>NC_090938.1:25892985-26196015 GCF_040938575.1 Ambystoma mexicanum
AAAGATACAGAGATACAATCCAGGAGCAGGGCACCTTTTAGGCAGTGCAATACATGCAAAACAGTTAAAGATACAGAGATACAATCCAGGAGCAGGGCACCTTTTAGGCAGTGCAATACATGCAAAACAGTTAAAGATACAGAGATACAATCCAGGAGCAGGGCACCTTAGATACAGAGATACAATCGAGGAGCAGGGCACCTTTTAGGCAGTGCAATACATGCAAAACAGTAAAAGATACAGAGATACAATCCAGGAGCAGGGCAACTTAGGTATAGAGATACAATCCAGGAGCAGGGTACCTTTTAGGCAGTGCAATGCATGCAAAACAGTTAAAGGTACGGAGATACAATCCAGGAGCAGGGCACCTTTTAAGCAGTGCAATACATGCAAAAACAGTTAGAGATACAGAGATACAATCCAGGAGCAGGGCACCTTAGATACAGAGATACAATCCAGGAGCAGGGCACCTTAGATACAGAGATACAATCCAGGAGCAGGGCACCTTAGATATAGAGATACAATCCAGGAGCAGGGTACCTTTTAGGCAGTGCAATGCATGCAACACAGTTAAAGATACAGAGATACAACCCAGGATCAGGGCACCTTTTAGGCAGTGCAATACATGCAAAACAGTTAAAGATACAGAGATACAATCCAGGATCAGGGCACCTTTTAGGCAGTGCAATACATGCAAAACAGTAAAAGATACAGAGATACAATCCAGGAGCAGGGCAACTTAGATATAGAGATACAATCCAGGAGCAGGGCACCTTTTAAGCAGTGCAATAAATGCAAAAACAGTTAGAGATACAGAGATACAATCCAGGAGCGGGGCACCTTAGATACAGAGATACAATCCAGGAGCAGGGCACCTTAGATACAGAGATACAATCCAGGAGCAGGGCACCTTAGAAACAGAGATACAATCCAGGAGCAGGGCACCTTTTAGGCAGTGCAATACATGCAAAACAGTTAAAGATACAGAGAAACAATCCAGGAGCAGGGCACCTTAGATACAGAGATGCATTCCAGGAGCAGGGCACCTTTTAGGCAGTGCAATACATGCAAAACAGTTAAAGATACAGAGATACAATCCAGGAGCAGGGCACCTTAGATACAGAGATACAATCCAGGAGCAGGGCACCTTAGATACAGAGATACAATCCAGGAGCAGGGCACCTTAGATTTAGAGATACAATCCAGGAGCAGGGTACCTTTTAGGCAGTGCAATGCATGCAAAACAGTTAAAGATACGGAGATACAATCCAGGAGCAGGGCACCTTTTAGGCAGTGCAATGCATGCAAAACAGTTAAAGATACAGAGATACAATCCAGCAGCAGGGCACCTTTTAGGCAGTGCAATACATGCAAAACAGTTAAAGATGCAGAGATACAATCCAGGAGCAGGGCACCTTTTAGGCAGTGCAATACATGCAAAACATATAAAGATACAGAGATACAATCCAGGAGCAGGGCACCTTTTAGGCAGTGCAATACATGCAAAACAGTTAAAGATACAGAGATACAACCCAGGAGCAGGGCACCTTTTAGGCAGTGCAATACATGCAAAACAGTTAAAGATACAGAGAAACAATTCAGGAACAGGGCACCTTAGATACAGAGATACAATCCAGGAGCAGGGCATCTTTTAGTCAGTGCAATACATGCAAAACAGTTAAAGATACAGAGATACAACCCAGGAGCAGGGCACCTTTTAGGCAGTGCAATACATGCAAAACAGTTAAAGATACAGAGATACAATCCAGGAGCAGGGCACCTTAGATACAGAGATAAAATCCAGGAGCAGGGCACCTTAGATACAGATATACAATCCAGGAGCAGGGCACCTTAGAAACAGAGATACAATCCAGGAGCAGGGTACCTTTTAGAGCAGGGCACCTTAGATACAGAGATACAATCCAGGAGCAAGGCACCTTTTAGGCATTTCAATACATGCAAAACAGTTAAAGATACAGAGATACAATCCAGGAGCAGGGCAACTTAGATATAGAGATACAATCCAGGAGCAGGGTACCTTTTAGGCAGTGCAATGCATGCAAAACAGTTAAAGATACTGAGATACAATCCAGGAGCAGGGCACCTTTTAAGCAGTGCAATACATGCAAAAACAGTTAGAGATACAGAGATACAATCCAGGAGCAGGGCACCTTAGATACAGAGATAAAATCCAGGAGCAGGGCACCTTAGATACAGATATACAATCCAGGAGCAGGGCACCTTAGAAACAGAGATACAATCCAGGAGCAGGGCCCCTTTTTAGGCAGTGCAATACATGCAAAACAGTTAAAGATACAGAGATACAATCCAGGAGCAAGGCACCTTTTAGGCATTTCAATACATGCAAAACAGTTAAAGATACAGAGATACAATCCAGGAACAGGGCACCTTAGATACAGAGATACAATCCAGGAGCAGCACACCTTTTAGGCAGTGCAATACATACAACACAGTTAAAGATACAGAGATACAATCCAGGAGCAGGGCACCTTTTAGGCAGTGCAACACAGGCAAAATAGTTAAAGATACAGAGATACAATCCAGGAGCAGGGCACCTTTTAGGCAGTGCAATACATACAAAACAGTTAAAGATACAGAGAAACAATCCAGGAGCAGGGGACCTTTTAGGCAGTGCAATACATGCAAAACAGTTAAAGATACAGAGATACAATCCAGGAGCAGGGAACCCTAGATACAGAGATATAATCCAGGAGCAGGGCACCTTAGATACAGAGATACAATCCAGGAGCAGGGCACCTTTTAGGCAGTGCAATACATGCAAAACAGTTAAAGATATAGAGATACAATCCAGGAGCAGGGCACCTTTTAGGCAGTGCAACACAGGCAAAATAGTTAAAGATACACAGATACAATCAAGGAGCAGGGCACCTTTTAGGCAGTGCAATCCATGCAAAACAGTTAAAGATACAGAGATACAATCCAGGAGCAGGGCACCTTTTAGGCAGTTCAATACATGCAAAACAGTTAAAGATACAGAGATACAATCCAGGAGCAGGGCGCCTTTTAGGCAGTGCAACAAAGGCAAAATAGTTAAAGATACAGAGATACAATCCAGGGGCAGGGCACCTTTTAGGCTGTGTAATTCATGCAAAACAGTTAAAGATACATAGATACAATCCAGGAGCTTAGCACCTTTTGGGCAGTGCACTACAGGCAAAACAGTTAAAGATACAGAGATACAATCCAGGAGCAGGGCACCTGAGATACAGAGATACAATCCAGGAGTAGGGCACCTTTTAGGCAGAGCAATACATGCAAAACAGTTAAAGATACAGAGATACAATCCAGGAGCAGGGCACCTTTTAGGCAATGCAATACATGCAAAACAGTTAAAGATACAGAGATACAATCCAGGAGCAGGGCACCTTTTAGGCAGTGCAATACATGCAAAACAGTTAAAGATACAGAGATACAATCCAGGAGCAAGGCACCCTAGATACAGAGATACAATCCAGGAGCAGGGCACCTTTTAGGCAGTGCAATACATGCAAAACATATAAAGATACAGAGATACAATCCAGGAGCAGGGCACCTTTTAGGCAGTGCAATACATGCAAAAACGTTAAAGATACAGAGATACAATCCAGGAGCAGGGCACCTTTTAGGCAGTGCAATTCATGCAACACAGTTAAAGATACAGAGATACAACCCAGGATCAGGGCACCTTTTAGGCAGTGCAATTCATGCAAAACATATAAAGATACAGAGATACAATCCAGGAGCAGGGCACCTTTTAGGCAGTGCAATACATGCAAAACATATAAAGATACAGAGATACAATCCAGGAGCAGGGCACCTTTTAGGCAGTGCAATACATGCAAAACAGTTAAAGATACAGAGATACAATCCAGGAGCAGGGCACCTTAGATACAGAGATACAATCCAGGAGCAGGGCACCTTTTAGGCAGTGCAATACATGCAAAACAGTAAAAGATACAGAGATACAATCCAGGAGCAGGGCAACTTAGATATAGAGATACAATCCAGGAGCAGGGTACCTTTTAGGCAGTGTAATGCATGCAAAACAGTTAAAGATACGGAGATACAATCCAGGAGCAGGGCACCTTTTAAGCAGTGCAATACATGCAAAAACAGTTAGAGATACAGAGATACAATCCAGGAGCAGGGCACCTTAGATACAGAGATACAATCCAGGAGCAGGGCACCTTAGATACAGAGATACAATCCAGGAGCAGGGCACCTTCGATATAGAGATACAATCCAGGAGCAGGGTACCTTTTAGGCAGTGCAATGCATGCAAAACAGTTAAAGATACGGAGATACAATCCAGGAGCAGGGCACCTTTTAGGCAGTGCAATGCATGCAAAACAGTTAAAGATACAGAGATACAATCCAGGAGCACGGCACCTGAGATACAGAGATACAATCCAGGAGCAGGGCACCTTAGATACAGAGATACAATCCAGGAGCAGGGCACCTTCGATATAGAGATACAATCCAGGAGCAGGGTACCTTTTAGGCAGTGCAATACATGCAAAACAGTTAAAGATACGGAGATACAATCCATGAGCAGGGCACCTTTTAGGCAGTGCAATACATGCAAAACAGTTAAAGATACAGAGATACAATCCAGGAACAGGGCACCTTAGATACAGAGATACAATCCAGGAGCAGGGCACCTTTTAGTCAGTGCAATACATGCAAAACAGTTAAAGATACAGAGATACAATCCAGGAGCAGGGCACCTTTTAGGCAGTGCAATACATGCAAAACAGTTAAAGATACAGAGATACAATCCAGGAGCAGGGCACCTTTTAGGCAGTGCAATACATGCAAAACAGTTAAAGATACAGAGATACAATCCAGGAGCAGGGCACCTTTTAGGCAGTGCAATTCATGCAACACAGTTAAAGATACAGAGATACAACCCAGGATCAGGGCACCTTTTAGGCAGTGCAATACATGCAAAACAGTTAAATATACAGAGATACAATCCAGGAGCAGGGCACCTTTTAGGCAGTGCAATACATGCAAAACAGTTAAAGATACAGAGATACAATCCAGGAGCAGGGCACCTTAGATACAGAGATACAATCCAGGAGCAGGGCACCTTTTAGGCAGTGCAATACATGCAAAACAGTAAAAGATACAGAGATACAATCCAGGAGCAGGGCAACTTAGATATAGCGATACAATCCAGGAGCAGGGTACCTTTTAGGCAGTGTAATGCATGCAAAACAGTTAAAGATACGGAGATACAATCCAGGAGCAGGGCACCTTTTAAGCAGTGCAATACATGCAAAAACAGTTAGAGATACAGAGATACAATCCAGGAGCAGGGCACCTTAGATACAGAGATACAATCCAGGAGCAGGGCACCTTAGATACAGAGATACAATCCAGGAGCAGGGCACCTTCGATATAGAGATACAATCCAGGAGCAGGGTACCTTTTAGGCAGTGCAATGCATGCAAAACAGTTAAAGATACGGAGATACAATCCAGGAGCAGGGCACCTTTTAGGCAGTGCAATGCATGCAAAACAGTTAAAGATACAGAGATACAATCCAGGAGCACGGCACCTGAGATACAGAGATACAATCCAGGAGCAGGGCACCTTAGATACAGAGATACAATCCAGGAGCAGGGCACCTTCGATATAGAGATACAATCCAGGAGCAGGGTACCTTTTAGGCAGTGCAATACATGCAAAACAGTTAAAGATACGGAGATACAATCCAGGAGCAGGGCACCATTTAGGCAGTGCAATACATGCAAAAAAGTTAAAGATACAGAGAAACAATCCAGGAGCAGGGCACCTTAGATACAGAGATACAATCCAGGAGCAGGGCACCTTTTAGGCAGTGCAATACATGCAAAACAGTTAAAGATACAGAGAAACAATCCAGGAGCAGGGCACCTTAGATACAGAGATACAATCCAGGAGCAGGGCACCTTTTAGGCAGTGCAATACATGCAAAACAGTTAAAGATACAGAGATACAATCCAGGAACAGGGCACCTTAGATACAGAGATACAATCCAGGAGCAGGGCACCTTTTACTCAGTGCAATACATGCAAAACAGTTAAAGGTACGGAGATACAATCCAGGAGCAGGGCACCTTTTAGGCAGTGCAATACATGCAAAAACAGTTAGTTAGAGATACAGAGATACAATCCAGGAGCAGGGCACCTTAGATACAGAGATACAATCCAGGGGCAGGGCACCTTAGATACAGAGATACAATCCAGGAGCAGGGCACTTTAGATATAGAGATACAATCCAGGAGCAGGGTACCTTTTAGGCAGTGCAATGCATGCAAAACAGTTAAAGATACAGAGATACAATCCAGGAGCAGGGCACCTTTTAGGCAGTGCAATACATGCAAAGCAGTTAAAGATACAGAGATACAATCCAGGAGCAGGGCACCTTTTAGGCAGTGCAATAAATGCAAAACAGTTAAAGATACAGAGAAACAATCCAGGAGCAGGGCACCTTTTAGGCAGTGCAATACATGCAAAAAAGTTAAAGATACAGAGAAACAATCCAGGAGCAGGGCACCTTAGATACAGAGATACAATCCAGGAGCAGGGCACCTTTTAGGCAGTGCAATACATGCAAAACAGTTAAAGATACAGAGATACAATCCAGGAGCAGGGCACCTTTTAGGCAGTGCAATACATGCAACACAGTTAAATATACAGAGATACAACCCAGGATCAGGGCACCTTTTAGGCAGTGCAATACATGCAAAACAGGTAAAGATACAGAGATACAATCCAGGAGCAGGGCACCTTTTAGGCAGTGCAATACATGCAAAACAGTTAAAGATACAGAGATACAATCCAGGAGCAGGGCACCTTAGATACAGAGATACAATCCAGGAGCAGGGCACCTTTTAGGCAGTGCAATACATGCAAAACAGTTAAAGATACAGAGATACAATCCAGGAGCAGGGCAACTTAGATATAGAGATACAACCCAGGAGCAGGGTACCTTTTAGGCAATGCAATGCATGCAAAACAGTTAAAGATACTGAGATACAATCCAGGAGCAGGGCACCTTTTAGGCAGTGCAATACATGCAAAACAGTTAAAGATACAGAGATACAATCCAGGAGCAGGGCTCCTTAGATACAGAGATACAATCCAGGAGCAGGGCACCTTTTAGGCAGTGCAATACATGCAAAACAGTTAAAGATACAGAGATACAATGCAGGAGCAGGGCAACTTAGATATAGAGATACAACCCAGGAGCAGGGTACCTTTTAGGCAGTGCAATGCATGCAAAACAGTTAAAGATACTGAGATACAATCCAGGAGCAGGGCACCTTTTAGGCAGTGCAATACATGCAAAACAGTTAAAGATACAGAGATACAATCCAGGAGCAGGGCACCTTAGAAACAGAGATACAATCCAGGAGCAGGGCACCTTTTAGGCAGTGCAATACATGCAAAACAGTTAAAGATGAAGAGATGCAATCCAGGAGCAGGACACCTTTTAGTCAGTGCAATACATGCAACACAGTTAAAGATACAGAGAAACAATCCAGGAGCAGGGCACCTTAGATACAAAGATACAATCGAGGAGCAAGGCACCTTTTAGGCAGTTCAATACATGCAAAACAGTTAAAGATACAGAGATACAATCCAGGAACAGGCACCTTAGATACAGAGATACAATCCAGGAGCAGGGCACCTTTTAGTGAGTGCAATACATGCAAAACAGTTAAAGATGCAGAGATACAATCCAGGAGCAGCACACCTTTTAGGCAGTGCAATACATACAACACAGTTAAAGATACAGAGATACAATCCAGGAGCAGGGCACCTTTTAGGCAGTGCAACACAGGCAAAATAGTTAAAGATACAGAGATACAATCCAGGAGCAGGGCACCTTTTAGGCAGTGCAATGCATACAAAACAGTTAAAGATACAGAGATACAATCCAGGAGCAGGGGACCTTTTAGGCAGTGCAATACATGCAAAACAGTTAAAGATACAGAGATACAATCCAGGAGCAGGGCACCTTAGATACAGAGATACAATCCAGGAGCAGGGCACCTTTTAGGCAGTGCAATACATGCAAAACAGTAAAAGATACAGAGATACAATCCAGGAGCAGGGCAACTTAGATATAGAGATACAATCCAGGAGCAGGGTACCTTTTAGGCAGTGCAATGCATGCAAAACAGTTAAAGATACTGAGATACAATCCAGGAGCAGGGCACCTTTTAAGCAGTGCAATACATGCAAAAACAGTTAGAGATACAGAGATACAATCCAGGAGCAGGGCACCTTAGATACAGAGATAAAATCCAGGAGCAGGGCACCTTAGATACAGATATACAATCCAGGAGCAGGGCACCTTAGAAACAGAGATACAATCCAGGAGCAGGGCCCCTTTTTAGGCAGTGCAATACATGCAAAACAGTTAAAGATACAGAGATACAATCCAGGAGCAGGGCACCTTTTAGAGCAGGGCACCTTAGATACAGAGATACAATCCAGGAGCAAGGCACCTTTTAGGCATTTCAATACATGCAAAACAGTTAAAGATACAGAGATACAATCCAGAAACAGGGCACCTTAGATACAGAGATACAATCCAGGAGCAGGGCACCTTTTAGTCAGTGCAATACATGCAAAACAGTTAAAGATACAAAGATACAATCCAGGAGCAGCACACCTTTTAGGCAGTGCAATACATACAACACAGTTAAAGATACAGAGATACAATCCAGGAGCAGGGCACCTTTTAGGCAGTGCAACACAGGCAAAATAGTTAAAGATACAGAGATACAATCCAGGAGCAGGGCACCTTTTAGGCAGTGCAATACATACAAAACAGTTAAAGATACAGAGAAACAATCCAGGAGCAGGGGACCTTTTAGGCAGTGCAATACATGCAAAACAGGTAAAGATACAGAGATACAATCCAGGAGCACGGCACCTTTTAGGCAGTGCAATACATGCAAAACAGTTAAAGATACAGAGATACAATCCAGGAACAGGGAACCCTAGATACAGAGATATAATCCAGGAGCAGGGCACCTTAGATACAGAGATACAATCCAGGAGCAGGGCACCTTTTAGGCAGTGCAATACATGCAAAACAGTTAAAGATATAGAGATACAATCCAGGAGCAGGGCACCTTTTAGGCAGTGCAACACAGGCAAAATAGTTAAAGATACACAGATACAATCAAGGAGCAGGGCACCTTTTAGGCAGTGCAATACATGCAAAACAGTTAAAGATACAGAGATACAATCCAGGAGCAGGGCACCCGAGATACAGAGATACAATCCAGGAGCAGGGCACCTTTTAGGCAGTGCAATACATGCAAAACAGTTAAAGATACAGAGATACAATCCAGGAGCAGGGCACCTTTTAGGCAGTGCAATACATGCAAAACAGTTAAAGATACATAGATACAATCCAGGAGCAGGGCGCCTTTTAGGCAGTGCAACAAAGGCAAAATAGTTAAAGATACAGAGATACAATCCAGGGGCAGGGCACCTTTTAGGCTGTGTAATTCATGCAAAACAGTTAAAGATACAGAAATACAATCCAGGAGCTTAGCACCTTTTGGGCAGTGCACTACAGGCAAAACAGTTAAAGATACAGAGATACAATCCAGGAGCAGGGCACCTGAGATACAGAGATACAATCCAGGAGTAGGGCACCTTTTAGGCAGAGCAATACATGCAAAACAGTTAAAGATACAGAGATACAATCCAGGAGCAGGGCACCTTTTAGGCAATGCAATACATGCAAAACAGTTAAAGATACAGAGATACAATCCAGGAGGAGGGCACCTTTTAGGCAGTGCAATACATGCAAAACAGTTAAAGATACAGAGATACAATCCAGGAGCAAGGCACCCTAGATACAGAGATACAATCCAGGAGCAGGGCACCTTTTAGGCAGTGCAATACATGCAAAACATATAAAGATACAGAGATACAATCCAGGAGCAGGGCACCTTTTAGGCAGTGCAATACATGCAAAAACGTTAAAGATACAGAGAAACAATCCAGGAGCAGGGCACCTTAGATACAGAGATACAATCCAGGAGCAGGGCACCTTTTAGGCAGTGCAATACATGCAAAACAGTTAAAGATACAGAGATACAATCCAGGAACAGGGCACCTTAGATACAGAGATACAATCCAGGAGCAGGGCACCTTTTAGTCAGTGCAATACATGCAAAACAGTTAAAGATACAGAGATACAATCCAGGAGCAGGGCACCTTTTAGGCAGTGCAATACATGCAAAACAGTTAAAGATACAGAGATACAATCCAGGAGCAGGGCACCTTTTAGGCAGTGCAATACATGCAAAACAGTTAAAGATACAGAGATACAATCCAGGAGCAGGGCACCTTTTAGGCAGTGCAATACATGCACCACAGTTAAAGATACAGAGATACAACCCAGGATCAGGGCACCTTTTAGGCAGTGCAATACATGCAAAACAGTTAAAGATACAGAGATACAATCCAGGAGCAGGGCACCTTTTAGGCAGTGCAATACATGCAAAACAGTTAAAGATACAGAGATACAATCCAGGAGCAGGGCACCTTAGATACAGAGATACAATCGAGGAGCAGGGCACCTTTTAGGCAGTGCAATACATGCAAAACAGTAAAAGATACAGAGATACAATCCAGGAGCAGGGCAACTTAGGTATAGAGATACAATCCAGGAGCAGGGTACCTTTTAGGCAGTGCAATGCATGCAAAACAGTTAAAGATACAGAGATACAATCCAGCAGCAGGGCACCTTTTAGGCAGTGCAATACATGCAAAACAGTTAAAGATGCAGAGATACAATCCAGCAGCAGGGCACCTTTTAGGCAGTGCAATACATGCAAAACAGTTAAAGATGCAGAGATACAATCCAGGAGCAGGGCACCTTTTAGGCAGTGCAATACATGCAAAACATATAAAGATACAGAGATACAATCCAGGAGCAGGGCACCTTTTAGGCAGTGCAATACATGCAAAACAGTTAAAGATACAGAGATACAACCCAGGAGCAGGGCACCTTTTAGGCAGTGCAATACATGCAAAACAGTTAAAGATACAGAGAAACAATTCAGGAACAGGGCACCTTAGATACAGAGATACAATCCAGGAGCAGGGCATCTTTTAGTCAGTGCAATACATGCAAAACAGTTAAAGATACAGAGATACAACCCAGGAGCAGGGCACCTTTTAGGCAGTGCAATACATGCAAAACAGTTAAAGATACAGAGATACAATCCAGGAGCAGGGCACCTTAGATACAGAGATAAAATCCAGGAGCAGGGCACCTTAGATACAGATATACAATCCAGGAGCAGGGCACCTTAGAAACAGAGATACAATCCAGGAGCAGGGTACCTTTTAGAGCAGGGCACCTTAGATACAGAGATACAATCCAGGAGCAAGGCACCTTTTAGGCATTTCAATACATGCAAAACAGTTAAAGATACAGAGATACAATCCAGGAGCAGGGCAACTTAGATATAGAGATACAATCCAGGAGCAGGGTACCTTTTAGGCAGTGCAATGCATGCAAAACAGTTAAAGATACTGAGATAGAATCCAGGAGCAGGGCACCTTTTAAGCAGTGCAATACATGCAAAAACAGTTAGAGATACAGAGATACAATCCAGGAGCAGGGCACCTTAGATACAGAGATAAAATCCAGGAGCAGGGCACCTTAGATACAGATATACAATCCAGGAGCAGGGCACCTTAGAAACAGAGATACAATCCAGGAGCAGGGCCCCTTTTTAGGCAGTGCAATACATGCAAAACAGTTAAAGATACAGAGATACAATCCAGGAGCAAGGCACCTTTTAGGCATTTCAATACATGCAAAACAGTTAAAGATACAGAGATACAATCCAGGAACAGGGCACCTTAGATACAGAGATACAATCCAGGAGCAGCACACCTTTTAGGCAGTGCAATACATACAACACAGTTAAAGATACAGAGATACAATCCAGGAGCAGGGCACCTTTTAGGCAGTGCAACACAGGCAAAATAGTTAAAGATACAGAGATACAATCCAGGAGCAGGGCACCTTTTAGGCAGTGCAATACATACAAAACAGTTAAAGATACAGAGAAACAATCCAGGAGCAGGGGACCTTTTAGGCAGTGCAATACATGCAAAACAGTTAAAGATACAGAGATACAATCCAGGAGCAGGGAACCCTAGATACAGAGATATAATCCAGGAGCAGGGCACCTTAGATACAGAGATACAATCCAGGAGCAGGGCACCTTTTAGGCAGTGCAATACATGCAAAACAGTTAAAGATATAGAGATACAATCCAGGAGCAGGGCACCTTTTAGGCAGTGCAACACAGGCAAAATAGTTAAAGATACACAGATACAATCAAGGAGCAGGGCACCTTTTAGGCAGTGCAATCCATGCAAAACAGTTAAAGATACAGAGATACAATCCAGGAGCAGGGCACCTTTTAGGCAGTTCAATACATGCAAAACAGTTAAAGATACAGAGATACAATCCAGGAGCAGGGCGCCTTTTAGGCAGTGCAACAAAGGCAAAATAGTTAAAGATACAGAGATACAATCCAGGGGCAGGGCACCTTTTAGGCTGTGTAATTCATGCAAAACAGTTAAAGATACAGAGATACAATCCAGGAGCTTAGCACCTTTTGGGCAGTGCACTACAGGCAAAACAGTTAAAGATACAGAGATACAATCCAGGAGCAGGGCACCTGAGATACAGAGATACAATCCAGGAGTAGGGCACCTTTTAGGCAGAGCAATACATGCAAAACAGTTAAAGATACAGAGATACATTCCAGGAGCAGGGCACCTTTTAGGCAATGCAATACATGCAAAACAGTTAAAGATACAGAGATACAATCCAGGAGCAGGGCACCTTTTAGGCAGTGCAATACATGCAAAACAGTTAAAGATACAGAGATACAATCCAGGAGCAAGGCACCCTAGATACAGAGATACAATCCAGGAGCAGGGCACCTTTTAGGCAGTGCAATACATGCAAAACATATAAAGATACAGAGATACAATCCAGGAGCAGGGCACCTTTTAGGCAGTGCAATACATGCAAAAACGTTAAAGATACAGAGATACAATCCAGGAGCAGGGCACCTTTTAGGCAGTGCAATTCATGCAACACAGTTAAAGATACAGAGATACAACCCAGGATCAGGGCACCTTTTAGGCAGTGCAATTCATGCAAAACATATAAAGATACAGAGATACAATCCAGGAGCAGGGCACCTTTTAGGCAGTGCAATACATGCAAAACATATAAAGATACAGAGATACAATCCAGGAGCAGGGCACCTTTTAGGCAGTGCAATACATGCAAAACAGTTAAAGATACAGAGATACAATCCAGGAGCAGGGCACCTTAGATACAGAGATACAATCCAGGAGCAGGGCACCTTTTAGGCAGTGCAATACATGCAAAACAGTAAAAGATACAGAGATACAATCCAGGAGCAGGGCAACTTAGATATAGAGATACAATCCAGGAGCAGGGTACCTTTTAGGCAGTGTAATGCATGCAAAACAGTTAAAGATACGGAGATACAATCCAGGAGCAGGGCACCTTTTAAGCAGTGCAATACATGCAAAAACAGTTAGAGATACAGAGATACAATCCAGGAGCAGGGCACCTTAGATACAGAGATACAATCCAGGAGCAGGGCACCTTAGATACAGAGATACAATCCAGGAGCAGGGCACCTTCGATATAGAGATACAATCCAGGAGCAGGGTACCTTTTAGGCAGTGCAATGCATGCAAAACAGTTAAAGATACGGAGATACAATCCAGGAGCAGGGCACCTTTTAGGCAGTGCAATGCATGCAAAACAGTTAAAGATACAGAGATACAATCCAGGAGCACGGCACCTGAGATACAGAGATACAATCCAGGAGCAGGGCACCTTAGATACAGAGATACAATCCAGGAGCAGGGCACCTTCGATATAGAGATACAATCCAGGAGCAGGGTACCTTTTAGGCAGTGCAATACATGCAAAACAGTTAAAGATACGGAGATACAATCCATGAGCAGGGCACCTTTTAGGCAGTGCAATACATGCAAAACAGTTAAAGATACAGAGATACAATCCAGGAACAGGGCACCTTAGATACAGAGATACAATCCAGGAGCAGGGCACCTTTTAGTCAGTGCAATACATGCAAAACAGTTAAAGATACAGAGATACAATCCAGGAGCAGGGCACCTTTTAGGCAGTGCAATACATGCAAAACAGTTAAAGATACAGAGATACAATCCAGGAGCAGGGCACCTTTTAGGCAGTGCAATACATGCAAAACAGTTAAATATACAGAGATACAATCCAGGAGCAGGGCACCTTTTAGGCAGTGCAATTCATGCAACACAGTTAAAGATACAGAGATACAACCCAGGATCAGGGCACCTTTTAGGCAGTGCAATACATGCAAAACAGTTAAATATACAGAGATACAATCCAGGAGCAGGGCACCTTTTAGGCAGTGCAATACATGCAAAACAGTTAAAGATACAGAGATACAATCCAGGAGCAGGGCACCTTAGATACAGAGATACAATCCAGGAGCAGGGCACCTTTTAGGCAGTGCAATACATGCAAAACAGTAAAAGATACAGAGATACAATCCAGGAGCAGGGCAACTTAGATATAGCGATACAATCCAGGAGCAGGGTACCTTTTAAGCAGTGTAATGCATGCAAAACAGTTAAAGATACGGAGATACAATCCAGGAGCTGGGCACCTTTTAAGCAGTGCAATACATGCAAAAACAGTTAGAGATACAGAGATACAATCCAGGAGCAGGGCACCTTAGATACAGAGATACAATCCAGGAGCAGGGCACCTTAGATACAGAGATACAATCCAGGAGCAGGGCACCTTCGATATAGAGATACAATCCAGGAGCAGGGTACCTTTTAGGCAGTGCAATGCATGCAAAACAGTTAAAGATACGGAGATACAATCCAGGAGCAGGGCACCTTTTAGGCAGTGCAATGCATGCAAAACAGTTAAAGATACAGAGATACAATCCAGGAGCACGGCACCTGAGATACAGAGATACAATCCAGGAGCAGGGCACCTTAGATACAGAGATACAATCCAGGAGCAGGGCACCTTCGATATAGAGATACAATCCAGGAGCAGGGTACCTTTTAGGCAGTGCAATACATGCAAAACAGTTAAAGATACGGAGATACAATCCAGGAGCAGGGCACCATTTAGGCAGTGCAATACATGCAAAAAAGTTAAAGATACAGAGAAACAATCCAGGAGCAGGGCACCTTAGATACAGAGATACAATCCAGGAGCAGGGCACCTTTTAGGCAGTGCAATACATGCAAAACAGTTAAAGATACAGAGAAACAATCCAGGAGCAGGGCACCTTAGATACAGAGATACAATCCAGGAGCAGGGCACCTTTTAGGCAGTGCAATACATGCAAAACAGTTAAAGATACAGAGATACAATCCAGGAACAGGGCACCTTAGATACAGAGATACAATCCAGGAGCAGGGCACCTTTTACTCAGTGCAATACATGCAAAACAGTTAAAGGTACGGAGATACAATCCAGGAGCAGGGCACCTTTTAGGCAGTGCAATACATGCAAAAACAGTTAGTTAGAGATACAGAGATACAATCCAGGAGCAGGGCACCTTAGATACAGAGATACAATCCAGGGGCAGGGCACCTTAGATACAGAGATACAATCCAGGAGCAGGGCACTTTAGATATAGAGATACAATCCAGGAGCAGGGTACCTTTTAGGCAGTGCAATGCATGCAAAACAGTTAAAGATACAGAGATACAATCCAGGAGCAGGGCACCTTTTAGGCAGTGCAATACATGCAAAACAGTTAAAGATACAGAGATACAATCCAGGAGCAGGGCACCTTTTAGGCAGTGCAATAAATGCAAAACAGTTAAAGATACAGAGAAACAATCCAGGAGCAGGGCACCTTTTAGGCAGTGCAATACATGCAAAAAAGTTAAAGATACAGAGAAACAATCCAGGAGCAGGGCACCTTAGTTACAGAGATACAATCCAGGAGCAGGGCACCTTTTAGGCAGTGCAATACATGCAAAACAGTTAAAGATACAGAGATACAATCCAGGAGCAGGGCACCTTTTAGGCAGTGCAATACATGCAACACAGTTAAATATACAGAGATACAACCCAGGATCAGGGCACCTTTTAGGCAGTGCAATACATGCAAAACAGGTAAAGATACAGAGATACAATCCAGGAGCAGGGCACCTTTTAGGCAGTGCAATACATGCAAAACAGTTAAAGATACAGAGATACAATCCAGGAGCAGGGCACCTTAGATACAGAGATACAATCCAGGAGCAGGGCACCTTTTAGGCAGTGCAATACATGCAAAACAGTTAAAGATACAGAGATACAATCCAGGAGCAGGGCAACTTAGATATAGAGATACAACCCAGGAGCAGGGTACCTTTTAGGCAATGCAATGCATGCAAAACAGTTAAAGATACTGAGATACAATCCAGGAGCAGGGCACCTTTTAGGCAGTGCAATACATGCAAAACAGTTAAAGATACAGAGATACAATCCAGGAGCAGGGCTCCTTAGATACAGAGATACAATCCAGGAGCAGGGCACCTTTTAGGCAGTGCAATACATGCAAAACAGTTAAAGATACAGAGATACAATGCAGGAGCAGGGCAACTTAGATATAGAGATACAACCCAGGAGCAGGGTACCTTTTAGGCAGTGCAATGCATGCAAAACAGTTAAAGATACTGAGATACAATCCAGGAGCAGGGCACCTTTTAGGCAGTGCAATACATGCAAAACAGTTAAAGATACAGAGATACAATCCAGGAGCAGGGCACCTTAGAAACAGAGATACAATCCAGGAGCAGGGCACCTTTTAGGCAGTGCAATACATGCAAAACAGTTAAAGATGAAGAGATGCAATCCAGGAGCAGGACACCTTTTAGTCAGTGCAATACATGCAACACAGTTAAAGATACAGAGAAACAATCCAGGAGCAGGGCACCTTAGATACAAAGATACAATCGAGGAGCAAGGCACCTTTTAGGCAGTTCAATACATGCAAAACAGTTAAAGATACAGAGATACAATCCAGGAACAGGCACCTTAGATACAGAGATACAATCCAGGAGCAGGGCACCTTTTAGTGAGTGCAATACATGCAAAACAGTTAAAGATGCAGAGATACAATCCATGAGCAGCACACCTTTTAGGCAGTGCAATACATACAACACAGTTAAAGATACAGAGATACAATCCAGGAGCAGGGCACC
This sequence comes from Ambystoma mexicanum, assembly GCF_040938575.1. NCBI lineage: Eukaryota > Metazoa > Chordata > Amphibia > Caudata > Ambystomatidae > Ambystoma > Ambystoma mexicanum. The sequence goes on from NC_090938.1 coordinate 25,910,325, forward strand.
TTTTAGGCAGTGCAACACAGGCAAAATAGTTAAAGATACAGAGATACAATCCAGGAGCAGGGCACCTTTTAGGCAGTGCAATGCATACAAAACAGTTAAAGATACAGAGATACAATCCAGGAGCAGGGGACCTTTTAGGCAGTGCAATACATGCAAAACAGTTAAAGATACAGAGATACAATCCAGGAGCAGGGCACCTTAGATACAGAGATACAATCCAGGAGCAGGGCACCTTTTAGGCAGTGCAATACATGCAAAACAGTAAAAGATACAGAGATACAATCCAGGAGCAGGGCAACTTAGATATAGAGATACAATCCAGGAGCAGGGTACCTTTTAGGCAGTGCAATGCATGCAAAACAGTTAAAGATACTGAGATACAATCCAGGAGCAGGGCACCTTTTAAGCAGTGCAATACATGCAAAAACAGTTAGAGATACAGAGATACAATCCAGGAGCAGGGCACCTTAGATACAGAGATAAAATCCAGGAGCAGGGCACCTTAGATACAGATATACAATCCAGGAGCAGGGCACCTTAGAAACAGAGATACAATCCAGGAGCAGGGCCCCTTTTTAGGCAGTGCAATACATGCAAAACAGTTAAAGATACAGAGATACAATCCAGGAGCAGGGCACCTTTTAGAGCAGGGCACCTTAGATACAGAGATACAATCCAGGAGCAAGGCACCTTTTAGGCATTTCAATACATGCAAAACAGTTAAAGATACAGAGATACAATCCAGGAACAGGGCACCTTAGATACAGAGATACAATCCAGGAGCAGGGCACCTTTTAGTCAGTGCAATACATGCAAAACAGTTAAAGATACAAAGATACAATCCAGGAGCAGCACACCTTTTAGGCAGTGCAATACATACAACACAGTTAAAGATACAGAGATACAATCCAGGAGCAGGGCACCTTTTAGGCAGTGCAACACAGGCAAAATAGTTAAAGATACAGAGATACAATCCAGGAGCAGGGCACCTTTTAGGCAGTGCAATACATACAAAACAGTTAAAGATACAGAGAAACAATCCAGGAGCAGGGGACCTTTTAGGCAGTGCAATACATGCAAAACATGTAAAGATACAGAGATACAATCCAGGAGCACGGCACCTTTTAGGCAGTGCAATACATGCAAAACAGTTAAAGATACAGAGATACAATCCAGGAACAGGGAACCCTAGATACAGAGATATAATCCAGGAGCAGGGCACCTTAGATACAGAGATACAATCCAGGAGCAGGGCACCTTTTAGGCAGTGCAATACATGCAAAACAGTTAAAGATATAGAGATACAATCCAGGAGCAGGGCACCTTTTAGGCAGTGCAACACAGGCAAAATAGTTAAAGATACACAGATACAATCAAGGAGCAGGGCACCTTTTAGGCAGTGCAATACATGCAAAACAGTTAAAGATACAGAGATACAATCCAGGAGCAGGGCACCCGAGATACAGAGATACAATCCAGGAGCAGGGCACCTTTTAGGCAGTGCAATACATGCAAAACAGTTAAAGATACAGAGATACAATCCAGGAGCAGGGCACCTTTTAGGCAGTGCAATACATGCAAAACAGTTAAAGATACAGAGATACAATCCAGGAGCAGGGCGCCTTTTAGGCAGTGCAACAAAGGCAAAATAGTTAAAGATACAGAGATACAATCCAGGGGCAGGGCACCTTTTAGGCTGTGTAATTCATGCAAAACAGTTAAAGATACAGAGATACAATCCAGGAGCTTAGCACCTTTTGGGCAGTGCACTACAGGCAAAACAGTTAACGATACAGAGATACAATCCAGGAGCAGGGCACCTGAGATACAGAGATACAATCCAGGAGTAGGGCACCTTTTAGGCAGAGCAATACATGCAAAACAGTTAAAGATACAGAGATACAATCCAGGAGCAGGGCACCTTTTAGGCAATGCAATACATGCAAAACAGTTAAAGATACAGAGATACAATCCAGGAGGAGGGCACCTTTTAGGCAGTGCAATACATGCAAAACAGTTAAAGATACAGAGATACAATCCAGGAGCAAGGCACCCTAGATACAGAGATACAATCCAGGAGCAGGGCACCTTTTAGGCAGTGCAATACATGCAAAACATATAAAGATACAGAGATACAATCCAGGAGCAGGGCACCTTTTAGGCAGTGCAATACATGCAAAAACGTTAAAGATACAGAGAAACAATCCAGGAGCAGGGCACCTTAGATACAGAGATACAATCCAGGAGCAGGGCACCTTTTAGGCAGTGCAATACATGCACCACAGTTAAAGATACAGAGATACAACCCAGGATCAGGGCACCTTTTAGGCAGTGCAATACATGCAAAACAGTTAAAGATACAGAGATACAATCCAGGAGCAGGGCACCTTTTAGGCAGTGCAATACATGCAAAACAGTTAAAGATACAGAGATACAATCCAGGAGCAGGGCACCTTAGATACAGAGATACAATCGAGGAGCAGGGCACCTTTTAGGCAGTGCAATACATGCAAAACAGTAAAAGATACAGAGATACAATCCAGGAGCAGGGCAACTTAGGTATAGAGATACAATCCAGGAGCAGGGTACCTTTTAGGCAGTGCAATGCATGCAAAACAGTTAAAGGTACGGAGATACAATCCAGGAGCAGGGCACCTTTTAAGCAGTGCAATACATGCAAAAACAGTTAGAGATACAGAGATACAATCCAGGAGCAGGGCACCTTAGATACAGAGATACAATCCAGGAGCAGGGCACCTTAGATACAGAGATACAATCCAGGAGCAGGGCACCTTAGATATAGAGATACAATCCAGGAGCAGGGTACCTTTTAGGCAGTGCAATGCATGCAACACAGTTAAAGATACAGAGATACAACCCAGGATCAGGGCACCTTTTAGGCAGTGCAATACATGCAAAACAGTTAAAGATACAGAGATACAATCCAGGATCAGGGCACCTTTTAGGCAGTGCAATACATGCAAAACAGTAAAAGATACAGAGATACAATCCAGGAGCAGGGCAACTTAGATATAGAGATACAATCCAGGAGCAGGGCACCTTTTAAGCAGTGCAATACATGCAAAAACAGTTAGAGATACAGAGATACAATCCAGGAGCGGGGCACCTTAGATACAGAGATACAATCCAGGAGCAGGGCACCTTAGATACAGAGATACAATCCAGGAGCAGGGCACCTTAGAAACAGAGATACAATCCAGGAGCAGGGCACCTTTTAGGCAGTGCAATACATGCAAAACAGTTAAAGATACAGAGAAACAATCCAGGAGCAGGGCACCTTAGATACAGAGATGCATTCCAGGAGCAGGGCACCTTTTAGGCAGTGCAATACATGCAAAACAGTTAAAGATACAGAGATACAATCCAGGAGCAGGGCACCTTAGATACAGAGATACAATCCAGGAGCAGGGCACCTTAGATACAGAGATACAATCCAGGAGCAGGGCACCTTAGATTTAGAGATACAATCCAGGAGCAGGGTACCTTTTAGGCAGTGCAATGCATGCAAAACAGTTAAAGATACGGAGATACAATCCAGGAGCAGGGCACCTTTTAGGCAGTGCAATGCATGCAAAACAGTTAAAGATACAGAGATACAATCCAGCAGCAGGGCACCTTTTAGGCAGTGCAATACATGCAAAACAGTTAAAGATGCAGAGATACAATCCAGGAGCAGGGCACCTTTTAGGCAGTGCAATACATGCAAAACATATAAAGATACAGAGATACAATCCAGGAGCAGGGCACCTTTTAGGCAGTGCAATACATGCAAAACAGTTAAAGATACAGAGATACAACCCAGGAGCAGGGCACCTTTTAGGCAGTGCAATACATGCAAAACAGTTAAAGATACAGAGAAACAATTCAGGAACAGGGCACCTTAGATACAGAGATACAATCCAGGAGCAGGGCATCTTTTAGTCAGTGCAATACATGCAAAACAGTTAAAGATACAGAGATACAACCCAGGAGCAGGGCACCTTTTAGGCAGTGCAATACATGCAAAACAGTTAAAGATACAGAGATACAATCCAGGAGCAGGGCACCTTAGATACAGAGATAAAATCCAGGAGCAGGGCACCTTAGATACAGATATACAATCCAGGAGCAGGGCACCTTAGAAACAGAGATACAATCCAGGAGCAGGGTACCTTTTAGAGCAGGGCACCTTAGATACAGAGATACAATCCAGGAGCAAGGCACCTTTTAGGCATTTCAATACATGCAAAACAGTTAAAGATACAGAGATACAATCCAGTAGCAGGGCAACTTAGATATAGAGATACAATCCAGGAGCAGGGTACCTTTTAGGCAGTGCAATGCATGCAAAACAGTTAAAGATACTGAGATACAATCCAGGAGCAGGGCACCTTTTAAGCAGTGCAATACATGCAAAAACAGTTAGAGATACAGAGATACAATCCAGGAGCAGGGCACCTTAGATACAGAGATAAAATCCAGGAGCAGGGCACCTTAGATACAGATATACAATCCAGGAGCAGGGCACCTTAGAAACAGAGATACAATCCAGGAGCAGGGCCCCTTTTTAGGCAGTGCAATACATGCAAAACAGTTAAAGATACAGAGATACAATCCAGGAGCAAGGCACCTTTTAGGCATTTCAATACATGCAAAACAGTTAAAGATAAAGAGATACAATCCAGGAACAGGGCACCTTAGATACAGAGATACAATCCAGGAGCAGCACACCTTTTAGGCAGTGCAATACATACAACACAGTTAAAGATACAGAGATACAATCCAGGAGCAGGGCACCTTTTAGGCAGTGCAACACAGGCAAAATAGTTAAAGATACAGAGATACAATCCAGGAGCAGGGCACCTTTTAGGCAGTGCAATACATTCAAAACAGTTAAAGATACAGAGAAACAATCCAGGAGCAGGGGACCTTTTAGGCAGTGCAATACATGCAAAACAGTTAAAGATACAGAGATACAATCCAGGAGCAGGGAACCCTAGATACAGAGATATAATCCAGGAGCAGGGCACCTTAGATACAGAGATACAATCCAGGAGCAGGGCACCTTTTAGGCAGTGCAATACATGCAAAACAGTTAAAGATATAGAGATACAATCCAGGAGCAGGGCACCTTTTAGGCAGTGCAACACAGGCAAAATAGTTAAAGATACACAGATACAATCAAGGAGCAGGGCACCTTTTAGGCAGTGCAATCCATGCAAAACAGTTAAAGATACAGAGATACAATCCAGGAGCAGGGCACCTTTTAGGCAGTTCAATACATGCAAAACAGTTAAAGATACAGAGATACAATCCAGGAGCAGGGCGCCTTTTAGGCAGTGCAACAAAGGCAAAATAGTTAAAGATACAGAGATACAATCCAGGGGCAGGGCACCTTTTAGGCTGTGTAATTCATGCAAAACAGTTAAAGATACAGAGATACAATCCAGGAGCTTAGCACCTTTTGGGCAGTGCACTACAGGCAAAACAGTTAAAGATACAGAGATACAATCCAGGAGCAGGGCACCTGAGATACAGAGATACAATCCAGGAGTAGGGCACCTTTTAGGCAGAGCAATACATGCAAAACAGTTAAAGATACAGAGATACAATCCAGGAGCAGGGCACCTTTTAGGCAATGCAATACATGCAAAACAGTTAAAGATACAGAGATACAATCCAGGAGCAGGGCACCTTTTAGGCAGTGCAATACATGCAAAACAGTTAAAGATACAGAGATACAATCCAGGAGCAAGGCACCCTAGATACAGAGATACAATCCAGGAGCAGGGCACCTTTTAGGCAGTGCAATACATGCAAAACATATAAAGATACAGAGATACAATCCAGGAGCAGGGCACCTTTTAGGCAGTGCAATACATGCAAAAACGTTAAAGATACAGAGAAACAATCCAGGAGCAGGGCACCTTAGATACAGAGATACAATCCAGGAGCAGGGCACCTTTTAGGCAGTGCAATACATGCAAAAACGTTAAAGATACAGAGAAACAATCCAGGAGCAGGGCACCTGAGATACAGAGATACAATCCAGGAGTAGGGCACCTTTTAGGCAGTGCAATACATGCAAAACAGTTAAAGATACAGAGATACAATCCAGGAACAGGGCACCTTAGATACAGAGATACAATCCAGGAGCAGGGCACCTTTTAGTCAGTGCAATACATGCAAAACAGTTAAAGATACAGAGATACAATCCAGGAGCAGGGCACCTTTTAGGCAGTGCAATACATGCAAAACAGTTAAAGATACAGAGATACAATCCAGGAGCAGGGCACCTTTTAGGCAGTGCAATACATGCAAAACAGTTAAAGATACAGAGATACAATCCAGGAGCATGGCACCTTTTAGGCAGTGCAATACATGCACCACAGTTAAAGATACAGAGATACAACCCAGGATCAGGGCACCTTTTAGGCAGTGCAATACATGCAAAACAGTTAAAGATACAGAGATACAATCCAGGAGCAGGGCACCTTTTAGGCAGTGCAATACATGCAAAACAGTTAAAGATACAGAGATACAATCCAGGAGCAGGGCACCTTAGATACAGAGATACAATCGAGGAGCAGGGCACCTTTTAGGCAGTGCAATACATGCAAAACAGTAAAAGATACAGAGATACAATCCAGGAGCAGGGCAACTTAGGTATAGAGATACAATCCAGGAGAAGGGTACCTTTTAGGCAGTGCAATGCATGCAAAACAGTTAAAGGAACGGAGATACAATCCAGGAGCAGGGCACCTTTTAAGCAGTGCAATACATGCAAAAACAGTTAGAGATACAGAGATACAATCCAGGAGCAGGGCACCTTAGATACAGAGATACAATCCAGGAGCAGGGCACCTTAGATACAGAGATACAATCCAGGAGCAGGGCACCTTAGATATAGAGATACAATCCAGGAGCAGGGTACCTTTTAGGCAGTGCAATGCATGCAACACAGTTAAAGTTACAGAGATACAACCCAGGATCAGGGCACCTTTTAGGCAGTGCAATACATGCAAAACAGTTAAAGATACAGAGATACAATCCAGGATCAGGGCACCTTTTAGGCAGTGCAATACATGCAAAACAGTAAAAGATACAGAGATACAATCCAGGAGCAGGGCACCTTAGATACAGAGATACAATCCAGGAGCAGGGCACCTTAGAAACAGAGATACAATCCAGGAGCAGGGCACCTTTTAGGCAGTGCAATACATGCAAAACAGTTAAAGATAAAGAGATACAATCCAGGAGCAGGGCACCTTTTAGGCAGTGCAATACATGCAAAAAAGTTAAAGATACAGAGATACAATCCAGGAGTAGAGCACCTTTTAGGCAGTGCAATACATGCAAAACAGTTAATGATACGGAGATACAATCCAGGAGCAGGGCACCTTTTAGGCAGTGCAATACATGCAACACAGTTAAAGATACAGAGATACAATCCAGGAGCAGGGCACCTTAGATACAGAGATACAATCCAGGAGCAGGGCACCTTAGAAACAGAGATACAATCCAGGAGCAGGGCACCTTTTAGGCAGTGCAATACATGCAAAACAGTTAAAGATACAGAGAAACAATCCAGGAGCAGGGCACCTTAGATACAGAGATGCATTCCAGGAGCAGGGCACCTTTTAGGCAGTGCAATACATGCAAAACAGTTAAAGATACAGAGATACAATCCAGGAGCAGGGCACCTTAGATACAGAGATACAATCCAGGAGCAGGGCACCTTAGATACAGAGATACAATCCAGGAGCAGGGCACCTTAGATTTAGAGATACAATCCAGGAGCAGGGTACCTTTTAGGCAGTGCAATGCATGCAAAACAGTTAAAGATACGGAGATACAATCCAGGAGCAGGGCACCTTTTAGGCAGTGCAATGCATGCAAAACAGTTAAAGATACAGAGATACAATCCAGCAGCAGGGCACCTTTTAGGCGGTGCAATACATGCAAAACAGTTAAAGATACAGAGAAACAATCCAGGAGCAGGGCACCTTAGATACAGAGATACAATCCAGGAGCAGGGCACCTTTTAGGCAGTGCAATACATGCAAAACAGTTAAAGATGCAGAGATACAATCCAGGAGCAGGGCACCTTTTAGGCAGTGCAATACATGCAAAACATATAAAGATACAGAGATACAATCCAGGAGCAGGGCACCTTTTAGGCAGTGCAATACATGCAAAAAAGTTAAAGATACAGAGAAACAATCCAGGAGCAGGGCACCTTAGATACAGAGATACAATCCATAAGCAGGGCACCTTTTAGGCAGTGCAATACATGCAAAACAGTTAAAGATACAGAGATACAATCCAGGAACAGGGCACCTTAGATACAGAGATACAATCCAGGAGCAGGGCATCTTTTAGTCAGTGCAATACATGCAAAACAGTTAAAGATACAGAGATACAACCCAGGAGCAGGGCACCTTTTAGGCAGTGCAATACATGCAAAACAGTTAAAGATACCGATATACAATCCAGGAGCAGGGCACCTTTTAGGCAGTGCAATACATGCAAAACAGTTAAAGATACAGAGATACAATCCAGGATCAGGGCACCTTTTAGGCAGTGCAATACATGCAAAACAGTAAAAGATACAGAGATACAATCCAGGAGCAGGGCAACTTAGATATAGAGATACAATCCAGGAGCAGGGCACCTTTTAAGCAGTGCAATACATGCAAAAACAGTTAGAGATACAGAGATACAATCCAGGAGCAGGGCACCTTAGATACAGAGGTACAATCCAGGAGCAGGGCACCTTAGATACAGAGATACAATCCAGGAGCAGGGCACCTTAGAAACAGAGATACAATCCAGGAGCAGGGCACCTTTTAGGCAGTGCAATACATGCAAAACAGTTAAAGATACAGAGATACAATCCAGGAACAGGGCACCTTAGATACAGAGATACAATCCAGGAGCAGGGCACCTTAGATACAGAGATACAATCCAGGAGCAGGGCACCTTAGAAACAGAGATACAATCCAGGAGCAGGGCACCTTTTAGGCAGTGGAATACAGACAAAACAGTTAAAGATACAGAGATACAATCCAGGAGCAGGGCACCTTTTAGACAATATAATTCATGTAATGCAGTTAATGATACAATTCAGAGACGGTACAGTTTGGGTAGGGCAGTCACTGAGCTGCAGTTATAAGGAGGAGCGCGGTTTAGGCAGAATAATCAATAAAGTGCATTGGAAAGAAACGTTTGAGTTGGGCCGTGCGGCCAGTGGGGTACTGACTAAGAATGAGCATGCAGGGCGCTGAGGCAGACTGATGGGTACAGCCCTGGAGACGGGCATAGACTGGGCAATGCTGTTGGGTGAAGGGACAGTCTGTAGGAGGCAGGCACAATTGTGATAGAACAATCAGAGTGGTGCCTATGATAAGCGTAGGCAGATTACAAGTGAAGTGTGAACCGCGCACAAACAGGAAGCGAGCATTGAGTAACCGGCGTCAAAGTCTCACGGGAGAACAAGCTGGTTAGTACAAAGTACCATGGCGGCCTCAGAAGTTTCTTGTGTGCATTTCGGCATGCTGGGGCCGGGCAGGATATGTTCAAGGGAGGTTCATGATATCATAGTTCATAAAGTATCGGTGATCAGAGACGAAGTGGCGAGTTAGGGTAGCTCTTCGCTTTCTTTTCAGCTCCCCTTCCCAAAGTTCAAGAAAGTTCCACAAAACTCTCAAAGTGACCTTTCTCACGTTCAACGTAATATAGTTCCACACAATCCTTGGGGTGCCTTCTGGCTCCAACCTCAAGACAGCCTCTGCAGTTCATCATGTCTCATGGTTCCCTTCCCCAATACTTCAACCTAGCCACATGTACTTGTTTTCCGGTTTTCAAAGTTCAACACAACTGCAGGTCAACTTGACCCTCCTTCTGGATTACATCAACAGTTCACTTACATTGCTGCTCCGTGGTGTGTTTGACAATGTCTCTGCTTTTCACAATTTAGGGGTCCCTGGTCTAGGCGCAGTTGTCGAACCACGCGGTCCACCCATCACAGGTCGCGCGACCAGGTCCTTAGGCTCTTCAGCCCACACCGGTTCTTCTGCATTTGTCCTGTGTCCCAATTCACCTTCACTTAGCTTCTCCTTCTCGGCCTCTTGGCTTTATATGCAGCTCTGCATTCTCCTGGCTTCTCCTGGTTAGCCTCTTGGTTTTAAAAAACTAAGTGAAAAACACCTTGTTAGGAATGGCGCTTCTCAGTTTGCCCCATAAGGTTGCTACCAATAGTAGGTAAAAAAACGTTTTATAACAAAATTGTTCAGAGTATAAAAAATCAATTAAAATGGATTTTAAGTAACGGGATATGTTTAATTCACATTCCTGTTATTTTCTTTACAGTAATGTTGTTCATGAAGAATTGAGTTTTCATCCCAAGTTGCCCATAATACTTAATTGCCAATGCATTTCGGATTAACCTTCTTCAGGGCAGTATGTAGGCAATACTTTAGTGCCATATGTCTAATATTCCATAAAAAAACATATGCTTATTCATTTTAGGCATATTAACAAACCATGTAGTTTACATTTAACCAATAAAGAATCACATACCATTTTGTGTAGAAATAATCCGTGCGCACCATAGTAGACAGAAAACAAAATGAAAACACATTCTCAGTTAGCTGACATGGTGGTAAATACTGTTTGCATTTTAAACAGTGAAATGAAAATAAGGTGCTCGTCCTACATGGGTTACGGTAATGTTCTTATGTGTGTGCTGGCTAGTACTCAAGTCATCTCTGTAGAGAAAAGAGCAGACTTCTACTAAACTGTTGGTACCACTAAAATTATGGTAGGGTTCCCTCCCAGACCCCTTTCTTACCGTACGTCTTGTTCGCACGAGAAACATTAGCCGATTGAGCCGCTGTCAAGCGTGCTCGCGCCGGCTTCAGATTCCTTCTAATGGTCTCCATGGAGACGGTGCGAGGCGTTGTGGTCCAGCTGGAGCAAGTATGCCTCGTGCCCCACCCCCGGGTGTGCGCCCTGGGGCGGGGATGTCTCCATGGAGACCATGTTCTATAGGAGGCTTAATCTACAGCTGGAATGAAACGTAGAGTCAAACTGCTCTGTAAAATACGATGCTAAATGGAAAAAACTAACGTTTAACCTGCTAGCACGAAAGTTGTGCGGGGATTGCTCCCATTTTCATAAATAAGCTAAGTGGTTATAATGAAATGCTCTAAATGGTGAAAACAAAGTTTTTGTGAGAATACCCATTTCAACCACCGCATGACGTGCGACGGGAGAGGTGTGTATTTAGAAAACTCAAGGCCAAATCGCCCATTCTATAATGGGCTAAATGTATAGTAGTCAGTGGAACAGAATGGATTAAGTAGTAATACACTTCAAACACGGTGCAACCTTAGATATTACTAATCATAAATGGAAGGAAAAGAACATTGGGGTAGAGCTCAAAAAGTCTATTGTAGAGTCAGTTTGGCTTCTAATATCATAGTTAGCATATATCCGCAAGCTAGATGCTATACAATCACATTGATCTAGTTGCAATGTACTAACGTTTCTATCAACCAATAAACGTTACAAAAAACACATATAGTTGATTTCTTCATTGAGCCCCCTTGGTGTTAAGGAGCTCAATCGATCAATCCAGAAAAGTCCATACACAGGGGAGACAATAAGAGTCAAGAGCTTTGCTACGTGTGACTCTCACAATGTTATTTACGCCATTAAATGCCTGTGTGGTCTATACTATGTGGGCCAAACTCTCAGGGTGGCCAAAAGTAGATGGAATGAACACAGGTCTTGCATAAGAAATAATAATCCCAATTCAGCTGTGGCCAGACATTGGCAGGACAAAAAACACAATTTAGCCCAGATACAATTTGTAATTTTGGAGGTGATGGAGAAAAGAGACCTCCACGAAAATTTCCAGAAAAGGATGGACCAGAGAGAGACTTTCTGGATTCATCGATTGAGCTCCTTAACACCAAGGGGGCTCAATGAAGAAATCAACTATATGTGTTTTTTGTAACGTTTATTAGTTGATAGAAACGTTAGTACATTGCAACTAGATCAATGTGATTGTATAGCATCTAGCTTGCGGATATATGCTAACTATGATATTAGAAGCCAAACTGACTCTACAATAGGCTTTGTGAGCTCTACCCCAATGTTCTTTTTCTTCCATTTATGATTAGTAATATCTAAGGTTGCACCGTGTTTGCAGTGTATTACTACTTAATCCATTCTGTTCCACTGACTACGATACATTTAGCCCATTATAGAATGGGCGATTTGGCCTTGAGTTTTCTAAATACACACCTCTCCCGTCGCACGCATGCGGTGGTTGAAATGTGTATTCTCACAAAAACTTTGGTTTCACCATTTAGAGCATTTCATTATAACCACTTAGCTTATTCATGAAAATGGGAGCAATCCCCCGAACACCTTTCGTGCTAGCAGGCTAAACGTTAGTTTTTTCCATTTAGCATCATACTTTACAGTGCAGTTTGACTCTACGTTTCATTCCAGCTCTAGATTAAGCGTCCTATAGAACATGGTCTCCATGGAGACATCCCCGCCCCAGGGCGCACACCCGGGGGTGGTTGCGAGGCATACGTGCTCCAGCTGGACCACGACGCCTCGCACCATCTCCATGGAGACCAATAAAAGGAATCTGAAGCCGGCGCGAGCACGCTTGACAGCGGCTCACTCGGCTAATGGTTCTCGTGCCTACAAGACGTACGGTAAGAAAGGGGTCTGGGAGGAAACCCTGCCATCATTTTAGTGGTACCAACAGTTTAGTAGAAGTCTGCTCTTTTCTCTACAGAGATTACTTGAGTACTAGCCAGCACACACATAAGAAAATTACAGTAACCCAGGTAGGACGAGCACCTTATTTTCATTTCACCGTTTAAAATGCAAACAATATTTACCACCATGTCAGCTAACTGAGAATGTGTTTTCATTTTGTTTTCTGTCTACTATGGTGCGCACGGATTATTTCTACACAAAATGGTATGTGATTCTTTATTGGTTAAATGTAAACTACATGGTTTGTTAATATGCCTAAAATGAATAAGCATGTTTTTTATAGAATATTAGACATATGGCACTAAAGTATCGCCTAGATACTGCCCTGAAGAAGGTTAATCCGAAATGCATTGGCAATTAAGTATTATGGGCAATTTAGGATGAAAACTCAATTCTTCATGAACAACGTTACTGTAAAGAAAATAACAGGAATGTGAATTAAACATATCCCGTTACGTAAAATCCATTTTTAATTGATTTTTTATACCCTGAACAATTTTGTTATAAAAGTTTTTTACCTACTATTGGTAGCAACCTTATGGGGCAAACTGAGAAGCGCCGTTCCTAACAAGGTGTTTTTCACTTTGTTTTTTTGTTTTCGAGGTTTGGATAGGTCCTTGTGCTATAGGACCGATTTGGACTGGCAGCTCCAGGCTAAAGTATTTGAATGTACAGCTGAATTCAGTTACAGAATTGGATCAACATAAGGTTAACAAGTGTAGTGCCCTCCTCTCCACTCTTTCATTTTTAGCCTCTTGGCTTTGCCACAATTTGTGGCATGCCTTATGCCAATCTGTGCACTTGCCACTCTTTCTCCATTCATAAAGTTCACTTTGTGGTGGTCTTATTAATTTCCCACCTTTCTGTCAAACGTGTTCACACTTGCGCTCTTTTTGGTTTCTTGTTTTCAAATGGGCACTTTCCCTTTTGACTTTCATCAGCTAACAGTCTTGCCCACAAAGTTTCATTCAACTCGGTGTGACGAATCAACTTCCGCGGCACCAGTGGTCCATGAATGAATATCGGTTTCTAAAACATCAATCAACCCCACGGCTCTACTGCCCCAGAAGGGATCCAAACACATTGGAATACAAGTGAATTATAAGACCTCCTTGTCCAATTTCTGCTAACGTGGACGGAACAGCAGGTTTATCTCCGCAAGGTCGTGGATCGTTGGTTAGTTGCAACACCGCGAAAATACAATTATTACCCAATGATAAAAGGGACTGTCCGGTCAAGGTTATATACAAATATCTACTTTATTATTACTACAACAGACAGTTCTAGCAACACTACAAAATACAACCCATCCTGAAAAGGAACGCCGAGTACAGACAGTTTCACTAAGGAAAGAGATGTACTCTGGATATTGACAGGAGGGTAGTTAGTACTGTTCCAGATTATTCGGTTCTAGCACCAACGGGGCAAAGGGTCATAACTGTCTCTAGGGGCCTCGGAGAAGGACCATGGGGGCAGAACCACAATGTACCACGTGTTGAAGAAGTTCTTGGTGCTCAACAGTTTCAAGGTGGTTCCAGGGCACTTTGCAGCCCTTGAGACAGAGTTATTGGCTGGAGACAGCTACGGGTACAAGGCGGCAGGCAGTTTGGCAAGCAAGGCTGGACTGGATGGACATCTGCAGGTTATCCGGCGCAGTGGCTCGTGGCCAAGAATAGTTGTCTCTATGCTGGTTGGAGAATATTGGTCGAGGTGTCTCAGACAGTGCTGGTGACTGCAGCCGGAAGAGGTTCTAGGACACGACTGTCTCAAAAATGTCCTTAAAAGATGGACGCCGGATGATGCTTATGTGGCACTCTTCCTAGCTTCTTTGCAGTGCTCGTGTCCTTTGAAGGCGGAAGGCCCAATGCTCAGGGGAGTGTTTGCAGGCAACAGCTTTGTCCTTAGTGCTGTTACTCTCCGGCACTTCCCACCTTGGAATCTTGCTGGCTGAACCTAGCAGGGCACGCTGTGTGCTTAATGGGTACCGGTTCTAAAGCTGCTGGACGGGTCTTCTGAGTCTGGTGTAGAGGAGCATCTGCGTGCCTCTGCAAGAAATCCCGCCCCCTGCCTCCTATATGTTGGAACAGGCTGTAGAGGAGCAGCTGCATGCCTCAGCAGAAAATCCCGCCACCTGCCTCCTATATGTTGGATCAGGCTGTAGAGGAGCAGCTGCACGCCTCAGCAGGAAGCCCCTCCCCCCCGCCTCCTATATGTTGGAAGCCTGAGATCATGCCGTGTTTGACACCAGCAGTTGTGCCAATACTGCAGCTTATATTCGAGAGAAGATACCCACTGAGACTACCCTATCGAATGTATCCCCGAAGGGACGATAATCTGAGGGAGGAACTCCCTGAAGGAATATGAAAAAGAGCAAAGAAAGAAGTCTGTGACCTCATAAGAGAGTACGAACAACGTCTCAGGATTTTGGGTGAAGAGAATGTATGGATCCTACAGAAATAATGACGAAGTAAAGAGTGGACTTTTTAATATGAAAAAGAAGATTACACGTGCATGAAGTGCTGCAGAGAATCAACTGTTCAATAATTGGACAGACGCTGAAACGCAAGGTGGACTAAGTCATCATAGAAGCTGGCCATATGCAGTGAATAGAATGCAGGCGGATCCGCAATCGTATAGGAGTGGGACATCGGTATCATGAATTTTAGTAAACCAGGTCCCATAAAGAGGGAAGAGAAAAACTATGTTGCAGCAAGAATAAGCGGAAATCGTAGAAGCTACACAGCAAGGTTGTCTGGCCTGGAGTCAAGACTAAAGCAGCCAAGGTTATTATCTATTCTGGAAAGCAGCGAACGTGCGAAGGATGATTCATCCCTTGTTAAGGTGCAAAGAAAGAATGCCAAGAGTGTCAAGTTTATTTAATTTAAGACATTTAAAAGCTGCAAAATTGACCAAATCGTGGTCTCCTGTCATGTGAGCCAAGGATGAAAATAGAGTTTGAACTTGGAATCCAAGAACACTGATAGTGAGTTCCTGCACTTCGGTGTTTTCTCAGAGACAAGGATACTTTGCATGGCCAAGTTCAAATACAATCTTCATGGCAGAAGGCATGGGCAATGAGAGATGTTGGGCTAATTGGGTGGGGAGATAGAGTCAGGCCCACCTCCTTGCACATGGGTCTGGGCTTACGTGCTGCTAACTGAACCGAATGTTCTAGACATGGCACAAGCATGGCAATCAATTGTAGAGGTCCATATAACAAAGAACTTTATAGTTTGAGAAACCAATAAGAAATTGTATACCTAATGTTTTTGGAGATTACATGTTTTAGAGGTAGGCATTTGCAGTCCACCTGACAGTGGGCAGCCAATTACAATCCCAGTTCCTACAGATAATATACTTAGATGTTCCCCTTAAGCCTATCCCAATCCCCAGTAGGGTTTTCATTATTTGCCACATAGTATGACTTCACTTCTGACAGATTTGTTTGTATAAAGTCTATGTTGTGTGAAATGATCGCTGAGAGTAGTTGATGTTCGTTATAACTTCCTGTTTCAGATAATTGTTAATAAAAAAGTACTTTGCCATCTTCCTGAGTTGGTTCGGTTATTTGGATTCAGAGTTATTCTGTGGTCACATCCATTTAATGCATGTTCCTAAAGGGCCATAAACTCACATGGCAGCGGTGTGGATGGTCCAAAAAGATCCAAACTAGTTTGTTTCCATATTTTTGGACGATCGGGCATCCTCCGCCATTAGCTGGAAGATCACAGAGTTTCCTGTGGAGAGCGGCCGATAGAAATAAACTTGCACGAAGAACCGAGACAGTGGGCAGGTCTACATTTTGATGAAATCCCTGCCCGGTTTCCTCAGGCGCTCTGCGGATGGAAGGCGAAGTGGTTGGGTTGGAGGAGGAGTTGATACCGAAGGCCTCGAGTCAATTAATGAATGGTGAGTAGACTAAGGGGAATGGCAAATAAGGGGACGGGACTGTGATAATTTGTGAGTAACAGTAAATATTGTGAAGAGAAGAGGTAACGCCTAGAAGCCCTGACTGAAGGTAGTTGGAAGGAGACATCTCAAATCCCAACGGGGGTAGGGTGAAACATAAAACGCGTAATCAGGATTACGTAAGGTGAT
Organism: Ambystoma mexicanum; assembly: GCF_040938575.1. Taxonomy (NCBI): domain Eukaryota; kingdom Metazoa; phylum Chordata; class Amphibia; order Caudata; family Ambystomatidae; genus Ambystoma; species Ambystoma mexicanum. The sequence continues at coordinate 25,927,227 of NC_090938.1, forward strand.
GTCTCATACCATGTATAGGGTATAAAGTAAAGGTGAGGGAAAAGGTGATCACATTGTTTATAATGTGCAATGTTTGACTAGTCTGAATGTTGTTTGTTGAGTAAAAGTATCAAAGAGTGATAGAGATTGTGAAAAATTAAAAAAGCTGAGGAGCAGCAATGATTGAGTATAGCAAAGTGATTGGCGCCAATCAAGAGAACAGACAGACTATTGAAATAAGAGTCTTGAGAAGCGATTGATGGTGCTTGCTCATATTTGTTGTTTTAAAAACGTTGAAAAGTGGTGATTTAAGCCAAAGTATAAGGTTTATTTAACAATTTGGCAAGTATCGACAGTCAAGCGAAACTTGTCATTATGGATGGGGCATACTCCTCTCATGCACCTATGCAAGACACTGCCAAAGCATATGCTCTAGCCCAAACAGTATAGTGCGGAATGGGTAAAAGGCACAGCAGATAAAATGTTCATGCCGTGGCCACAAGGGGATCATTGTCAAAAGCTGTATTGCAACACATGACCACATACTTGCAAGCTGAGAACACAGGAAAGAAATTAGAGAAAAGATTAGCGATTTTAGAGCTCTGGAAAATGTACCAAGAAGAAAGATAAGACCCGCTACCCGAGGAGTGGATGCTTAGTCGGCGAAAGGAGGAAGGCGTTGAGCCCTCAGCTCCCCTTACCTCACGTGAAGCAAAGGGTGTTACTACGGAAGAAATAGGGGTGTATCCTTTAAAGGAACTGAAAGCAGCAACGGGGTATAGTAATCCAATATATGAACCCCCCGCTTACAGTAGTGACGATATACCGGAGGAGAATACAAGTAAGGAAGAGATTTGTAAGATCATACAAGACAAGGAAGAAAAGAGTGAGCGGTCAAATTTGTCGACAGAAATAGACAGGGAGATTAAGAGATAGAAAGGAGAAAAGGATAAGGCTGACAAGATAGCACTCATACAAAAAGAATGGATGGGAGGACAGATATTACTTAAGATAGATGGGGAAAGTATTGAGGAAGGTAGGTAAAGAGAAGATAAGGACGAACAAGAAAGAAAAGATAAAGAATGAGAGAAGAGATTGAAAGAAGATGAGCAGAAAAGGAAAAGCAGGGAGCAACGAGAGCAGATATATCAGGAGGAACAAGAGAAAAAAGAACGGGCAGAAGAACAAAGAAAGTACGACAATAGACAGAGAGCGATAGAAGAAAAGAATAGAAAGGGAAGAAAGAGGAGGAAGAAGCACAAAGATTAAGAGATTAAAGATTACTGAGACAAAGGGAGGAAGATCAAAGAAGGGAAGGAGTAAGGAGAGGAGAAGAACAAAGGCAAGAGGAAGAAAGAGTTAGAAGGGATGCAAGAAAGCCAAGAGAAGTAGATGAAGAAATAGAACAGAAAAGGAGACAGCAAGGTCTTGATGCCAGTCTAATTCCTAAAGAACAATTGAGGCCGAGCCCAGAAATACAAAGGGACAGAGTGGAAGGCATTCTTCCGATAAAGGAAGTCTGCCAGCAGCATCTAGAGTAGCATTAGAAGAAGAAAGGTTTGATGCAAAAACATTGGAGAAAGGATCAGTAAGGTCTATCAACAGTTAAGGTGATGTAGTGAGTTTGGAACTTGAGGGAACGGTGATCGATCCCCAGTACCTCAATCACAAAGTCTTGCAGAAGTGTTCTCCTGTGTGTCATTACCAAGGGAAAGCTGTGTTGGAGCGGAGCAGTCTCGTCTTTTTATTCTGCTGGTTTGTGCCATGGAGGAGCGGACACTGCACATTTAAGAAGGCAGGCCCTAAAAAGCTACGTGCTACGCGAAGCATAGCGAAGTGTTGCAGAAGTGTTCTGCTCTGTGTCATTACCAAGGGAAAGCTGTGTTGGAGCGGAGCATTCTCGCATTTGTATCCTGCTGGTTTGTGCCATAGAGGAGTGGACACTGCACATTTAAGAAGGCAGGCCTTTAAAAGCTATGTGCTACACAAAGCATAGCGAAGTGTTGCAGAAGTGTTCTGCTCTGTGTCATTACCATGGGACAGCTGTGTGGGAGCGGAGCATTTTCGTCTATTTATCCTGCTGGTTTGTGCCGTGGAGGAGCGGATACTGCACCTTTAAGAAGGCAGGCCTTAAAAAAGCTACGTGCTATGCAAAGGGTAGCAAAGTGTTGCAGAAGTGTTCTGCTGGGGTCCGCGGTGGAAGCCAGCCAACACCCAGTAAGTCTTGCATCATTCTATCTAACAGAGCTCCCTTGTTAAGAACTGTAGACTGCTCTCCGTCGATCTTAGACTGTGTGCAGCGACTGCTCGTTGATTGGCATGAACCGTTGGGTTGAATGCGGGCACTAGTTGCCTTTGAGCCCCAATGTGAGTGAAACTAGTGTGCAGATTTCAGTCCTAGAGGACCTTTTGTAATTTGCTTTATTGCCATATCAACATCTCGCCAGCCTAGGGGTTCACCATGTTCATCGTGATCGCAGCCAATTGTGGAATATTCCCATCATATAACGCTGCACCGCGCTCCCAACGCGCTAAAGAATGAACAACTTCAGAAGTACAACCCTGAAAGACGAGTTCAAAGCTCCTGAAACGGAATATCAAATCTATTCCAACAGAGGCCGACACATGGAACCAGTCAATTCTACTTGCTTAGCTTGTTATGAGACTCATATTCAAATTGATAAATATGGAATGGACAAAGAGGGCACCTCAGGTATGGCAACAGTTGCCTCAGCCATGGAAACTGAAGAATTACTAAGACTGCGTGCTATCCCAACTCATTTAGTCAAAAATATTCTAAATCAGAATTTAGAATATACTGTTACTACTTCAACTATGAAGCGTCATATTAACAAAAAACAAGATCTCGTAGCGTAAATGCTTTAGAGAATCTGTCATGGGCAGCAAGCTCAATTCAGCAAAAACAACAGAAACATCTTGATATAAATATTTCACATATGTGTGAAAACACATTCGGTGAACTACATGAGATCTCTGATCACATTCAAGATATTACTCAAGATGCGTAAACTAATCGATATGAAGATGGCATATTTTCTCCTCCTGTGACAACCACGCCATTGTGATGCAAATCAGGTCTAGGTCAGACAATTGGCAAGAGAAGAGGAAGTCCGAACCCTTGTCTCAGCAATAAACCAACTGAGATAATTACAAATACCGTAGCACACAGACCTCAAGATCCTACTCTCTCAGCTCTGAGCTTTGTGCTCAATTCATTGGTAAACGTTTTTGGATCCTTGAAAGAAGAAATGGCAAATTAAAACTTGCGAGCCATGGGAAAATACAGTGGCATTATTTTATCACATTTTATGTCAGGGATTGACTGAGCCAGTACAGAGTCAGATGAAAAAACATGTAGGGATGGAAACGGAGCCATGGGCTCAGATACAGCTGTCAATAGTACACCATTGTCAGTTATTACAAGAGAAAAACAAAAAGAAAGATGAGAATAGAAAAATAGAGGAAGCCAAATCAGTCCAGAAAAAATTGTCAAATGTGCCATAGAAGTGGCGGTATTGATATGATATGATATGGCATTTGTAACGCGCCTATACACAAGTTTTTCGAAGCGCGACGAGGCATGGGGGGGAACACGGGGAGACTGACAACAATCCTACTAGGCCAGGTGTCATTCAGATTGCGCAAGTGCAAGGGTAGAAGGGAAGTGAAAAGTGCAGGGTGCGAGGGAGAGAGGAAAGTGCAGTACAGGGTTAATAGCATACAGGATAAATAACAAGGGCCAGCTAGTGGCAAGTGTGAGGTAAGTGCAGACAACTGCTGGGAAGGGGGGCTGTAGGGATACAGGCACAGTCCCGCAGTGCAGGGGGTGCCAGGGAGGCAGTGCAGGGGAGAGTGGCTGGGCAAAGGACCGAGAACGGTGAGTGGTCCAGTTGCAGATTCAGTGCAGTTTCAGTAACTTTAGCAGGGGAGAGAAAGCGGAGGCGAAGAGGAAGGTTTTGAGGTGCTTCCGGAACCAGAGATGGTTCTCCTCAAGTTTCAGGGAGGCAGGAAGGCTGTTCCAGAGGGAGGCCCCTGCAGCAGAGAGAGATCTGCCCCCAACTTGTTGTTTGGAGAAGCGGCTGACCCTGAGGGAGTTGGAGGCGGATGAGCGAAGAGCTCGAGAAGGGAGATATTTAGGAAGAGAGAGTTGAAGGTATTTTGGCCCAAGGCCCCAGAAGGCCTTGTGGACAATGCAGAGGGTTTTGAACTTGATCCTCGCAGTCACTGGGAGCCAGTGTAGTGATTTCAGTCCTGGAGAGATACGGTCCCTGGGCTTGAGGCCAAGGACAAGTCTCGCAGTCCTGTTCTGGATGAGTTGCAAAGGGCGGAGAGTAGAGACAGGCAGATTTAGATAGAGGCTGTTACAGTAGTCCAGCTTCGAGAGAACCAGGGCTCTAGAGACAGTGAACCTCTGGGGGAAGGAGAGGAAAGGAAGGATACCTTTGAGGAGGTGTAGCTGGTAGTGTGACTTCTTAGAGACGTCGGATATTTGAGGAGAGAAGGAGAGTGTGGAGTCAAAGATGACCCCGAGGTTTTTTGCCTTGCATATAGGAGCAGGAAGAGGGCCAAGAGAGGCCGGCCAGAGAGCTGCAGGGAAGGAGGGAGTGGGCGTGCCGATGAGTAGAATCTCAGTCTTACTGGCATTAAGGCAGAGGTCATTGGTGGCACACCAGTCCTGGATAACAGAAAGACAGTCGGAGATGAGGGAAGGAGAAGAGGAGGCTGAGGGTAGCCTGAAAATGAGCTGGGTATCATCCACATAGCACTGAAAGTTGGGGCAGAGAGCGGCGATGCGGTGGGCGAGAAGTGCCAGATACTGGTTGAAAAGCCAGGGAGAGAGGTTAGATCCCTGGGGGACACCACAGTAGAGAAAAAGATGTCAGAGAGGACGGACCCCCGTTGGACCTGGGAGGGTCGATTGGAGAGGAAAGAGGTCAGCCATGCCAGAGCCTGACCAATGATACCCAGGTTATCACGGAGACGATTGAGCAGGATGGTATGGTTGACAGTATCAAAGGCAGAAGAGAGATCAAGCAAAATAAGAACACATGGAGTGTTGGAGTCAAGGTTCGAGAGCAGGTCCTCACGGATGTTCAGGAGAGCAGTTTCCGTGCTTCTGGCAGCTCTGAAGCCAGACTGATGGTCATGAAGACTACCAACAGATTCAGCATGGAGATTAAGCTGGGAGATGGCCAGTTTCTCCAGGAGCTTGACCTGTTTTGACGAGACTTTCATAGATCGGACTTGTCTCGAAACCTCGTCAGCAGAAAAAAGGGGAAAGGCAGAGAAGGGGAGAGGAGGCGTGGCTGCAGAAGGGCCAGAGGAAGAGCAGGGAATAGAGGAGGGGAGGTGATAGGAGGAGAGTGAGGACAGGATGTCCTGAGTTTTTGAAATGAAGTGAGAGGCCATGCAGAGGGCCTGGGAGGGGACAGGAGCGGTAGAGACTGCAGCAGGATTGGCCAGCTCCATGCAGATTTTAAAGAGTTCGGCCAAATTGTTAGATGTCGCAGAGATGCGGGCTTGGATGAGGGCTCTCTTCTTGGAGAGAACGGAGAGCCGGTATTGCCTTTGGAGCAGGCGACAGGCCAGTTTGTCAGAGGATGAACATGAAACACGCCATTTCCTCTCTGCCACCCTGCACTTGCGTTTAAGGGTGACGAGATCCGAGTCATACCAGGAGTTACATTTGGCTTTGGGCTTCAGGTGGATTCTCATGACAGGGGCAAGAATATCAAGAGTATCAGATATAGCAGAGTGGAGAGTGGAGAGGGCTGTGTCAGGGGGGGAGTCAGCCAAAGGGGGAAGAAGGGGCAAGAAAGTGGCAACGAAAGCCTCAACTGACACGCGCTTCATGGGCCGGATGACCGAGAAGGAAGGTGGCAGTGATGAGGGTGGCTTAGCTTGTGGGGTAGGGAGGGTGAGGTGGGAGGATAGGAGAAAGTGATCACTCCAGGAGAGAGGAGTGGAGAGAGGGACAGAGAGGGGAAGGTCAGAGGAGATCAGAGCATCAAGAGTGTGCCCTGCAGAATGAGTCGGCACAGACGGGAGAATAGAGAGTGAGAGAGAGTCGCAGAGGTCGCGAAAGAGTCCAGAGGGGTTACAGGAGGTATGCAGGTGGATGTTGAAGTCTCCAAGAAGGAGGAGCTGAGTGGTTGAGGACAGGAGTGAGGAGGAGAGGTCCGCCCACTCAGAGAGGAAGGAGGAAATTTGACCAGGTGGCCGATAGATAAGAGCCAAAGTAAGGGAATGGCTAGCAGAGAGAGAGAGTCGGCAGACAAGACATACAAAAGACGAGTAGATCTGCGTGGGAGTAACAGTGGCAGGAATCCACTCAGGGAAGATAAGGGCCACACCCCCCAGCACGGTTGGGCCTGGGCACTGAGAGGATCTTGTAACCGTCAGGTAAGAGTGTGTCAAAGCTGGTGACAGAGCTGGCCGTGAACCATGTCTCAGTGAGACCGAGTACGTCAAGGTCCAGTTCCTCAAGAAGGCGGCAGATATCAGAGGAATGTTTGACGGCAGAGCGAGAGTTAAGTGTGTCAATGTGGAAAAGGTTGCCATCTTTGAAGGACTTCCAGGGAGGAGTACAGATCAGAGGTACGCCCTGCAGAGGTGAAGAGGGAGAGCGAGAGGGGGCAGGGAGGAAGGGTGGAGGCAAGGTAGCTGAGGAAAGAGGAGGGGGGACAGCAGGAGAGGACAGGAAGTTGATGAGGCACGGGAAGCGCCTATCAAAGAGGTGAAGGTTGGCCTGAAGAACGGGTCCATTAGCATAGACATTAATGATGGCCTTAGAGGAGTGGAAGGAGGCCAAGAGGACATCCCAACGGGATGACAAGCAGAGAAGGATTGGGAATGCAGGAAGCAATGGGTGCATCGCAGGTGAAGAATCTGCGCCCGATGGATCAAGGTGGATGTGGGTTTACACCATGAGGCAGAGTTATAGGCTATAGAGGAAGAGGAGGAGGATTTCAAAATAATGAAGGTGGGTTTCAAGGTACGCAGAATGAGAACCAGAGTACTCAAGGAGGATATAACCAAGGAGGGACTAATAGGAGAGGTCCTCCAGTATGTTGGAATTGTGGAATGACAGGACATATTGCACGCGTATGTTGGAGCCAAGAGAAATTACAGAATGGACAGTTCTCAAGAGGCGGGACAGCTTATCCTCCACCATTCAGCACACAGACCAGAGAAGGTTTTGCCCAGGATCACCTATTTTATCAGACACAAGCACCGGAAGTACAACAGGTTCCACAGCAGGGACAAGTATAAATGAATACGCTACAAGGGCAGTCGTAACAAGCTCCTATGCAGACACAGCAATATGCAAACACACGACAAGTATTGACACCCAGAATAGGCGGTGTCACTGTGGTAGGAGGAAATCCTTTCACAGGGACGTTGATAAACCTGTATACATAATAGGGCAGCACACAGGGTGACCTGATGTGTTCAGTACTATCATTGACACCAGACCCCCAAGTGGAACAAAGGGTCGATGTGACGATAGGAGGCACATCTTTTTCTTTTCTTGTAGACACTTTGGCAAACTCGTTTGTGTATAGAAGAGGGAAAATATCCAATGTGAGGTATTGCCATGAATGCTCAAGGGTTCTCTGGAGCTAGAAGTCGAGGTCCTTTTACTGATAAATCACCAGTCTCCATAGGAGAATGTGACATGTCCGTTCCATTGTTATATTCACAACAGACACCAGTTATTATTTTGAGAAGAGATTTAATGACTAAACGTAACATGACAATTTCATTTACTGACCAAGGAATAGTGTGCTCCATGCCAGGAATACACTATATAAACGTGGGAGAGTTCATACTGGTGTTTACAGGACAAGTGGCTTTGGGAGGTGTTCCGGTAGATCCAGAGATTTTTCTATATGGAGTGAGCATTTTACTGACATGGCTATCTGGCCTGGTGGGAAAGCTTGTGAGAATATCTGATGAGTTTCTGGGTAGACCACAAATACCTATGGATGAGGAAGGTGGACAGACTATTCCTATAGAGTTAGAAGCAGCCATAGTATGAAGGGAAATGTCAATGCTCAAAGGAATAGATGATCAGGGTAGACCATGGAGAACAGTGATAGCTCTTGGGGAGGGGTACAGATTGACTGACATAACTGATGATGATATGTTCAGGGAAGACCGAGGTGATGATGAAGTGGTGTTCTTCATGAGCATTACATACTGGATAAGGATAGAGAAAAGGGAAGTCCCACAGCAAATGGCGATAATGCGGCAAAGATCAGCATTTTTTCAGCAGGATCTTGAAAACGTACCAAGTGCCTTATGGACCACAGACCCTAATGACATAGGTTTATTGAAGGGGATAGGAGAGGTTAAAATAAAGCTTAAGCCAGGAGTGATTTTACCTCGAGCAAAACAGTACCCCATGTCTTGAGAAGCTGATGCAGGTATATTTCAGACTATTTCTGATGAATCAGAGGATTCTTGTGTCATCAGAATTATTGGGCCTCATTACGACCCTGGTGGTAGGGGGTTAACGGCACGGGGATGTAAACAACGGGCCTGTCATTAACAGGCCCGTTGTTAGCATCCTCCCTATTCCAATTGAGCCCTATAGGGGATCAAATGGGAATGGGGATGTACCGGGTCCGGATTCCCTGAATGGGGAAATACCGGGCCCTCCAAGCTCTGAATGGCCCGGTATTTCCTGATTCAAGGAACCCGGACCCAAGTTTGGGGGTAGCCATGCCCTTGTTAAGGGCATGGCTACCTCCAAACTCGTAATGAGGCCCATTGTGTTATACCGCAGTGTATCCAATTAAGAAATCTAAACGGGGGTCGTTGAGATTTATCCTAGATATCAGACCTCTTAACCAGATTGTAGATGCAGAGTTTCCTTTAGTTCCTAACCCGGCAACAATATTATGCAGTTTCCCAGTAGAAGCACAATATTTTACGGTGATCAATTTGAAAAATGCTTTTTTCTCAATCCCTTTGCACAAGGACTCAGAAGACTTGACCTAATTTACATTTCACCAAACAAGACTGAAACATAATAGGCTGCCTCAAGGGTAGTCTGAGCAACCATCAATATTTAACAGAGACCTACACACGGAACTTGGTAATATTGATGTGAAAAGTGCAGTGATACAATCGGTAGATGACATCTTGATTTGCAGCACCACAGAAGATGAGTGTAGACTGGATTAGGTTCAGTTGATGACTATTCTAGCAGACAAGGAACATAAAGTAGACAGGGAGAAGCTACAATATTGCAAAGAAGATGTGTTATGTATATAGGTCAGTTGATTTTGCATGAAGCAAAGAAAGTGACACCTGAGAGAGGTGAGGCAATTATGAAAATCTCAAAACCAAACACAGTGAGACAGATGCAACAGTTTTTAGGTTTATGAAACTATGCTAGAGCCTGGGTGTTAGATTATAGCACATATACAAGGACACTTCTGCAAGCATAAAAGAGAGCGCAAGTTGGTAAACCAAAACTAGAATGGACTGAAGAAATGGAGGAAGGATTTGAAGAGTTGAAAAAAGCAATTTGTACAGCTCCTGCTTTAGGAATTCCCAATTATGCTGATGAATTTTATTTGTTTTCACACATAAATGGGACCGTCATGACAGCAGTGCTTACACAGAGAACTACATTGGGGTAGAAACCTTTAGCATATTACAGTGGAGTTTTAGACCCAGTTATGAGAGGAGACTTCCTTTGCGAACAATCTTTGGCAGCTGCTGCGTTGCAATCGAGAAGTCTATAAGTATTGCCATGGGCTGCTCTATGACCCTCTTCGTGGAGCATGTTCATTTGCCATTTTAGAGAGACCCAAGGGAACATTGACATCCCAAAGAACTTCAGCTTATGAGATAATGATTTCTAACGCAGCGATTAAAATCGTAAAATGTAAAATAGTGAACCCTGCCACATTTATAGTCGAAACAGTAGAAGAAAGCAATCATGTGCATGACTGAGCTAATTATGTTGAATTTTATGATGATATACCCCGTGTAAAAGAGAATGCTTTGGTGGGAGGTGAGATTCTCTTTATTGATGGTTCTTCAAAAATTGATCAGACTAGTTAGGAAAGGCATTCAGGCGCAGCAGTGATAAGACAGAAAATTTGAAGTAGTGGCGGGTGCAAGGCTACCATCTAATTTTTCAGCGCAAGCAGCAGAATTAGTAGCGCTTATTGTCGCACTTGAGAAACATGAAGGGCAGGAAGTGACAGTGTACAATGACTCCGCCTAAGTGACATCAACCGTACATGCAGGATTGTCATGTTGGAAAAGGAGGGGCTATATCCGCACAGATGGCTCTCCGGTGCAGCATGCATCCTTTTGTTTTTTAATTCTTTATTGGGTTTTTAGATAACATTACAAACAAACAAACTAACACTTCATAAACAAACATAAACAAAAAACAAGGCTGGCTGTCGGCCCCAAGCGTGGGTATTCCTCCGCCTGTTCCGTCTTTGAGTAAGCAAGGAATCTCTTTGCTTTAAACTGTTTCTTTCCCCGCAGTGGTTTTGAAAGTGTCTTAGTTCATGGCCACCCATGCTTGGAGGTCTGACCTATGTTTTTCCCTTTACCGCTCCTCCTCACCTCCCGACTCTTCCTCTCCACTCTCCTCCCTGTTTTCGAATAAGCTCTGCATCAGTGAGTTCCATGCCATTATTTTTGTCCTGTTTCCCCTTCACCTTTCTGTACTGCCCTCATCCACACTGCCGTTTCAGTCATCACCCATTTCTGAAAATCTGCCCACCATGAGTCTATACTCGGGCCCTCTCTCGATTTCCAAGCCATTGCTATCTGCCGTTGGACTAGTATGCATATCAGGTCTTTCATTTTTGTGAGGTGTGACCTATTTTTACCTCCTCTTGGGAAGAGGCCCAGCAGGTACATTTCAGGATTTTCCGCTTGTATTTGGAGTCCACTTCCCGCCACTTTGCTTCTGATTCCATCCCAAAAGACCTGTATCACTGGGCAGGTCCAGAACATGTGTATCATGTCTGCGTCCTCTTCCAGGCAGCGGGGCAATGTGCGGGGATCTCCCAGCTTCATCCTATTCATTCTCTTAGGTGTGAGGTACACCCTATGTGTAGTGTATAATTGTGCTTGCTTGAACCTTACAGTAGAAGAAAGCAATCATGTGCATGACTGTGCTAATTATGATCCTTTTTTGGGGTATCTCAGCGCCCTAGCCCATTCATGATCACTGAGGGGTCTTCCTAGTTCGTCCTCCCATCTCCCTCTTGTTTGTAGGACTTGTGAATTCTTGGATTTTAGCAACTGTTCGTATAGCCTGGAGGTTGTGTCCCCCTTCCGATATATCGTACCATGCATCTAGTTCTCCTGTGTCCTCTTGTTCTGGCCACTCCGGCCACCTCTTCTTCTCCTGTGTCCTCTTGTTCTGGCCACTCCGGCCACCTCTTCTTGATTGTCAGCATCATTCTATTCTATAGGAGGAATTGGCCTTCGTGTATGTCATATTCTTCCACCATATCTCGGAACTCCGCCCATTGTTCTTCCCTCCTCAAAACTCCTATTTGCGCTATTCCTTTGGCTTCCCAGTGGGATCTATACATTGCTAGTGTATTTGTGTCCTTCCTATTATTCCCGCAAGTGGAATCTGCGGCGAGCAAGGGTCTTTGGTCCCCTGGAGTCTCCATGCCCTCGACCAGAGCTCTGTTGCTAACCTAAGCATGTTGGGTAGGGGCTTGAGCAGAGGTTTGCCTATCCATGGGATTTCCCATAGGTAAAAGGATCTCAGTGCTGGTTGGAAGAGTATTTTGTCTATTGATTCATCTTCTCCCAGTCATTTAACTACGTATTGGAGTTGACCTGCCAGGTAGTATCTTTCGAAGTCCGGTACTCTGATGCCCCCCTCCTCGTGGTCCCTCTGCAATGTTGTCATGGCAATTTTACACCTTCCCCCTCCCCATAGGAACCTCTGTGTCATTGTATTCAACTTCATGAAGAAAGCTCTGGGTATGGCATGGGGAATGTTCGTAAAATAGTATAATAGCCGTGGGAGTACTACCATTTTCAGGATGGCCGTCCTCCCTATCATCCCCAATGGGAGTGTCTCCCAGAAACCCATGGCCTTTTGTATTATATCTAGGGCTGCCTGTGTATTAGATTTGTGTGACTCCGCAGTGTTGTGGTGTATCTCTATTCCCAGATATCGGAAAGAGCCCTGAGCCCAAGCTAGACCCATATCTGGGAGTCTGTCTCGGGGGACCTGTTTTAAGTCAGCCAAGGGGAATAAGACCGATTTCTCTCTATTGATGGCTATCCCTGAAAGTCTGGCGTTTGCGTCCGCCGCCTCCAGTAGGTAGGCTAGGTTGGCGCGTGGATTTTCTACGAAAAGAAGGATGTCATCTGCGTACAGCGAGATCTGATGGACCACCCCGTCTATGTCTATCCCTGTGTCCCCATACTCTGCCCGGAGGAAGACCGCCCACGGCTCCAAGGCCAGTATGTACAACATCGGTGACAGTGGCAGCCTTCTTTGGTTCCCCTGTATATCCTCCAAGCTTTTGAAATGTGCCTTCCCATTTTTACTCTCGCTCTAGGGTCCCTGTACAGCAGTCTAATCCATCTGAGAAATCCCTCCCCCAAGCCAAAGTGGGCGAGGACGTTCAGCAACCACTTCCAACTCACAGAATCAAAGGTCTTAATGGCGTCTAATGACACTACTGCGCATTCCCCTCACCTCTGATTCGTCTGTTCTATCACATAGTGTAATCTGTGGAGTTTCCAGGACGTGTTTCGCCCTGGGACGTAGCCCGTTTGGTCTGAGTGGATCAACGTGGCTATAACCGATTTCAGATGGTTCGCTAGAACCGTTGTAAGTATTTTGGTGTCTTGGTTGATGAGGGAGATCAGCCTATATGACGTGCATTCTAGTGGGGATTTCCCTGGCTTTAGGATCGGGACTATTATCGTTTCCGACATGCTATTTGGCAATTGTACTTCCTCCTGTGTCTCTTGATATGTTTCTAGCAGTTTTGGGGCAACAGTACTTTTGTATGTCTTTTAGAACTCCCCTGGGAGCCCATCCGGGCCCAGGGTTTTACCCGAGGGGAGCTCAGAGATCACCATTTCAATTTCCTGTACGGTAATTGGGGCGTCCAATAGTTGGCCCTGGTCTGCTGTTAGCTTCGGTAACCTAATCTCTGCTAGGGTGTCTGGGATGTCTTCCGGCTCCACTTCCGGATTAGGAGCATAATGCCGCTCATAGAAGCCGGTGAACAGGTTTTTTATATCTTCCTGATTCCTGACCTCTGTTCCTGTATCATCATGTAATACTGCTATGGGGTCCCTCATGTTTTCCTGTTTGTTAAACCACGCTAGTAGTCTACTGGGTTTATCCCCTTCTGCGTGCAATCTCTGTAAGTATTTCCCATAATTCAGCTTCCCCAGTTTCTCCCAGAGTACTATGCATCTCGTTCTTAGCTCCAGTAGTTCCCTGGGTTCCCGCCACGCCCTTTCCGCCTTTCGTTCCTCTGTTTTAACCTCCCTTTCTATTTCGTCCTGCTCAGCCACGATTGCACCCTTCAACCCTGCCGTTTTCCCAATTGCCGTCCCCCTTATCACTACTTTGAAGGCGTCCCACAGCGTGGCATTGTTCTCCACGCTCCCCTCATTTTGTTCAAAGTAATCTTCTATCACCTCCTGCAGATATGCCTCAAATTCGCTCTCTCCTAGTGCTTCTGGGCCGAGGCGCCATGTTGGTATTGGGGTTTTTCTGTGTGTGTACGCCCATGTTGCCAGTATCGGGCGTGATCTGAAAGTGTACGTGCTTTAATGTCAATTACCGTGAATTCTATCAGAGAGTCACTGCCAGTGAATAGGTAATCTATTCGTGTAAATACCCCGTGGGGTGCGCTATAATGTGTGTACCCTCTCCCATCTCCATGTACCTGCCTCCAGACGTCCACCAACTGGCAGGGGGTGCTGGCTTCCTGTGCTTGTCACCCGACTTGTCGAGAAGCGGATTCAAGGTGCAGTTAAAGTCTCCGGCCCAGATGAACGTGGATCCCCTGTACTGAGCCAGTTTGGGTGCTAGATTCCTGAAAAAAACGGTGGCGTCGTGGTTTGGGGCGTAGGTGTTGATCAAACATATTTCCCTGCTTTCAAGCATCCCGTGCACCAGCACCATTCTCCCCTCCTGGTCACTTTCCTGCTTTATTAGCTGGAACGGTACTCCCGGTGCAATCCATATTAATGCTCCCCTTGCATAGTTCGAGTATGTTGTGCTGTATACTTGTCCTCCCCATTTCTTGTTCACCCTGGCCTGTTAATCCGCGCAGCATGCATCCTTATTGGATAGGCTCATTAAGGCACTACAACTCCCAGTGGCCATAGCAGTCATTAAATGCGCAGCGCATACCAAGCAAACAGATTTTATCTCTTGCGGGAATGAAGCCACAGATGAAGAAGCTAAAAGGGTTGCATATTCCCCAGAAATGTTGAGTTTTGACACTAAGATTATTACAGAAAATTTAGTTACAACAATGCTAGTTCAAGAGGGGTTTAATAAATTGTCGATAACCCAATTAATAGAGATTCAAGGAAGTGCACCACAGGAAGAGCAAGAATTATGGAAATGAAGGGGGTGTTCTTTATCCCCACAGAAGCATTATGGTGACAGGACAGCACTGGAAACCCAGCGATGCCAGTAACATTATTAAAAGTTGCGCTTCAACAGCTGCATTACGCCGCGCATGTTACTCGGGAAATTCTTGCTGCCGGTATTGCAGAAGACTGGTTCATTCCTAATTTGTTGGAACACATTGCACTATTTATGGTGAACTGCATCATGTGTCAAAAGGTTACTGCTGGGCAAACAGTGAGAATGATTAGCGGAGTAATACCTCGACCAAATGGACAGTTTCAGTATTTACATGTTGATATGCTGCAGACATGTAATGAATTTAGCCATATATTAGTGGCGGTGTGCCCCTTCTCTAGGTAGATCGAGGCAGGTCCATGTACACACCATGATGCCACTTAAGCAGCAATGTTTTTATTGTGCAATGTATTCCCGAGGTGGGATGTGTGTGAGGTGCTAAGATCTGATAATGGGTCGCATTTGGTCAATGAGCTATTTGAGTAAATAGGGCTTCTATGAAACATAAAGCACACATTTTCTTCTGCTTGTCACCCGCAAGCAAGCAGGATATGTGAGAGACTCAATGGCCACCTCAATGAAAGGATTTCCAAGATCAAATTGACTTTGAAAAAGGGGTGGCTGTATTGCCTACCCCTAGCCTTAAATGCCCTTCGGAATCCGCCAGGATAAGACCACCACCTCATCCAGCACGAGCTAGTTGCAGGGCGTTGAATCCGCCAGGATAAGACCACCACCTCATCCAGCACGAGCTAGTTGCAGGGCGTTGAATGAGAACGCCCCTTACATCTCCTTCTAGGAGTAGAAGTGATGCTAAAACTTTAGGTGATGAGCTGCATGATTATTTGACATGTATGACCTCTAGTATTTCTTTCATTTCAGATCAAGTCAAGCGCCAGGGGGGTCGGTCTAAGAACACAGAAGAAGATCATTCGGCAACCAATCCAAGCAAACTATTACCATCACATAAGTTATATGTTAGGGAACTAGTGGTAATTACATTTTTTTTACCAGGAAGTAGCATGAGCCACATTTTCATTGCCCTTTTATTATTGAAGAAGTGTCGCCTTCCGCTGCCAAGGTACAAGGAAGAAGAGCGTGGCTGCACCTGGGTGATGTGAAGATTTATGAAGGCGAGACCTTCCCTCCCGCCGTTGCTGAGCCAGAAGCAAGACAAGAAGAAGAATTTCAGCTTGTGCAGACCCGATAGAGGACTGAGAAGAAGGACAACAACACAATGAGTGTTTAATGCATTCTTTATTTGGACTGGAATTCAATAAGACACTCTTATTAGATATCCTTAGATATTCTAGCAGAGAGTGAAAAGACTTGCAGAGAATTCCAGGAATTTTAAAATGAGCCTTTAGAAATAGAGATTGAAGCAGAAAATAATGCATCAGAGTTATGCCTAAATGTCCGTTTTTGATCAGAAATTGGAAACGAGATCCGTATCCAGATTCATTTCGTGGAGAATATCTGTTTTAAGTGATCAAACATATGGTACCTGCCGATAGTGACGTTTATTAGCTTGTACTTGCTGTCTTTGTGTTTATACTAGAGTCATAACCTGCTCTTGTTAGAAGAGACGTTAATATTCACACTTTCTTGCAGGATCCTAAAAATAGTCCAGTGATAAGAAGACTCATTGCTATAATTGAACACATTTTACAGTTGCAAATATAAAGAAACTCGATGATTGTATTAAAAATGAATAATGAAGAGAGTGGCATGGTGATAGAGAATGAACAAATTCAACAAGTAGTAGTGTTGCGCGAGAGATGGATGTCCAGATTCTTATGTATAATATATATTTGCATGATTGTTCTCATTGTCTTTTTGTTCCTCATCTTTCATAGTCTCTATCATCTTATCACTTACACTGAAGGAGAAGTCTCTATGGTTCTCCCTACTGTGAAAATGACTTTTTACCTACTCTAGGAATTCTGGGAGACACAAAAGAGATGCAGAGGAAGACAGTGAAGGGACAAATACCTATCTAGATAACAGAGCTCACCAGGGGAATAACATGTGGTACCAACACATGAGAAAAGTGGGGGGACAGTGTCTAAGGAGGGTTGCTGTGTCTGCTCTCTCATCCCCTATGCCATGAATACAGTACGAACTTTCATTGCCAAAGAGGTTCCAGAGCACAATGCAAAGTGCCTCAGTCATCTTGCAAGATGTACAACTCGAGGACAATTTCAAGGAAGTTGGGCAACCTTGCAAGATCGAAATGGTTGTTTCCATACCAGGATGACTATATCAAAAGGCTACAAATGGAAAAGGAGCCTACATGGAAGAGCAAGATGCTGGTATATCCTGCTGCTGGACAGGATGAGGTGATAATTGAAGAAATTAAGAGAATGAATTGCTCTGATGTGACAGAAATAGCAGGATCACCTGGATGTTGGGAACAAACTCAATTATTGATCTATGGATGAGGAATTCCAAGAAGGGATGGGAAGAAGGAATGATGACCTGTGTAGCTCATCTGCTGAAAACGGATTACGTACAAGAGGTGCAGAAAGTGAATGATGTGTGTTTAAAGTCATGGGCCAAACACTCCAAATTACTGACATGGGTAGAAGACGAGACAGGCCCAGAAGTTATAATTCCATTGGTTAATGCGACATTGTGCTTCCAAAAGACACAGGAAGAATCACTTGGGATATAACAAAGAATGCAAAACCACAATTGATGTTCCTAGGATGGGAGACAGAACAGTTGTCCTTATGGATTGATATTGGGCTTGTGAATCTAGAGCTTATATGAGGTTGTCCAAGGATTGGGGCGGAGTATGTTCTTTGGTGCTCATCCATGTTCCAGCATTAGAAATTCCTCAAAGTGACCTGAACATTGGTGAATTTCCAAAGGTGGATGCCCATTTGAGAAAGATCACTTGAACTTCTTCATCGGACAAAAAGAGAGAATTATTCCAAAGCCAAATCAATAACAGTATATGACTCAATTCCTCAGGAACACCGGTTGTTCAGCAAGACTGCCACAATATTGACGACTATGTTCATGCCTGGAGTCCAAACAGTGGCAAGTGCCAAGTGGCTACAGATCACAAGATGGGAGCTTCTGCAGACAATTAATGCTATCATAAAGGGAAGAGCTGAGAGCCATACGATTGATGACCCTCCAGAAGCGATATGCCATTGATATTAATGCAGCAATGGAAGGAGGAGTTTGTGCCAAAATCGGACCATCATGTTGCACATTCACATCTTCTCATGATGAACAAAGTGGGACCTTGACAGAGGCCATAACGTTGTTGACAGACCTGCATAACAAGATGGAAGTTTAGACAGATGACATTGAAGATAATAGTTGGTTTGCCTCCCTGTTCTCGTGGATTCGGCAGTGGTTGGCAAATATATTCAAAATTCTTTGAGCAATATTAGTGTTGGTGATGTTCGGATTCTGTGTAATCAGGATAGTGATTGCCAAATGCAAGAAAACGGCAATAAAGGTGGTAGGAATGAAGATCATGATCGATGTCAAACCTGAACATAACACCAACGAGCTGACTGATAAAGCTGTCAGAAAATATATACAGGCTAGCAGCATAGCACCAGAGGGAACGAAGTTCCTGTATCCAAAGAATCACAAGAAGTATGTGTCCCACATATAGATGGGTTTATTGTACCCTGAATGGACCATGTAACTACATGACCTAGAGTGTAGATGAACATGTCAAGTCAGCAGGCACCCTGAGGGGGGTGATGAAGGTATGGACACCAAAGACACACTTCTTCAAGAGGGGGGAGTGTAGAGGAGCAGCTGCATGCCTCTGTAGGAAATGTCGTCCGCTACCTCCTATATGTTGTCAGCCTGAGATTGTGCCGTGTTTGACACCAACAGTTGTGCCAATACTGCAGCGTATATTCGAAAGAAGGTACCCATTGAGAAAACCCTATCGAATGTATCTCTGACAGGACGATTATCTGAAGGAGGAACTCCCTAAAGGAATATTTTTTAAAAAGCAAAGAAAGAAGTCTGTGATGTCATAAGAGAGTATGAACGACATCTTAGGATATTGTCTGAAGAGAATGTTTGGATCCTTTCAGAAACTAATGACAAAGTAAAGAGTCAAGTGAACTTTTGAATATGAAAAAAAAGATTACACGTGCACGAAGTGCTGCAGAGAATCAACAGTTCAATAATTGAACAGACGCTGAAACGCAAGGTATTCTAAGTCATCATAGAAGCTGGCTAAATGCTGTGAATAGAATGCAGGCGGAGCCGCCATTGAATGGATCTGGACATGGGTATGATGAATTTTAGTAAGCCAGGACCCATGAAGAGGGAAGAGAAAAACTATGTTGCAGCAAGAGTACGCTAAAATTGTGGAGCTGCATGGCAAGGTTGTCTGGCCTGGAGTCAAGACCGAAGCAGCCATGGTCAGCTATCTATTCTGGAAAGGAGCGAACGTACAAAGGATGAATCATCCCTTGTTAAGGTGCAAAGAAAGAACACCAAGAGTACCAAGTTTAATTCATTTATGACATTTAAAAGTTGCAAAATGGACCAAATTCTGGTCCCCTGTCACGTGAGCCAAGGAAGAAAATAGAGTTTGACCTCGGAGTGCCTGCACTCCCATGTATTCTCAGAGACAAGGATACTTTGCAAGCCCAAGTTCAAAGACAATCTTCATGGCAGAAGGCATGTTCAATGAGAGATGCTGGGCTAACTGGGTGGGGAGGTAGGGTCAGGCCCATCTCCTTGCACCTGGGTATGGGCTTGCATGCTGCTAAGTGAACCGAATGTACCAGAATGGCACAAGTGTGCCAACCAATTGTACAGTTCCATATAACATAGGACTTTATAGTTTGAGAACCCAATAAGAAACTGTACACCTAATGTTTTTTAAAATGACATGTTTTAGAGGTAGGCATATGTAGTCCACTTGACAGTGGGCAGCCAATTGCAATCCCAGTTCCTACATATAGTTTACTTAGATGTTACCCTTAAGCCTATCCCATTCTCCAGTAGGTTTTTCATTATTTACCACGTAGTATGACGTCACTTCTGACAGATTTTTAGTATAAAGTCTTTGTTGTGTGAAAAGATTGCTGAGAGAAATCAAGCGTATGTCTGTTGATGTTCGTTGTAACTCCCTGTTTTAAATAATTGTCAATAAAACAGTACTTTGCCATCTTCCTGAGTGGGTTCATTTGTTTGGGTTTGGGGTTATTCTGTGAACCCACCCATTACATGCACGTTCCTGAAGGGCCATAAGCTCACTGG
The DNA here is from genome assembly GCF_040938575.1 of Ambystoma mexicanum. Lineage (NCBI taxonomy): Eukaryota > Metazoa > Chordata > Amphibia > Caudata > Ambystomatidae > Ambystoma > Ambystoma mexicanum. The sequence goes on from NC_090938.1 coordinate 25,947,112, forward strand.
TATCTCCCACTGTTCCCTAGGAGATGTTTAGGGGAGGAATCTTGGTTACCTCTTGGAACTCCTGGCCTTCCTTCAAAGGCAGAAACTGTAAGGTAGACTGTAACTTCAGCTCAGGTCCAAATGAGTCCTTCTTCTTACTCCTTTCAAAGTCTTCAGATTATTTGCTAAGTGAGGGGATCAGACCTCTTTTAAAGCCACATGGGCCCCAGTGATTGGTGCTAAGCCTAACTTTATGAACCAATCCTGGGTCCCTGTCAACAATCTTCTGTTATGCTTGAGGTCAGGACCAGAGTACTCTGCAACAGGACAGACAAGGGGGTGAAAAAATATACCTAAGTCCCACCCATCTTCCTGTCTGTTTTGTATATCAAAGTGTCTCTCTGGTAAATGAGCACCCTGTGACTCGTGATTAAAGCACAGGCTTCCCTTGAAGTATGTGCTGGGAACAGACTTCCTGTCCCTCCCAAATCACATCCTTCGTCCCTTTGAAAGGGGTCTGTTCTGCAGGCACACCTGCGATAACTGCTGGACCCAGACAGGCCATTCACTGCCTTTCATACAGAGAGGTAGGAACTAGCTTCAAGTTGACACATTGCATACCAAAGGGGTGTTAGTCTTACCTCCCTGTTGCCTCTTCCGGCAAACCAAGCCTCTCCTCTAGGCTTGCTTCAATTATCTCGTTAGTATACACTGGCACCAGCCGGAGTACAAAAGAAATGCAGATCCATGTGGCCGTTGATATTTAAATGAGGCTGCCCATGCTGGAGGGAGGTGTGCCTGCCCCCTCCTTGGGGTTGGCTGTTACATTCCAGCTGAATATGACAGGGGAAGACGGCGCCTGTAGGCTATGTCTTCCAGACATGTGGCTATGCGTTTTGTGTGGGAAGCAGATGGACTGTGTGTGGAATGGCCTCACCCAGTCCTCGGAGGTTGGCCTCCCATCATTACTCTTCATTATTACAAAATCAAAAAAGCCCAGGCGAGCGCACTCTCCCTGTGCATATGGTCAAAATCCTCACAATTACGCTTAACTGGCAGGCTGGCACATTGCGCTGAACATCGCCATATTCAAGAGAACCATGGGGAAATATAAACATTACCGCAGGCAGCCTGGAACATTCATGAGTAACTCCCTAATTGAGCAACACAGGTCACTAAATTGAAAGCACCCTGCATCATTTGATCAACACGACGATGTACTTTGAAGTAACGTGGCATTTGGTACTAACACCTTTAAACTAATTCTGTTTTTTTTATATTCTGCCACAACCGAACCCAATGCTGTGCACTGCATGTTCTCCTGGGTCAATATTAAAACTGGTGTTATTTCTACTAACCCACTATTCATGGCATTCTGCTTGCAGTTGTTCAATTTTGAAATTGCTTCCAACAGAGTTGCTTGCTGTATGAATGCATGAGCTTTACCTCCCCCGGCCCACTTTGGACTACTTTGCCTGCGTCAATTTGAGAAAAGCATACACATTTCCCTTTTATAGGTCGGGGGCCCTACTTTTGTCTGTGGCTCCCTTGGTGCCCCCCTTAAATTTGATTCCTGGAGATGCCACTGCACCAATCGTGTGTCCTCTGGGTGACCGCAGCAACCACTACTGCACTCCAGATTCTTCTGTGTGCTTTTCTGGCCCCGCCATGCGATACACAACTTACACGGGGCAAAGACAGGACCAAAGGGTGCACCAGAGAACAATCTGTGTACTCAGTTCTTTCCATATATATTAAAAAGCGCTGTTATAATGACCAAAGAACTGGCCAAAAGCCTTGTGGTTGACCTTTCTAAGCAAACGTCTGCCACATGTATGATAACATTATTTTTAGAGTTATTTACAGGTATTAATTACACAAAGAATTTAGATAGCAGCCTATCAGTTCCGTAACTAATCAGAAATTAAACTTTGGTCAATGTCACAGCACGAATATTAGGGGATGTGGGCGGAGCCGTGTGGTATATAGGACGGAGTCGCCCGGCTCAGGAGCAGTACAGAGGCAAAGATGGCGAAGCTACTCTTCCTAACGGGTAAGTCCCTCCTTTCTCTGTAGTCTCTCATGAGTGCCTCCTTCCTCTGTAGTCTCTCTTGAGTGTCTCCTGCCTCTGTAGTCTCTCTTGAGACCCTCCTTCCTCTGTAGACTCTCTTGAGTGCCTCCTGCCTCTGTAGTCTCTCTTGAGTCCCTCCTTCCTCTGTTGTCTCTCTTGAGTGCCTCCTGTCTCTGCAGTCTCTCTTGAGTCCCTCCTTCCTCTGTAGTCTCTCTTGAGTGCCTCCTTCCTCTGTACTCTCTCTTGAGTCCCTCCTTCCTCTGTGCTTTCTCTTGAGTACACCCTTCCTCTCTAGTGTCTCTTGAGTCCACCTTTCCTCTGTAGTTTCTCTTGAGTCCCTCCATCCTCTGTAGTCTGTCTGGAGTCCACCCCTACCCTGTAGTCACTCTTGAGTCCACCCCTCCTCTGAAGCCTATCCTGAGTCCACCCTTCCTCTGTAGTCTCTCTTGAGTCCACCATTCCTTTGTAGTCTCTCTTGAGTCCAACCTTCCTCTGTAGTCTGTCTTGGGTCCACACTTCCTTTGTAGTCTCTCTTGGGTCCACCCTTCCTCTGTAGTCTCTCATGAGTCCACCCTTCCTCTGTAGTGTCTCTTGAGTCCACCCTTCCTCTGTAGTCTCTCTTGAGTGCACCCTTCCTCTGTAGTCTCTCTTGAGTGCACCCTTCCTCTGTAGTCTCTCTTGAGTCCACCCTTCCTCTGTAGTCTCTCTTGAGTCCACCATTCCTTTGTAGTCTCTCTTGAGTCCAACCTTCCTCTGTAGTCTGTCTTGGGTCCACACTTCCTTTGTAGTCTCTCTTGGGTCCACCCTTCCTCTGTAGTCTCTGCTGAGTCCACCCATCCACTGTATCCTCTACTGAGTCCACCCTTCCTCTGTAGTCTCTCTTGAGTCCACCCTTCCTCTGTAGTCTGTTTTGAGTCCACCCTTCCTCTGTTGTCTCTCTTGAGTCCACCCTTCCTCTGTAGATTCTCTTGAGTCCACTCTTCCTCTGTAGTCTTTCTTGAGTCCAACCTTCCTCTGCAGTCCCTCTTGAGTCCAACCTTCCTCTGCAGTCTCTCTAGGTGCGCCCTTGTTTTTAGAATCGAACATCACTTCTTTTTTTTATATTTTTTTTTTATTGAGCTTTACTCATTTAAAACTAAGTTTTGTCAAAAACAGTAATCTCAGACCTTAGATGAGTCTCAAAAACCGGAGCAAAGTGTCCACGGAAAACCTCACTTCTTAAAACAGAACATGGGTCTTCCACTACTCCACTGATTAGAATGGAAGACCCTCAAGCATTGCAGCGTTTCATATGGTTGCAGTGGCCACCATGTCAGTCTCAATCAGTTATTGAGGTTGGTTGGTCTTTAAGTGTGGCTGGGCGTCAGGGTTAAACTGAAATGACTTGGGTTGTGGTATGAGGCTCTCCGCGTATCCTGGTGTTTGGGGGGGTCTTTAGCTATTGTAGTAGGATGGGAGGGGATGGCAGGGCATTACGGTCCCAACTGGTATTTGCTGTTACACAATAATGCCCCGGCAGTTCCCAGTAGTTTCTATGGCTGGGCCTAAGCAACACCCACCCATGTGGCCACGGGTTTGCAACTTCAGGGTCACATGATGTGAGCTGGAGGCGTGCACCCAAGTAGTCTTCCCACACCAAATCCCTTTAGTATTAGGGTGGGCTTTTAGACACTGGCAAAGGCCAAGAAAGGGCGGGAAGGTATACTACCACCCTGAGGATACAGCGATTTGCTTCCATCTTCCGCTCTCCAGAAATACGTGGGTTGTGCTTCTAGATTTCATAGCAAACAGGAGGATCTTCAGTAGAAAGACAAGCCTTTCCCTAAGAATTCATGTCTTTATTTTGGGGAATGTTACCGGGGTCTACGCCACACACGGCTGCCGGTGGCATCAGCTCCAGGCGCTCTGGCCATTTTGAAAGGTATGGGGCTGTTAAGTTAGTGGAGAGGGGGAAAGTGCAAGACAGCGTTGCCGCTGTCATTGTGGCATGAGTCCCTGTGGCATGAGTCCCTGTGGCATGAGTACCTGTGGCATGAGTCCCTGTGGCATGAGTACCTGTGGCCTGAGTCCCTGTGGCATGAGTCCCTGTGGCATGAGGCACTGTGGCCTGAGTCCCTGTGGCATGGGGCACTGTGGCATGAGTCACTGTGGCATGAGTACCTGTGGCATGAGGCACTGTGGCATGGGTACCTTTGGCATGAGTACCTGTGGCCTGAGTACCTGTGGCATGAGTACCTGTGGCATGAGGCACTGTGGCAGGAGGAACTGTATCCTGAGTCCCTGTGGCATGAGTCACTGTGGCATGAGTACCTGTGGCATGAGGCACTGTGGCATGAGTACCTGTGGCATGGGTACCTGTGGCATGAGGCACTGTGGCATGAGGCACTGTGGCCTTAGTCCCTGTGGCATGAGCCCCTGTGGCATGAGGCACTGTGGCATGAGGCACTGTGGCATGAGTACCTGTGGCATGAGGCACTGTGGCATGAGGCACTGTGGCAGGAGTACCTGTGGCATGAGGCACTGTGGTATGAGGCACTGTGGCATGAGTCCCTGTGGCATGAGGCACTGTGGCATGAGGCACTGTGGCATGAGTACCTGTGGCATGAGGCACTGTGGCATGATGCACTGTGGCATGAGTTCCTGTGGCATGAGGCACTGTGGCATGAGGCACTGTGGCATGAGTACCTGTGGCCTGAGTCCCTGTGGCATGAGGCACTGTGGCCTGAGCCCCTGTGGCATGAGGCACTGTGGCCTGAGTCCCTGTGGCATGAGTACCTGTGGCATGAGGCACTGTGGCATGAGTACCTGTGGCATGAGTCCCTGTGGCATGAGTACCTGTGGCATGAGGCACTGTGGCATGAGGCACTGTTGCCTGAGTCCCTGTGGCATGAGTCCCTGTGGCATGAGGCACTGTGGCATGAGTCACTGTGGCATGAGTACCTGTGGCATGAGGCACTGTGGCATGAGTCACTGTGGCATGAGTACCTGTGGCATGAGGCACTGTGGCCTGAGTCCCTGTGGCATGAGGCACTGTGGCATCAGTCACTGTGGCATGTGTACCTGTGGCATGAGGCACTGTGGCATGAGGCACTGTGGCCTTAGTCCCTGTGGCATGAGTCACTGTGGCATGAGGCACTGTGGCCTGAGTCCCTGTGGAATGAGTCACTGTGGCATGAGGCACTGTGGCCTGAGTCCCTGTGGCATGAGTCACTGTGGCATGAGTCACTGTGGCATGAGTACCTGTGGCATGAGGCACTGTGGCCTGAGTCCCTGTGGCATGAGTCACTGTGGCATGAGTACCTGTGGCCTGAGTCCCTGTGGCATGAGGCACTGTGGCCTGAGTCCCTGTGGCATGAGTCACTGTGGCATGAGTACCTGTGGCCTGAGTCCCTGTGGCATGGGGCACTGTGGCATGAGTCTCTGTGGCATGAGTCCCTGTGGCATGAGTCCCTGTGGCATGAGGCACTGTGGCCTGTGTCCCTGTGGCATGAGGCACTGTGGAATGAGTCACTGTGGCATGAGTACCTGTGCCTGAGTCCCTGTGGCATGAGGCACTGTGGCCTGAGTCCCTGTGGCATGAGTCACTGTGGCATGAGTCCCTGTGGCATGAGGCACTGAGGCCTGAGTCCCTATGACATGAGGCACTGAGGCCTGAGTCCCTGTGGCATGAGGCACTGAGGCCTGAGTCCCTGTGGCATGAGGCACTGAGGCCTGAGTCCCTATGACATGAGGCACTGAGGCCTGAATCCCTGTGGCATGAGGCATTGTGGCATGAGTCCCTGTGGCCTTAGTCCCTGTGGCATGAGTCCCTGTGGCATGAGGCACTGTGGTGTGAGACACTGGCATAAGTCCCTGTGGCATGAGTCCTTGTGGCATGAGGCACTGTGGTGTGAGACACTGTGGCCTTAGTCCCTGTGGCCTTAGTCCCTGTGGCATGAGTCCCTGTGGCATGAGGCACTGTGGTGTGAGACACTGTGGCATAAGTCCCTGTGGCATGAGTCCCTGTGGCATGAGGCACTGTGGTGTGAGACACTGTGGCATAAGTCCCTGTGGCCTTAGTCCCTGTGGCATGTGTCCCTATGACATGAGGCACTGAGGCCTGAGTCCCTATGACATGAGGCACTGAGGCCTGAGTCCCTGTGGCATGAGGCACTGAGGCCTGAGTCCCTGTGGCATGAGGCACTGTGGCATGAGGCACTGTGGTGTGAGACACTGTGGCATAAGTCCCTGTGGCATGAGTCCCTGTGGCATGAGGCACTGTGGTGTGAGACACTGTGGCATAAGTCCCTGTGGCCTTAGTCCCTGTGGCATGTGTCCCTATGACATGAGGCACTGAGGCCTGAGTCCCTGTGGCATGAGGCACTGAGGCCTGAGTCCCTGTGGCATGAGGCACTGTGGCATGCTGCCATTTGTAATGCCACCTTCTTCGCAGTGCCCACTTTCTATACTCTAGTAATGTCATCATGAGTACTTTGTACTACTGAAGAAATGTAAACCCACTAATGAGACTAAACGACTGAGCTCAGTGATTTACAATCACTCTCTTTAAAAACAGATGGCTTTGTGCACCCTTTACCACACAGTGGAAACCATTAGTAAAGGCACAAAAGCTGCAGGTGCCCTCACTGAATATATATGTGAACTAGCAAAAAGTTCCCGCACTCTGCATGGGTTCTGTAGACAGACATGATAACACTCTCATCAATTGTTGAAAATCAATGATCCTGTAGGTGGCTGCCACGCGTCGCTTATCGCTTGATGTGCTTTGCAAACTGAAGTGAACTGCACTGAGAATGGGTGCGTGTGGCACGCGGACATACACCGGAGCAGACGTTGGGGAGAGGCGGGAGTTGGATTGATGCAGCATACTAGGACTTTCTATGCACTGTCCCCACCTATCGCCTTACCGTGGCTCGGTGCAGTGCAATGCGCTGCAAATATCTCAGAAACGGTGCATCCTAGGGCCTTGAAATATGGTTTTCAAGGAGTTCAAGTTTTGTTCCTCCCACTGAGACACTTAAAAGTAGCTCTGTCCGGTCCTTGTACGACCACATTGATGTTTCGCCGATTTCAGGCAATCTCCTCTTGTATGAAATGGCTGGAAACCAGAGAAACAGGTGGGATGTCCAAATGTCATATAGCCATTTATGTCCGAAAGATAGATAGACAGGAGATAGATAGATAGATAGATAGATAGATAGATAGATAGGTCCATAGATAGATAGATACATAGACAGACAGCCAGGAGATAGACAGGCAGCAGATAGAGAGAGAGAGAGAGAGAGAGAGAGAGAGAGAGAGAGAGAGAGAGAGAGAGAGAGAGAGAGAGAGAGGGGCAGACAGGAGATAGATGGATAGATGGATAGACAGACAGGAGATAGAGAGATAGACAGACAGACAGAAAGGAGATAGATGTGTGCAGCATCCGCTGCTTGCACTGCAATCAGTTAAAGCTCTTCCCACACTCCCTCAGCAGCCTAGGGCTGGGCACACACTAGTGCCACATTCTCTGGTAGATTGTCGCCACAGCACAGCCACTGCCACAGCACTATTAAACCTGCCTGAATGTCATTACTTTTGAATGTATTCACTTTCTGATCTGTTTTCTTGCTTCCTTAGGTCTGGCGCTCCTGGTCAATGCTCAGCTGGGTAAGTTTCCCCTGTGAAAATGTGCTTCCATTTCCCTGGGCAGGTTTTGGCCTAGAAATCTAACCTAATCAATAAACTCAAAATAAATGAATAGCAAACCATTGTGCAATTAAGTGCTCTGGTGTAATCTGGGCCGGTAGATCCTCCAGGAAGACAAGACTCTCGCGCTAAATGAGGAGTTGAGCCAGACATGCACCACAATCCTTGATGATGTGTCGTGCAGGGGAATCGGTGGGTGGGCTTCTGCCTGGTCCCCAAGAGTCAGGTGCTGCTTTACAGGAACTAAAGGTTGGCAGGATAAGGCTCCTCAATGAGGACGTGAGGGTAATTCCAGGGGACACCTGCTGCATTACCAGTCGAGGCCCCAAACCACAAGCTCTTGGCTTCCAGATAAAGAGTTCTACGGCTGGTCTGCGGCTGCTTCCCCGGCTCTGGAGAGACTGCTCTCGGCCGTACTGCTCCACCGGGCATCTACACTAGCAGTCGAGCGAGAGCGCTTACATCTGCACAGATGTGGCCCCTTCTTTCCCATTACAAGTGTTTTGCCACCAATGGCTTCATCACAACACAAAGGGGAGAAGAGCAAGACGTGTAAGGGTTGTAGCGTGTGGGTGGGTTCAATGGTCGCGTAGAAGACGTGTAATTAGAATATATACCTCTGAGAGGAATATTGATCCACTCACTTCCTTTTCCCATCTCTTCTATCCTATTCTGGGAGCAGAACTAAGTCAATGCTTAAACCTTGGAGAGCCGGTCTTCGAATCTAGGATTCTAACTTTGCCGTCCAATAACTCTCTCTGCTTCTGATCGCAGGCTCCGCCTACCAGCTGACGTGTTACTTCACCAACTGGGCCCAGTACCGGCCCGGCCTGGGGAAGTTCAAGCCCGACAACATCGACCCGTGCCTGTGTACTCACCTGATCTACGCCTTCGCCGGCATGTCCAACAACCAGATCACAACCATTGAGTGGAATGACGTGACCCTATACAACTCCTTCCAGAACCTCAAGAACCAGTGAGTCCTCCCTCCTCTTCTACTGCTTGCCATTTGATATCAGCAGAATTGCCTTTCACAATCATGGACCAATGCACCCTCTAAACAGGGCTAAGAAAGTCAGAACCAATTGGGTCTCCAGAACAAAACAACATCTAGCAGGCAATGGGTGGGCCACATTTTCCCATCAACCCACATCCAATGCTTTCCCTCTACGGCATCTGATATGTATAGAAACCCTACCTCCTGACACCAAGATGCCCTCCCTTCCTACAGATATGGGAATGCACTCCTTGGAAGCCACAGATACTATCCCAATTTGCATACCCCCCTCTTAGATTAATTTCAGACATTCCCTATTTTTTTATTTCGCAAAAAATTAATTTCTGGGACACCAAACATAGTCATCACTGCAGTCAATTTCCACCATAACTACCCTTGACCTCCAGCTGTTCGTACAATCAAGCGGACAACATGTGCAGGAACAGCAGCACCTCAACTTCTACTGCCTCAAGACCCTGATAAACGCCCCAGTCCCCAATAAGCTTGACTATATTAACAACACTCTGCAAGGCCAACGGCTGCTACTCTCAACCTTTGAGAAAGTCCTAAACGTAGCCACCGCCACCGTGATCAACGTTCCCGGCCGACATCCCTCCCTTCCGTAGACACCAGCCTGCTTACAGTGCAGCCACGATACTTACAGACGCTCCACATTCACCCACAGTCTCAATGGCAGAAATCAGTCTGCAGCATCCAACACAACTACACCGCTGGCAACCCCACCTGAAACACAATCTAACACTGTTTATCCACCGCAAAACAGCATGCACCTTATACAGGGGCAGGCATTTCCCTTCCTAGCACCCTAACATTGGAATACCCTTCACATAAGTCTCACAGCTGCCACTCCCCGAGTCCTTTGGAAATAATCCTGACGCAGCGCCAACACCTGCACCTCTGCAGAAAAACACCACTGCCTCCTGCAGAGTAGGACATAGACTTCCAATCAAAGTACAATGGGTAACTTTCTATGGATGGCAAAACCTTTGCAGAAGTGATGCTAAATTCACAGCCTGGCACAAGTACCCACATGAATGGCTCGGCCCTGCTGGCAAGCATGAATGTCAACAAGGCAAGCTCTGGTTTGATTGGTTGCTATTTTTTCCAGGAACGGAGCACTGAAGACGCTACTGGCGATTGGAGGCTGGAACTTCGGCACGGCACCGTGAGTACCCACTGTCTGGAGACAGACCCTCAGGCTATTTCTAAAGACCACTCCTCGCGGTGGGCCTCCATGACACCATTGTTCTCCTCCTTAGATTCACCGCCATGGTCGCCACCCCTCAGACCCGCCAGACCTTCATCACGTCCGTCATCAAGTTCCTGCGTCAGTACGAGTTTGATGGGTTGGACTTCGATTGGGAGTACCCAGGCTCCAGGGGAAGCCCCCCTCAGGACAAGCAGCTCTTCACCACCCTGGTCCAGGTGAGAAAGCAGAAGGGCATGGAGAGGGTGTGAGAATGTTTCAAGTAGGGCAGGGACATCCCACAGAAGGCAAAAGAGTGGTGCTGCAGCCCCACCCCCACATGTAGCCGGAGCATAATGAAGGATGTTAGATAGTCCCAATGTGACCTGGAAAAACCTACATGCAATAGTAGGGTCTTGGATAAAAGAATGGATCAAAGACAGTTCCTCTGAACAGAAAGGGGTGGGAGAGGTACAGGTAGTGGATGGAAAAAGCATAAGACCAACCACATAATGCAATGCATGGGTCGACGACTTGCAAGCCGAGCGGCCATGACATTGGAACACACAGTCACTGTTTCCAGATGTTTGGGAAGCTGAGGGATGGCAGGCGGGGAGTACTTTGGGTACAGCTGCCTACAAGGCATATATATTTGACATTTGATTGGTTATTTATAACACACTTAATACCAGAGGTTTCTAAGCGCAGACCCGGGGATCGAACCTGTGTTGCTCTGTGTCGTCTTGCTTCCAAGGCGAGCATGTTGCCCCTGGGCTATCCTCCCGAGACATATGGCTACAGTTTTTGTAGTCTGGACGTGTTCTGGACGAGCAAGAAACTCTATATATTATATAACAAAGGAAGTTTGCAGCTGATTTTGAACATTGCCTGCACCAAGGGCTAGTTTACATGAATTGGACCAGTCAAAGTTGCTCTAAGATAATACAATATTGTAGATTAGTACCTGGTGAGGGACAAGGCGCTTGTAACAAGAGAGCCCATTGGCCCATGCCAAGTTGTTACCAGCTCAACAGAGCGCTTCCCCGGGCCTCATTCAATGTTCGAATGGCCGCCATGAAAAGGTAGAAGGGGATATGTGAAGTCCCTTCTTTCTGTTCCATGACGGCCATCTTCTTTGTTTACTTTTTTCTCCACTTTTAATGGACGGCATGGAAAGGGAGAAAGGACTATGTATCCTGTTCCATGTTTTTTTTCTTTTCTTTTTTTAGTTGCTGAACGCTAGAGTGTCTGACAACTGAAACAAGAAACTATAAGTACCCCGGTCTAATGTGCGGGAGTACTAACAGCAATCAGGCCCTCTCTGGGGGCCTTTACCGCTTCTAATAATGTCCGGGGCCTGTGTTAAGGATGTAAATATGGGCCCCAGGGCATTACCAGAAGCGGTAATGGCCTCCCAGCGCGGGGCTTGTTGCTTAAGTGGGAGACAGATCAGGAGCTTGCCGCAGCGTCTAGGACATGCTCTGGACAGGCAGTCATATGGATGTTCTTGTCGCCTTTCACAGGAAATGCTGGCCGCCTTCACACAGGAGGCCTCTCAGACCAACAAGCCCCGGCTCCTGGTGACAGCTGCAGTGGCCGGGGGCATCTCCAACATCCAGTCCGGATACCAGATCCCTGCGCTCTCGGCGTGAGTATGGCTCAATGTCTGGGCAAGGCTTTATCTGGCCGCCGCGGGCACGGGGGGGAGGAGGACTCTTAACAGTAGACCAGAGAACAACAGCAATGTAACATTGTTTGGGAAATGTCAATCAAGCCGCAGAAAATCCTCTACAGCACATAAAATATACGGAATGACACTGCATGGCAACGCTGGTCACCTAAGTGGACATTAAAGAAATAAAAAAAAAATCAGCACCAGCCCCACCCTCATCCAAGCACTGCTCCAAATATCACGTCAGAAGTTACATCATAGATGACATCATCAGTGGGTTTACAGACAGAAATACTAACACGCAGGACCTCCTTATTAGGAATGTACCGAAGGCGGTATAACACATTGACTGTTTTCAATGTCACTTGTTTTTTAAGATACCACTTAAGTGTGAGTTGGGCTGGAACGGGACATTTAATGTCTGAGGCCCAGAAAGTTCTGCTGGGGAAGATATAGGGAATTTACTCTATACAGAACTTTCTATGTACCCCATGCTGTGAACATCCCATGAGACCCCAACTCATGATCCAGTGGTATTTTAAAATAGGAAGTATTTTAGTTGCTCAATGCCTTCCTGTGTCCCTGGGCACTCATAATGAGGCCGTGATTCGGGGGCACGGGCTTGATGCCCACCTGGGAGCCGCTGTTCAAGTCTATTGACTGTTGGACTTATTGAGTAAATAAAATCAGACAAGCTCATGGAGAAATGGAGAGGTGTAAGAAAGCCATTTGGAGTAAGTCACTGTGCTTGGTAAGAGCATGGGCGCCCCAGCAGCAAGTCTGCTCCTCCGCCTGTCCAAACACATTCACACCCATGGGGAAAGTTCCACATTCAGATTCCAATGTTAGCTCAAAACAGATTCATTTCCAGAGCAAGTGTCATGAAAGGTTCTGCCGGAGGGGAATTCCCAACACGCCGGCCTTAGATGCACGTTTCAGAGCCGAGTTGCACATGGTTAATTGCTGTGACAATAGAGGCGTATTTCCTGCACAGGGCTCTGGACTACATCCACGTCATGACGTACGACTTGCACGGATCCTGGGAGGGGTACACCGGCGAGAACAGCCCCCTGTACACCAACCCCGCTGCCACCGGGGCCAACGCCTACCTGAACGTGGTAAGTGTGATGTTCGCCACCAGGTCGGGGCACGTGCAGTGGGTGGCGGTGCCAACTGTCACGCACCCCCAGACATGTCTATTACATGATACTGACATGTCCCCTGACATGGAAACTGACGCGCGCCACAATGCTGTCTTTGCAGGATTACGTCATGAACTACTGGCTGAGCAACGGCGCCCCCGCTTCCAAGCTCATCGTGGGGTTCCCCACTTACGGGCACACCTTCATCCTGAGCAACCCGTCCAACACCGGCATCGGGGCCCCCACCTCTGGAGCGGGTCCCGCTGGACCCTACACCAGGCAGGCCGGATTCTGGGCCTACTACGAGGTAGGTGATTCAGGGTTAAGTCAACAGCAGACTCTGGAGCGATTTAGAGGAGGCCCTGGTTATGCATAAACACCAGGAGCGCCTGAAGGCTCTGAGCTCGGAGCAATGTATAAGAAGCCTGTACCCCAACATAACACCTGCCTGACATGTTCGCCCCTCTCTCTAATAACTGCCAGGCTAGCCATTTAAGGTTGCTGATTGAACTCTAGTTATTGCTTCACCCTCAATATGGGAGCACTTCATTTCAGAGGTTGTTATAAAAAGCAGAACTGGACGCTCCTTATCTTCCTGGTATTTTGAAACCGTTCACTGGTTTGAGGGTTGTGTCTGCGCCAGGCGGTCCTGTGCTACGTGGTAGGTGCGGTGCTGCCGTGGGGTTTTTCACCATTTTAACCAGAGGTGTTTCCAAATTCTCCAATTCCTGCAGATCTGCACCTTCCTGAAGAACGGGGCCACTGACGTCTGGTCCTCTGCTGAAGAGGTCCCCTACGCCTACCAGGGCAACCAGTGGCTTGGATACGACAACGTCAAGAGCTTCACCCTCAAGGTGCGCTACATCGCTTGACCAGCTATCGGGATATCTGTGTTAATGGACTGTTTCTTAAGGTCGATAACCAGTAACATGACCTAACCCTGCCCCCCTTCTTCCCACAGGCTCAGTGGCTCATGAAGAACAACCTGGGGGGCGCCATGGTGTGGGCCATCGACCTGGACGACTTCACCGGCACCTTCTGCAACCAGGGCAAGTTCCCGCTCATCAGCGCACTGAAGGCTACTCTCGGCGTGCAGGCTTCAGGTGAGTGGGAATTGAAATATAGCGTATTCGCTCCCTCGGCCCAAATATTTCTAAACAAAAATATCAACCTTTAAAACCCTAGGAAGTTAGCAAGGTGACGTCCCCTTTGCCATGTAGCTTATAGCATGCCAAGCCCTTTCATGCCAACAGAAGTATGTGCCTCAAACTTCATGATTCCCTCCATAGCTCCCCAAGGTCAATCACCCTCCATCGAGGCGCTCGACTTCAGTGCCGGAGGGTAGCATATGGATGATAGCTTTTAAAAGTCTCTGTTATGGACCAGCCTCCAATCTGCTCCTTTAGGCAGAGGAGACAGCCAGCTTCTGTCCTGGTGACACGCCAGTGGCATGCCGTAAGAGGAGGATAGCTACCACCCTGAGGGCAGAGTGCCACAGGTCTCTGGGAGGTTTGCTGATATATCGCTCTGCGTGCGCAGGAAAAGACCTAGGGGGCAGTAACTGGCTCCCTGGGCACTGGAGACATAACCCCATCATAAGAGTTTTGGGATCCTTGTGCTTGATAACCAAAGACATTACTGAGAGGGTCTTGCTTTCTTGCAGGTTGCTCCGCTCCTGCGGTTCCAGTGCCTCCAGTCACAGCCGCCCCGGCCCCTCCAGCCACAGCAGCGCCCTCTGGTGGTGGCAGCGGTGGCAGCAGCTCCGGCGGCAGCGGATTCTGTGCAGGCAAAGCCAGCGGACTCTACCCAGTCGCCGGGAACAAGAACGCCTTCTGGCACTGCCTGAACGGAGTCACCTACCAGCAGCACTGCCAGGCCGGCCTCGTCTTCGACACCAGCTGCCTCTGCTGCAACTGGGCGTAAACCCACACACCCACCAAAGCGAGTGAGACCAGTGGACTCCAAGGTTCTCTGATTCAACTGTGACCCACACACCCACCCAAGGCAGAGAGACCAGTGGACTCCAAGGTTCTCTGATTCACCTGTGACCCACACACCCACCCAAGGCAGAGAGACCAGTGGACTCCAAGGTTCTCTGATTCAACTGTGACCCACACACCCACCAACGGCAGAGAGACCAGTGGACTCCAAGGTTCTCTGATTCAAATGTGATGTCACGATGGAAATGTCTGAAATAAAGCAATGCAGCATCCATTTATGGCTTCCTGTTACTCGGCACAGGGTCAGGCACTGAATACTTTGCTTGTGCATTATATTTCTGGCTTTTATCAGGGCGAAAAACACTCCAGCACGTTCCAAGGTAAATGGGAGACCCATTTATAAAGGCACAGACACAGAGTTCATTTTTACAGACAAAGGGGTACTTTTACCAAGTCTCCTGCCTGACTCTGGGACATCGAGTGGGTGGCAAAAGGGCCCAGGGACTTCCCAAGCTAGGGAATGTTGGGCCCTGGGGCTATAATGGGGGGGAGGGGGTGGCCCCTCTGTGCCTGTCACTAGGTCCACCCCCTAAGGCAGGAGAACGTCACATGGGCAACCACCAGGAAGCTGGGTCTTTAGATATCTCAGGGGCAGCCAGGTTTAAAGAGGCCTCACCCACCCCATTACAGCAGTGCTAGGAGGCCCACTGCCAGGCACTCCCTTACTGTAAGACAGCTTTGTGATAGGGTTCGGCCCCTTTAAGAGATACATCCCAGGCCGGTAGGAATGAAAGGCACCCTGCCCGCAAAGATACAATGCTTCTCACGACCCTTTATCTCCTCCCAATGTCAACTTTGTTTATAGTACTGCCCCTTCAAGGGACTTGAGCTTTGAAGCTCTGGGGGCCCTCATAGACCCCAGAGATGCGTTTAGAATTTCTCTACATGCACCGGGAAGACCTTGCATTGATCCAAACTGAAAAGGTAAATCTTTCATGCCGCCAGCTCCAGGAGCCCACGCAGGATTGTCTGTCAGCACAACTCTGGGATCTTGGACATTAACTCGCAGCCATTTCCTCCAATACTGTTCCCCTGGATGTTTCTTTTAATGAAGCAGCTTCCTAAATACATATCCTCAAACCTCACCTACATTTTTGTGGTAAAATGTCTTAACAAAAATTGAGCAGAAATTGCGAGCAAAGTGGGTAATACCATCAGCTATACCCTGATCAGGTGTATCAAATCCAACTTCCCCAGTGACTGCAGGTGAGTTGCTTAAGCCCCACTAATACCAGCCCTGGAGGCGTCACAGGGCTACACAAACAGAGGTTCGGGGTCTCACTCAGTCAGGAAAGGTGTTGGGAGGAAGAGGACGAGGATGGGGGGCTGCAAGGAGCAGGAGGGACAGCTCAAACACCACCAAGAGACCACGCAGTAGACCAGAACAGGAACCAGATCCAGCTCAGGAAATAATTGAACTATTTCTTTATTTATTTATTGTGCATTGCAGTTTAGAATACATGTTTCACACACATCAACAGCTATACATCTTCACACAAAACACTTTCATAAAACTTCTTTTAAATATTCAATTACAGCAATAATCCTAGAAATCTCACTGACATTTGAGATACAAACCCAAAGCCACTCAGTCGAAATATTATCTGCGACTGCACAAATCTAATACATTTTCTCCATTAAAACCCAACAATCAATACATGCATGTTTTAAAGTTTCTATTTTCATGTTACAGCAGCGACACCATTTATTTTCCTTGGGAATGCAAAGTCTAGCCCCTGCCACATCAAAAGTTAAAAACAAATTTACTTTAAATCCTACAACCCTAGTTCTAAAATCACGAGAGGGGTGCTTGGCTAAATACGGCGCAATTACATTATATGATTTAATTATCCACATAAATGATCATTAAAACTGTATTTTATTAACATTTCTCTACTTAAAATCCAGACTGCTCTAAATAATGTCTGCTTAGCTTTCCCTGGGGCCGTCCACAATTCTTTGGTGGGTGGCCCAATTTGTATCAAAAGCATATCACATTTTTCTTTGCATGTTTGCACCCCGTTACTAGAGGCCTCAGCTAGCCGATCTGAAGCTTTGTAAGTAAGGTTGCCTGTCTGTGGTGGTGATGAACTACGCTCGTACATTTGCACTGCTTTCCAATCCACCCAGGGTTGCAGCGAGATAGTGCCAAGCTCGAGCCGAATCGCAGCAATTGGTACAGAATCCGGCAGGGACCAGACTTTTCTCCAAATGATGGCTTCTAGATTAACCCAAACCACCCCTTGATCAGCTGTTTCTGAGCCAAAAAGCAATTTTGGCACCAACCTTTGATTGTAGTAGCTTAAAACTGGTATAAATGAGACGTGACCAAATTTAAAGTCAATTTGTCCTACCTGCCTAGCCGCCACTTAGAAGGATGCTCGAGTTGCTTTAAAGAAGAACAATTTCCCCCTCTTAGAGTCTACATAACTACCCAACTATTTGACTTGGCTGACAACTTCAAGGTATTGACCCCAAATATACCATGTCATCTTTTTGCTTTTTGGCTTTACAGCATTCAAAAACAAAATTATGGATTTTACAATATTGAAGTGTAAATCCAAATCTAACACACATTAAGGTCCTGCAAAGACCTTTGCAGCGCAGCGGGGGTCAAATCACAGAGATCCACGTCAGCCACGCACTGTAAGGACTGCACGTGCAGGTCCCCCAGTCTTGGTGGGTATGCCTGCACCTTCTGCAAAATGTACCCTCAAATATAAATCCTAAATAAAAAGGGGGGCCAGGACTCACCCCTGTCGCAGTCCAGGATTATCATTAATCCAGCTTGTACCTCCCCCCTGCCTATTTCGTCAAATTTTAATTTGTGCCCCCTTGGCCAAGCCAACAGGACCGCCCAAGGCTAACAACTTTTACCAGAGCCTGGTCCGGATCACACACTCAAATGCCTTCGAGATATCTAAAAAACGCTGCATGGGTGCGTCTACTGTGGATTCCATTTACTAAAGAGACATACCCGGCATCAAATTCTTGCCTAACTTGATATCCTCGCTTTCGTGGGGTCTCCACATTCACAATTATAATCTCAAGCAATCATTACATTTGCTCCCTCATCGGGAGTTTCTGCCAATAGCAAATATGAGATATTAGCTAAAAACATAAGTAAATCTACATCTTTGGGATTAAAATACACATTAAACAATTGACATGTCTGCACCCCACACAACCTTTCATTATTCACTCTATTTTTACCAATAAAATGTCCCTTCTATCTGTGGAGATTCTCTGCAGTGAAAGAGCCACACCCCGCTTTAATTGCACACAGTAGACCACCGAAGGATCCCCACCTCTTTATTTTAACATGAGACTTTTCAAAACCTTGAATAATTGGGCAGTCTGCCGTCTAGGTCTCCTGAAAGCAAACAACAGTATATATTTCAAATCATTCTTACTGATTGATTAAGTGATGTGAAAGGTCGGAAATGTGAGGCGGACAACGTTGTGGGGGAGTTTTCAAAAGATGCCATTTTATTAAATAAAAAGGGGTGATAAACGCCTCACTATCCCTACCCTGACGAGGATTTCCCTGCCTAAAATAAACTAAAGAACACACTCTAACAAAAGATATCTGTCCCTCACATTTGTACATACAATAACTAAATGAAGTAATGCATGGTAGTTGTTAGGAGCTCCTGGTGGCAACAGTAAAGACAGACATAAGTGATCACAGGTCAAGGGTGTTTATTAAACTGTAGGCAGGGTGGAAAAACGTCTAACCTAAACCAAAATCTAAGATGGGAGCAAGCTACGACCATCAAATGAAAAATAAGGCAGTCCTAGTGGTGTTGTGTCAAATAAAAAGGGCTATACTAAGAAAAGCCTATTGCCAATACTTACAACTAATACAAAAAGCGTGTGGGATAGTTTTCAAGGAAAAAAAAGAAGTGTTCACAAATAATATGCCAGGTCGCGTTAGCCTGAGACTCCTTCCCCACGTTTTGAGCACGGGATAAGGTGGGATCTTGGAACACAGAACACACCTTGAGCTTTCCCAGCACAAGATGACAGTTCCATTACAACTATCAGGACCGTCGATGGCCAAGTTTAGTTTCTCTTGAAAGTCTCTTGCCTTCGAGGACCTGACGTACTCAAAATAACAAAATAAAATTCCTTTCAAAGGTTCATGGGGTGATGCTCTTCACCCCTGGATTCCCCCTCTTCCAATCTTGGTCTCGAACCAATTGTTTATCGATATCTGGACCTTGCATCCAGGGAACTGATAAGTTTAAACCAAACCAAAAGTTCCTTTTATACAATAGTTTAAGGTGATAGTGGCTCACCCTGGGTCCCCCTCTTCTGGGCCCTGACCCTTCTCCTCAAATCAAATAACAGTTCCTTTTCTCAATGAACTTTGGGTGATGGCTTCAACCCTGGATCTCCCTCTTTCGGGCTCCAAGCTCTCTCGACTGTTGGCCTTGCTCTGCCGGGTTCACTATGGCTTTCAACACAATCTTCCTCTGCAATACTCACAAATCTTAAGGCCTTTTTAAACAGCTTATTATGTGGACATCCCTCTGCCAGGTTCATGCTTGTCAACACACTGTTCTCAGGGACTTCAGGCTTTGCCCCTTTTTGTCAGCACAGCTCTGATGGGTTCACTCTTGCCAACTTCATAAATCATGCCTTTCACAATCATCTGTCGGTCAAAGTCTTTCTACTGTACAGAGGATTTTGCAGGTCCCCTGTATGACCAGTTTAACCATTCCATTACATCTTCCCAAGGCCTCCTGGTATTTGTAGTTTCAACAAACGTGGGCTTGACCAGAGTCTCTCAAGTTAGCACCCACGTGTTGCTTGATTGTTCTGTAGCTGGTCTTCCCTTTATTCTTAGAGTTCTTTGAACTTCCCCTCAATTGCTACTTTGTGGTTCTCATTCAAGACAGTTCGGTTTTTATCGGTTCTCCCCTCGACTCACCGACTGTGGTTAACTGCTTGGCTTTTCAGCGTAGCTGGAGTCAAGGTTGGTACCACAGTAGTAGGTGTCTTCCTCGGTACTGCTTATCAGCGTGGGCATGCTCTGTGTACCGTTGACATCTGTTGCAACACACTTGGACTATTGTCCATGGCCTTACGATCCCTCAGCAGAGGTTTCGTGGGTCTGAGTGGAAAAGGACAAGGTCATGTCTCTCCTTGTCCGCCTCTCGATATTTGCCGCCTTTCTCCTCCTTTTGAACTGCCGGCGCTGGATAGCTGTCTCGTGCTGTCTGCTGCGCTCTTGTGGAGGCAGTGTTTTTGAATGCCCTGCATGGTAGGATGGAGAAAAGGTGTTGAAATAAGGGGGATACCGTGTCTCACCCATCAGTGTCCCACTCCCATTCCCCAAGGACCCCCGACCCAGGTGATCATCCCTCACTGGCCCACCTCCAGGAACTGGATCCAAAAGCAATGGCCGTGTCCTGGCCCCCTGGATAACAGATACTCAGGGTTTAGCCAGGGAGACACCTTCAATTTCTCACATAGTTCAAAGACATCAAAATTATAACAGTTACATTCACAATATAACAACAGTCTCTCCTTATAATGGTATCCAGTCATTTTACAGAAAGAATTCAGAGTGGTAAGTTTCACCGAAGAACAAAATACCAAAACATACTGAAACTTGTAAATATATGTATGATATTGGGGTAAGGGGTTAAAATGGGTGGGGATGGGGTTAAAAAGGGTAGGTTAATGGAGGGATTGTGGAGGGACCCCCGACAATGAAAAAAATAAATAATAATTCGGAATTCTTTTGGTATTTTGTACCTCAGTGAAACTTACCACTCTGAATTTTACTTCGGTAAAATCACATATAACTATTATAATCTGGGTGCATTCCACTTTTCCAGATTCAAGCAGGAGTCTGCTCCACGGTTCCAAAAAGAAACAAGGAAATCCTAGTTTGCAACAAAGTTCCAACACGGTTCTTTGTGACTCCAACTTGGCAACAGACTGTGCCCACACAGTTCTTGGGGGTTCCAACTAGATAACATTAAGTCTTCACAATAGAAAGTTCCAACACTCTAGTGGTTCAACAAAAAGGTTCTTTCTCTTCCTCATGCCATAGTTAGATTCAGAATTATCTCCTTTACATAAATGATATGTTCTTAGTTCATCAATAGCAACATAAATTGTCTTCATCAGGGTGTTTTGCCACAACCTATTATTTATGAAGAACTATAAGTCCCCGCTAGCAGTTTATGCACAGTTCTTTCTTCAGCACCAAAAGTCTGTCAAAATAACTTGCTAGCACTACTTTGCAGTACTTCATCAACTTCTACCTGGTTTACTCCCATGCCTGGCCTACTACTTCAAGCACACCTGGTGTACTCCCTTGCCAGTCCTACTACTTAAATGTTTTGCCATTCGGGTATACTTCCCTGCCCGAACAGCGATTCAAAAACATCAAGTGCCTTTGTGGTTAAGATCAGCTTACAACAGCTTCAGAGTGTTCATTACTTTGCACCCTCAGGCTTGTAGCAATTCTGCAGGGAAAACAAGACTCACATTGGTGCTCTTTAGTACCCTTTTTCACTTTCCAAAACTTATGCAAGTTATGCTCACAACCTTTTGAATAATCTTTTCCAGTAGCAAAGCCTTCTGGCCACTCTAATTTCCCCACTGCAGGAGTGACCAAATACTGACAAGGATAAGGTTTTATTCTGCTTCTTCCTCGGCTTTGGCAATGTGAGTTTATACCAGCTTTTATTATATGCTTCTTAAAATATGGGCAATAAGCTTCACAACCTTTGGACCTTTCATTAGTCCCCTCCTGCCTTTGGCAATATCTGTTGGTTTTAGATTGTCTTGCATTTGCTGTCTCTTGGCTTGGGCAATGGTTGTCTGCATTAGGTTCTAATAATATTGCCCCATGTTGTTGCTGGGTTCTCAGCGAACGCACACGCCTAAAGTTATATTAATTTGGTTTTGAAAAATACTGTTTTTGCTGTTTTCAGATAGTTTGGTATTATAAATTGCCTTTACCATTACTTCCTCTCATACGTGAGTGTTTGCTGCTCTGTAAACGCCTGCCTGGATCAGGGCCATCTTAAGCACTTTTAGGGCCCTGGGCGCGGACATCTTTGGGACCCACCTCCACCAAACCAAATGAATTAAGGGATCAGGAATACTGGTTGCGCCCCGCACCCCCCACCCGTCACGCTCACAACCTATAGGTTGATATGCTGTCTCTCAGCATAATAAGCACGTTTACTCCCTTTAAGTCCTCTTACCCTCTTCATTCCTGCTCTAATGAGAATGATAAACAAGTAGCATTTGAAGACCAACATTAGCAGTTTACAAAGGGGTTACTATTCTAGTACATACAGGATACGTTTTATCAATAGCATCCAGGAAGGTATGCAGACAGTAGTATTAATGCAGGGCTGTATGTAAAAGGTCATGTAACCCATTATAGACAGAGAACTCACATCATCCTTCCCTATAAGCCTCTTCCTCGTCATCGTAGTAGCAGCCTGCTTTCTATTAGACTTAAGTAACTCCAGTTTCAATTTTCTCAAAAACGTATGTGAAGCTTTGTTATGCTGTTTTGATGTTGACTTACAGTTCATTGGCTTCTTTACCATATTACTCGGGCACTTTATTTTTGGGGCCTTCGAAGCTGCATTCTTCTACCATACTACTATTTAGACAGCCCTTCTGCGCCATCACTTTTGCCACGCCCACTCTTGATACAGTGAATAAAGATCCATTAGCTATTTCCATATCATCAGCCAACAAACTTTCCGACAAGTTTTCACATGAAGAAATAGGTACAACCTCCTCCTCCGGTCTGGGGGGGCTGATTCCAAACAGCATGAGGTGGAGCTGAATCGGAGGTATTACCCAAATTGACCTTTTACAATTGACCTTTTGCACAATTGACCTAATTATAGTGGTCCTAATTGACCCTCTGCACAATTGACCTTTATATTATTTTAGTTATTTTATATATGTATTTGGTTCGTTTTGGATTATAAATGATATAAAGGGATTGGGTGGGGGGTTTGAGGGGGTTTTGGATTGGGTGGGGATTGCGGGGGGTTTCCCCCTGCATACATGTCCTAATTGACCTTCTAAATTAGGTCAATTCTCCCAAGGTGAATTCTCCCGAGGTCAATTGTGAAAAGGTCAATTAGTATACAACCGAATCAGAGACACCGTAGTCTAAATTCATGGGCTTTGGACCCCCCCCAGGCAGGTATCTTTTGTAGGCTTTAATTGACCCTTGTGGTCTTGCTCTACTGCTGTAATATAACTTTCCAAAAAATTCATTTTAGCATATAATCTTTCAAAATTTAGCGAACTTCACGCATATCAAAATGTAACGCATCATTACACCTGTCCGTTAAAATTCTTGATAACACGGAAAAGAAAGTGCATCCACCACTTGCTACGTTGGAGCATTGTACGCAGGATTATTAAAAGGTCCAATGCCCTCCACATTCGGTGGCAACAAAGTTTCTCTAATAGGTGAAATTGGAGAGCTTGCGGTGCCATTCATCCTCCTCCCTTCTCGAGACCAAGGTCTTCCCCTTTCCCCGACCAGTACAGTATTAACAGAATAAATTGGTGAGGAGACCTTTAAATTTAAACATTAAGGGAGATGTAACAGTAATTCTGTTTTATTGTCAGTATCTAACAGAGTAAATCAGCACATGAACCAGATACAGCTCAAGAAATAATTGAACCATTCAAAAAATATTACAAACAGGAATTGATAATCTATGGATTTCTGAAAACACAAGGAAGAATAAATTAAGTTTCCAACCAACAACTCCAATCTTTTCTGATTGCCCAAAGTCCACAAAGGTTTGCAAAAAACGAAAGGTGGACCACTTTTTGCACAGAATTATTCTTTTCTCAAGCAAATTGTATATACTGGCAATACCTTGCAACCACCAGTAAAAACAGTCATGAATACGGCACCACAGTTTTTGTCCAGAAAGTGGTGTCATTTTCAGACAAAATTGAAAAGTGTATACTATCAATATTGGATGTTGTTGGTTTATATTTTGAATGTTCTTTACACAGAATGTATACAAACAACTGGAGAACAACACAGCAAAAAAGCACTGCAATCAGGGGTTGCCTCGAACCTAGTTACAGAAATATCTTCATGCAACAAATTCAAAGAACCGCAGTTGGACGGTAGGAGGACCTCTTTAGTGGATGACTTGGTCATAATCTGGCAGGAGATTGAAGATCTTTCGAAAACAAAATTAATGAGAGAAATATTGAACCCATTGATAAAACACAAATAAATTATATGTACACGGCTGTTTAGTGAATAATCAGTTTATTTCCTAAGTGTGTCATAAGCCAAAGGATTACCCCCTTTTCTACAAGGGGTGTCCATTCCATCAAAAAGATCTAATTAAGTCACTGCCTTATTCTCATTTCTTAATTGTTCTATAAAGGTAGATTCCTACATTGAAACACAATTACAAAATATCATGGAAATCCTGAGTCAGTAAATTCAAGACATGGATGCATTAATATTTATGATCACATTTGGACCGAGTTTACACACTTTGAATCAAAATACAAAGACGAGATCATCGATTCAGGTTTAGATAATATTTCCAAAGCCTCCACTCATGACGAGATGCAGACTCATAAATCTCTAGGGTGGCTATAGTAAAAAGTGCAGAAGAATGAAGTGCGAGGGACAATCAACTGGATCGACTGTATCCAACGACAAAAAGAGGTACTTATCCATGCGGAATGTGTACCCACTGTAACAACGGCATAAACGGCTGATTCATCCCGGGATAAGAAACATCATTGAAACATTCTGCAACATGTACCACTAAATGTACATTGTATCACTTCCTGTGGAAAGGTTTATGTAGGAAAACCAGAAAACCTGCCAAGGACTACATTGTTGAACAGAGTAATGGTCTGAGTGCTGAACGCGATAGCACTAGTGGCAAGGCATTTCATCGAGCAAAGCATCATAACACAGTCACATTCACAAAGCCTGGAGTGGAAACATCCTTACGGAGGGGATATGATATGATAATGTATGATAGTTCATTTATATAGCGCCTATACACAAAGTGTTTCAAAGAGCTTCACGGCAAGGGAGGGAACAATGGAAAATACAATGACATTCTTACAGGCCATGAACAGTAAGGATGTGAAATTAACTATTGTACTTGGCCTGACGACATTTCAGATAGTGCAAGAGCTATGACATAGATAGGAAGGAAATGGGAACAGACAGGTGACTACAGTACTAGTCCTGATGACATTTATGGTAGAGCCGGAGAATTACAAGAGGTGCGGGAGAGGGGAGGAGAAAGGAAGGAGAGGAGCAAAACAAGTGACTATCGTACTAGGCCTGACAACATTTCAGATAGTATATAATGGTTGTGTTGAGCTATCCCTTGATAGTGCGCCGAAAAATAATGGAATGGCAAGTAGTGATGATTAATCAATTCCTGTTTATTTTTGTGATGTTAGAGCCTTTGTGGATGACACGTGTTTCGGCAGAGCTGCCATTATCGAATCCAGGCTATATAGATAGCTCATAAGTCACTGCATAATGCATAAAGGTGCTGAAGTTCACAGGGATGAATCCCACCTGATACAAAGAAGTCCTCCGTATGTACATACGGAGGACTTCTTTGTATCAGGTGGGATTCATCCCTGTGAACTTCAGCACCTTTATGCATTATGCAGTGTACATACGGAGGACTTCTTTGTATCAGGTGGGATTCATCCCTGTGAACTTCAGCACCTTTATGCATTATGCAGTGACTTATGAGCTATCTATATAGCCTGGATATACGGAGGACTTCTTTGTATCAGGTGGGATTCATCCCTGTGAACTTCAGCACCTTTATGCATTATGCAGTGACTTATGAGCTATCTATATAGCTTGGATTCTATAAAGGCAGCTCTGCCGAAACACGTGTCATCCACAAAGGCTCTAACATCACAAAAATAAACAGGAATTGATTAATCATCACTACTTGCCATTCCATTATTTTTCGGCGCACTATCAAGGGATAGCTCAACACAACCATTATTTATTGTCACAAACGGAGTGGAGGGACTCTAAGTCTCCGTAGTAGCTAAACCTGGTGCGACGCAAGATCTTTAACATCACCTCAACTCTCATGGACAAACCCTTTTAATTTAACGGGGCGCGTAGGTACTGCAGCAGGTGTCATCACAAACAGTCCCTCACCAAGAATGCAACATTTCAGATAGTGCTGGAGGGAGGGAGGAGACAAACATTTGTTGCTATCATACCACGTCCAGGGACAATTCTGATTGAATAAGTGCATAGTACGAAGTAAGTAACTGATGACCCCATATGCATGCATACTGTAGGCCGAACCCCGACCCTCACCCGAAATGATTTGTCTCACAACGTTTTGTCAAGTGTTGCAATAAAAGGCCGTAGGATTTTATTGTACAGATATGGCTATGCAGATACACAAATAATCACATATCATAATAATATCATACTTTTGGGCACCGGGTCCCGAGGTTACCCCCTCTGGCCCGTGCCGCCACACAAAGGCAGGTTACCGGCTGGCCATGTTCCCCCAAAAGTATCTCCTAATAACAGCCTCTAGATGCGAGAGTTGCTGTGATTTCTCGAGAGAAATGTTCCATGCCTTGGATTGATAGGTGGGTGCCGTCTTTGTGAAAAGGATCCGGGTCACCCAGGGGGTTACCAGTCAAATGGTCGAAAACATTTGGTCGACAGTCAATTTGGTCGATACCATTTGGTCGAATGCCAAATGGTCGAATTTTTTTTTTTTTTTTTTACCCTTTTTTTCTTTTTTATTTTTTTTCCCCACACGAAAACCCACAAAACACATATATATAAAAAAAAAAAAATTCGACCATTTGGCATTCGACCAAATGGTGTCGACCAAATTGCAGTCGACCAGTTTGTTGTCGACCAGTTGACTGGACACCCACCCAGGGTAATGGGCGGGTGTTTTATGAAACCCATTCCTCTCGCTGTACAGAATTTCTCTAATCCCCTGTTGAGCTTTCTTCTAGCAATGTCTACGGCTTTGTAACAGTGGGCCCCGAGCCATTTCTTTCTGGGAAGAATGGCCGAAATATATATTTCTGTTTCCCTCCAGTTGTGGGAAATGCCCGCCAATGAGGAGCAGATTTCCTCGAATAGGTTTCTCCTTCCTGATTTCACCAGGTCATTACCCCCTAAATGTATAATGAGAAATTCGGGCAGGTCTCTGTATGCGACCAGCTCTGCTAATGTTTCGTGCATGTCGGTCCACCGTAGGCCCCTGTAGCCCCACCATGAAGCGATGGTGTTTCTAAAGGCGGACCTTCTTTGGTTTCTTCCGCCCATCGGCCTGTTCTTAAAACGAATGAGTGGCCGACAATCCATGCTGAGTTGAGCGAGGTCTTCCTGGCGCCTGTAGGTTCTGCAGGGGGGAGGGAAAGGAAGAGAAAAGGCGGGGATGGATATATTAGCTGTGGTCTGATGTATCTTTTGTTGCAATCTGACTTCCATCCCCCTATGTTTTTTAGTTGTAATGGAGCCAGGCATCCTTGCCATGCTGAGGTGGCTGCACCTATTCTGAAGGAATGGGTGCCAAAGTCCTTGGGGTCCCACCCTGCGGTGCTGATTGCTTTCATCAGTACACCTTTAAATTGGTAGCGGCTTAGTACCGGGGCATCCCTGTGGATCAGGAGCCTCCCCCCAACCTTGGGCCTTTGTGCGTAATAGTGGTTGGTGATGCATACAGGGCAGTTTGTTGCATCGTCGATACAACAAATGTTAATGGTTCTTTTGGCCCCAGTTTTTGACTGTTGGATTTCTATGTTGACGCTGTCTTGTCTGACCCTGACCTCCATGACACCTAAACCGTTTGTGGCCTTGGTGCTGGAGGCGATAAGCTCTCCCACCTGAAAAGCCCCGAAATAGGCCAGAAAAAATGCTGTTTTGAATAATATGATCTCATAAGGGTGCCAGCATATGCTTTCTAACTGGTCACTGGTCTGCTATTTTTACCAGTTTGTTGAAATCAGGGGGGCGGCGGGTGTCTAGCTGGGGCCCTTCTGCTTTGGCCCCTCCTTTCATGGCGTGGGAATTGAGGGTGTTCTGAGTGGGTTCTGAGGCACCCCGTAATTTTGAGAAATATGAGATTGCCACTAGGTGTCTTTTAGCCCAGTCTCTTTTAAAGCCCTGCTCGTGCGCCCATTTTAAGAATGTTTCTATGTCTTTAATCGTTATTAACTCGACATGGTTTAAACCTGTGGCTCTAAATACTGTTTGCAAGCACTTACTTTACTGAGCTGCTGTAGTGCTTGCCAGGGCCTTCTCTGCCATCTCTATTAAGAAACCTGGGCCAGGGTTCTTATTTTCTATTGGCAGGGAGTTGTTGGCACCCGTCTTAAAGGTGCCTGTATCACGTTGGACATCCTGACCTAGGCTCTCTGGCGCTGGCGTTGATGTCGGTATTTTGTTGGCACCCGTTTTTGAGGTGCCTGTTTTTTGAGCACCCCGGCCATTGCTCTTTGGTGCTGGAGTTGATGCCAACATTTTTGAGGGCCCCATTTTTGAGGTACCTGCTTTTTGTTGAGCACCCCGGCCATTGCTCTTTGGCGCCGGCGTTGATGTCCAACTTTTTGTGTCCCCCATTTTTGAGCTACCTGCTTTTTGTTGAGCACCCCGGCCATTGCTCTTTGGCGCCGGCGTTGATGCCCAACTTTTTGAGGGCCCAATTTTTGAGGTACCTGCTTTTTGTTGAGCACCCCGGCCATTGCTCTTTAGCGCCGGCAGTGATGCCCTTATTTTGTTTGCACCTGTTTTTGAGGTGCTTGGTTCTTGTTGAGCACCTTGGTCATTGCTCTTTGGCGCTGGCGTTGGTGCATTATTTTTGAGTTCCCATTATTGCCCAGCCTTCTGCTGGTATTGGCGTCATCTGTTCCTGGGTGTGCGGCACTGGCTCCCGGAATCTTGGCCACTGAAAGTCAGATAAAGCATCTGTAATATTATTTTCTGCTCCTGCAATGTGCTTTGCTTTCACCACAATGTTTTCTTGTAGTGTGACCGCTGTAATGGCTCGTAGGACTTTCAGCACTAAAGGGCATTTAGTGGATCTTCTGTTTATGGAGCCTACCACGGCCATGTTGTCGCACCAAGAGTTCCAAGTTCGCTAGCTCCCTGCCTCAGATGTGTAGAGTAAGCCAGATGGGAAATATTTCTAGGAGGGTGATGTTTCTTGTCCACCCTGCAGCTTGCCATGCTATGGGCCAGTGTCCTGCCACCCATTCTGCTTCAAGTATGGCTCCAAAACCCCTGCTCCCGCTGCATCAGTGAAAAGGACCCTTTTTGTCAAAGTGTTCAATGGCATGTGCCAAAGTGTTGTCCCATTAAAATCTTTAAGGAAATTTCCCCAAATTTCTATATCTTGTATCACCTCTGCGCCTAGTCGGATGTGTAGGTGGGGTTTGGTGTAAGATTTGATTTTTAGTTCCAGACTTCTGGAGAATACTCTCCCTTGAGGGATAATTTGGGCTGCGAAGTTAAGGCTTCCGGCTAGTGACTGGATTTCTTTCACTGTGCCTTTTTTTTATGTCAAGCTTTGTATTTTTTCCAGGAGTTCTGCTATTTTTGTTTCTGGAATTTTGCATAGGCCTTTCACTGAGTCTATTTCAATGCCTAGAAAAATTATGTTGGTGGCTGGTTTGGTCATTTTTTCGGCTGCCAGGGGTATGCCCCATTGCGCGGCCATTTCTTCTAACGTTGGCAGGGCTCTGCTGCATTCGTCAGAGTTTGCCGGCCCAATCACCATGAAATCGTGGAGGTAGTGTATTACCTTGGACCCCGGTCTCTGTCTTTGAAAAGCCCATTGAAAAAAGGAACTGAATTGTTCAAATAGGGCGCAAGATACTGCACATCCCATGGGGCGGCACCTGTCTACATAGAATTTATTATTGAAAGTGAAACCTAGTCATTGCTGTGGGTCTGGGTGAACCGGCAGCAATCTGAAGGCAGATTCCATGTCCAGTTTGGCCATCAGGGTGTTCGTGCCGCATTCCTGTATGAGTCTTACCGCTTCTTGAAAGTGCGTGTACGATACCGCTGATTCCGTGTGCGGAATGCCGTTGTTTAGTGATCGGCCTTTGGGATAGGATAGATGATGAATTAGCCTAATTTTCCCAGGTTCTTTTTTGGGGACCAGACCTAGCGGTGATATTATGTAATCATTGAGGGGCATGTGGTCCCAAGGTCCTGCCTAGTAATAATTCCTTCTCAATTTTGCTTTCGACCATTTGTGGGTTGTCCCTGACTGTCTTTAGGTTGTTTGGGACATTCAGGGATCCGCTGCCCTTAAAAGGGATGACAAAACCCTGGGTGAAACCTTGCCAGATTGTTTCACTGGTTTCTCTGTCTGGGTAATTCAGGAGAGCCTCTCTAAAATTGTCTGGATTGATGGGTGAGCAGCCCGGGGTTAGACAAGGGGTTGGCGAGGTGCATATGATGTTATTCTTTTGTATTTTTGGCTGGTAGTTTGGTGCAGTTAGTCGCTGCATGGTCAACGTTGCAGTTTGTCCACCTGTGCTTGTACCAGCATGCTTTTCCCCATGTGCACTGGTTTCTCCCAAAGTTTTTACAAGGGGTGTTGGCTTTCTGAGAATGTTTTTTTGTTCTGCCTGTGGGTATTAGATTTAGCCCCCCATGGCTGGTTCTTCCGAAAGGGCAGCTCCCCTTTTTTGTGGTTCTCATTGTCAGGGGGTCTCGGGCCCTGTGAGTTTTTGTTATTTTTGTGGGTTAACTGCGCAGCTCTTCTTCTGAAGGGGGCTCTGCGTTTAAAATGTGTTGTTGGCACCTGTGCTATTGGTGTTGCTGGCAATGGTGGTGCTGTAGCTGTTGTTGGTGGGAGGGTGGTAACTGTGATGTCTGGTACGAGTGGTAAAATGGAGTCTGCCTGCCTGGACTCGGCTGTGGGAGGGGTTTGTTTGCCCCTACTTTCTAGCAATAATTGCTGCATCTCACTCATGTTCTCGTACAGTTTAGACCGTTTTTTGTTACCTATTCCCATGCCTTCTGCAGACTTCCTTTTCTTTGCCGGTGTCGTCTCGTCCTCATGCCCGGTTGGTATGGGGACCCCTTCTTTTGGTAAGCCGTACATATTTTCTCGGACCCAGGGCCAGCCGTAGTGCTCCGCTGCTTCCATAGCTGCAAGCAAGTGGGGTGATTTCGGTTTCTGTGCCGGTGCTGGAGGTTCCTGTGATTTTCGCTTGGGACCCATGTCTTTTAGGTCTGCAAAGCTGAAAAAGACACGGATGTCTGCGTCTGTGCACTTTGTCTGTTTTTCCTCCGCGCCCGTTCGTGCCGGCCTTGGATCCTGCTTCTACCGCGTTCTCCCCGGGATGTCCTCTGTTTCAGCGCGGTTTCTCGCCGCTTGCCTGTAGTTGAGAGTTTCTGAACAGGACAATGTTCAAAGGGGGGAGAAAAGACGCTGCGTAAGCAGTGAACTTTTAAAGATTGCTAAAGAAGCAAAGTGTGGAAGACGCTGAGTGAAAAGCAAACCTCCTGTCAGTTTGGGTCCCCGTTCAGGGTCCACAAACAGATTGTGTTTTCTTAGAGCATTCTGCTCTTATTTATCAGACCCAGGGAAGCCCCGGGTCTTTGATGTGTATAGTAGTGGGAGCTGTGCGCCAGCCCCGGCCGGATAGCCGACATGTCTGGCCCCCTGAGGAGGGGGCAGGTCTTTGAACCTGGGCCCTGCGTGCCGGTTGGTTTTCCGTAGGTGCTTAGCACCTTGTTGTTTGGAGGAAGGGCGAGGTGCATGTTCGCACCTCACCCTTCCTCGGGCATTGTGTGACAGAGACTGCATGTCTCTGCATTTGTGGGGGAGAGGAGCAGGCATGGGGGCGGGAGTTGCCCCTCTCCTGGCCTGCTGAATGGTAACATCATTTACTCTGCCTCGACTTGGGCGGCCCTGCGTCATTGCCCAGGAGGGTGGGAGGACAGAAGGAGAAGGGAGAACGGAGAGCAGGAGAGAACAGAGTATAAAAACAGTGAAAAAGAGCAGAGAAGAAGAGGGGAGAGCGAATACAGTTGCAGAGGTCAATAAAACACATAGGGCCTCATTATGAGGTTGGAGGTAGCCATGGCGCTATTAGCACCATGGCTGCCTCCAAAATCGTTCCGACTCCGGTCTGGTGGATGTAGCAATTACTGGTCCATTCCGAGGTTGGAGGGACCGGTAATTCCCCATTCACCAGAGCCATTCCCCATTCCCATTTGAGCCCCCATAGGGCTCAATGGGAAGGTGGCAATAACGGTACCGCAAATTGCGGTACCGTTATTGACCCCGGTATCCCTTTGCGGGTCCCGTCCTTAACGCCTGGTAAGACCAGGCATTAAGGAAGGACCCGCAAAGGGAACTCGTAGTAGGGCGGTAAGGGATTACCGGCACCTCGTAATGAGGCCCATAATGTTGCAGGGACAACACATGTAGGAAGGGTTCGAGATGACGATGGACACAGCATGATTCAGGGCCACCCTGAGTACGAGATCCAGGGGAGGAACAGCATGAGGGTTGAGAAGGTGAGGCACCAAGAGTCGATGTGTCCATAAAGTCAAATCCAAGCGTTGGCAACAGGTCGGTGATGGTGAAACCAGAGTGAGTCGAGACAACTCCTGCAGTGATTAGGTTTAGGGGGATTGGACGAAAGGGATAGTGGGAAGGGGAAGTGGGAAAAGAGATCAGGGAAAGTACAAGGGGGGCACAGCAGGCTTCAAGGGGGACAAGGGAGGGGGTGGTGGGCACAGAGAGACATCACAGGGGACCAGAAAGGGTCTGTGGGGGGCACAATGGACCTCACAGGGGACCAGAGGTGGGAGGGGCACAGAGAGACATCTAGGGAGCCAGACGGGGGGCAAAGAGAGACATCACGGTGGACCAAAGGAGGGGTGGGGGTGGGGGGCACAGAGAGACATCATGGGGGACCAGAGGTGGCACAGAGAGACATCAAGGGGGAACAGAGAGGGGGTGGGGGCACAGATAGAAATCACAGGGGACCACAGAGGGGGGCATAGTGAGACATCACGAGGGACCGGGGGGCAAAGAGAGATATCACAGGGGATCAGAGGAGAGGTGGGGGTCACAGAGGACATCAAGGGGGACCAGATAGGGGGTGGGGGCACAGAGAGAAATCACAGGGGACCACAGAGGGGGGCACAGAGAGACATCATGGAGGACCAGAGGGGGAGGCACAGAGAGACATTACGGGGGACAATAGGGTCTTGAGGGGAACAGAGAGACATCACAGGGGACCAGAGGGAGGGGACAGAGAGACATCACAGGGACCAGAGGGGGTCTGTGGGGGGCACAATGGACCTCACGGGGGACCAGAGGTGGGAGGGGCACAGAGAGACATCACAGGTGGCCAGACGGGGGCAAAGAGAGACATCACGGGGGACCGAAGGAGGGGTGGGGGTGGGGGGCACAGAGGGACATCATGGGGGACCAGAGGTGGCCCAGAGAGACATCAAGGGGGACCAGAGAGGGGGTGGGGGCACAGAGTGACATCATGGGGGATGAGAGGGGGGGAACAGAAAGACATCACAGGGGACCAGAGGCGGGTAGGGGGAACAGAGAGACATCACGGGGGGCAAGATGGGGGAACAGAGAGACATCACAGGGACCAGAGGGGGGTCGGGGGAACAGAGAGACATAAAAAAGGAAGGTAAGTGATGCACACCGAGTCACAGTAGATGAAAACTTCAAAGAGTCGATCACAATCCAGCAATGCTGGTTCAAGAATTTTAAGGAGCGGAGTGGAAAAAAGGCCTTGGCACAAAGCCTAAATCAGTAAAAAGAAAGGAACAGAAAGACATCACAGGGGACCAGAGAGACAGACATCATGGGGGACAAGAGGGGGCAAAGGGAGAGGGCAGCGTTACAGCAGCAGACAGGGAGTAGACAGGGGCCTTAGGAATGGGCCTTGAGAGGAGGGCCGGCCAAGCCTGCCGGCTCTCCGATAGGCCAATAAGACCCTGGCCCCAGCCATTCCAGAGACGATCCAATCCCAGCACCGTGAAACAAAGGCCCAAGCACTCCGGTGCATGCGGGGAACGACCATCATGAAATGGCCACAAACCACAGCAAGCATGAATGTGGCAGAGAAAAGGACAGCAAGACAAAAGATTAGGGCATTTCTGCAAAGGGGCAGCAGCTCTTTTCTGCTTCGGCACAAAGTTAAAGTCTTTTTTTGAAGAAATTTGATTCCCGCGCTCAAGCATGCTTTTGCAGAGTAAAAAGATGCAGAAAAGAGCACTAGGAATAGATGCGCATTGGATGCACACATTAAATTGTATTTTTCCTCTGGGAATTGGCAACGAATTACCATTAATGTCTGTTCTTATCCTCATTAAGCAGGGGATGATCAGGGGAACTTTTTGATATAACAATTTGTATGATAGTTTGAAATATAAAAGTAAATATGGGAACTTTGATTCAAAAGCACTAATGGAAGGAAGGTTTTACAGCGAGTTACAAAGAAAATAAAGAGTTCTGATGCAGATGATTGTGTTGACAGCGCAATCACCATGTGTTACATTTGAGAACTGCAGCCATCACTCAGTGCGCGCCACCTGAAAACGCGGCCATGGAAATCTGTGTTTCTAATTCTAATCCACATGAGATTAACTCCACTTTATTCCACCTTTCTTGTGATCAATGCATGATTGTCAACACACCCTTTCAATACTGTCGCCGAATACCAGTTCAAATGAATACACAAACAGAACAACCCTAAGCTAAAAGATAACCTTTAAATAACATCAAATCAACCATAATACCCAAAATAAAATATAACAAAGTCCACCCTCAAATTCCTCCTCCCTCCCTGCATCAAGACACCACCAACAATACTTTACACAAGCTGATGAAAGGCAACAGTGGTTCCAATTCTGCACATCGCCCCAGTCCATAGGAAGGAGATGATGGCCTTACTTCCTGCTATTTCACTAAGAATGAGAACCCTGTTAACTCTATATTCCAAAAGGCTTTGTGAATAAGGTGAGTTCATCTTTAGTTTCGATATATTTGATTTTTGCATTTATAATGCACACGTGACTGTTACTCACCGGAATGGAGAGTACGTAAACAGGCCGGACCTCTATTGCTGGGGAGTTGCTTGAAGGAGCTAGGGTTGGAGCCTCCTACCCAAGCCTCCTCTCTGTGAGGGAATGAGCTCTTTAAACCGATATGACCACCTGCTGAACTGTACAGACAAGGGGACCGATCGATCAAAAAAGCGGGGAGAACAGACCGTCTCAAACCCAGGCTGTAAAGGAAAGGATAACAAGTTAATAATCTGCCAATAATGAAACTGGTTTATTCCCAAGACTATTCCCCTTTAGTAGTACCTGGTTTAATCTCCCCTTAAGCCAAAGGAACCGGAGTAACCTATAAAGTAGAGAGGTCTTAGTATATGGCTAATGTATAATTCTGCAGTATGGAAAAACCAAGAAAAACTATACTTTACCCCTGATGGAAATAGGATTGACGTAAAGAGTCCTGGGAAACAACGAAAGTATAAAATAAAAAATAGGGAGGTTAGTAGGGTAGCTATCCCCGAACGGAACGAGGGTCGCACTGGTTTCGGGATGGTGCACCACAGCAAAGCGTTCAAAAGATGCACTTAGGAATGAAGTCGAATTCCACAGAATAAGGGATTCCAATTAGAGTCTTTCTTACCGGAGTAGTTACTATCTCAGAGTCCAGGAAGCAGGCAGGGGTCTGGTACACAGGCGGTCACGAAACACAGCAGAATCAGTGTCCAAGAGTTCCGGAAAGCAGGCAAGGGGTCTGGTACACGGGTGATCAGAAACCAGTTCAATCGGGGATTCAGAAGAAGGAGTCCGTGTGCAGGCAGGGTCGGTACACGGGAAAAAACAAGGACTTCACAATTCAAGATACAGGGAGAGCACTTCGGAAAGTATGCCGGTTGTAACTTTAAACAGAAGCAGCGTTCTGTATGCCGCTGTGGAATAAATAACAACAAGAGGCGTATCGTTTGAAAATGAGGCTCCCCTCTCAACGCCGAGAACTACAACGTAGCAGGTTTTCTGGATGCTGTAGTTCGTGTAGAAATTTGCTATGGCAGCTGCCAGTGCGATAAGAAGGGCGCATGCCGGCGCCGTAACCCTTTATGAAGGGCGATCACTTTCCTGTCCCTTATCTTGGTTTTAACCGGAATTCCCCAATTGTTCTTGCTCATACGAGAGCAACGAGGCAGAAGCCTGGAAACGTGGCGCGGCCGAGGGCGAGGTGTAACAGCGACGGACTAAACCGTATAGCGGCACAGATAATATATAGCATGCATACATGACAGAACTAGGTTCTAAAGGCCAACACATCAATAGATGTTTAGGTAAAAGTACTTAAAGAAAACGTTTTTGAGAGCCCTACAAAATTGATATAATTAATTCATAGTCCTTATCTCGATTGGCAGCAGGTTCCAAAGCCTCGGTCCAAACACAACAAAACGTCGGTCTCCTCTCATGGTATAAACTGAACGGGGAATTGACAGAAGATTGCAGTCCGGGGATCGCAAATCTCTGGTAGGCTGATAGCGGTGAAGCAGGTCACTCAGATAGGCTGGAGCAAGCCCATTCCTACATTTAAAAACAAGGCAGGCCACCATAAGATTTAATGCGGTCCTCCACCCCTAGCCAGTGTAAAGCATGGCGTGATGGAGACACGTGGGCAGCTTAAACACCAGCCTAACAGCTGCATTTTGGGCCCTCTGCAGTCTCTGAACTTGCTCAGACGGAATGCCCATCAACCGCTATGACAATAGTCTAGATGAGCATTCGTCAGCGTTCCTACCACTGAGGCATAACTCTCCTCAGGGATATAGGGGAGTACCTGCCTAAGGAGTCTCAAAGTACAATCTACTGCCTGGACCTTAGCACCAACCTGGCTATTATTGGTGAAGTCATCCTGCCATACGCAGCCGACGTTTTTAACTTTAGAAACAAACTTTAGGTTTGCACCAAAAAGTGTGGGAACAGGTCGTTTCTTTGCTGCCTTAAGGAGATGTTTTGGACCAAAAAAAGTCAATTCAGTTTTTCCTGCATTTAATTGCAGCTGATTGCTGGACATCCTATGGTCATCGTCATCCAGACATTGGCGTAGCTTATCCAATGCTTTATCATGCTTAACAAACCTGATGAAGATCTGCGCGTCATCAGCCTAGGTATGAAAGCTCATACCGTGGCATCTCAGAATCTCTGAGAGAACCCACATGTATAAATTAAACAATACGGGTGAGAGTGATGATCCCTGTGGGACACCACAATTCAACCCAATCGAATCAGAAAGGAATTCACCCGAATTCGACCTAATTTCACCTGTTGATGACGGTCCTGCAAAAATGATCGAAACCACTCTATGGCATGCTTGGAGACACTTCCCACAGACTGTAATCGATCAAGAAAGTTGGGTGATTCACCATGTCAAAAGCTGCGCACAGGTCCAGCATCACCGGTAGGGAGAGCTGGCCCCGATCCGCGGCCACCAGTAGCTCATTCTGAACAGACAGGAGAGCAATCTTTGTTCCATGTCTTGGTCTAAAACCAGACCGGAATTTATCCAACAGTGACTCCTGCTCCACAAAACCCTGCAATTGGACAGTAAACACCTTTTCGAGGATTTTTGCTCAAAGGTATTCAGATACTTCCAAGATCACTGGCCGACTTCGGGGCAGAGAGCTCCCCCCCTTACGCAGAATGGAGTGAAAGGTTTGACAAGAGGTCAAACTAATGCTCGGTTTCCATTTGGGTGGGGATTAGAAAGTGGCATCCTACCCTAACTGCATACTCTTTCAATTCCTGCCTCAAGGTACTGTTGAAATTCAAGGGGTTCTATAATATCACCTCTAATCAGAGAATCCCCGATACAGCATAGTGGCGTAGGCCGTAGGCCATGTAGAAAGGTTAGTAGTAGTATTTTTTATCTTTCCCATGGGGTGTTAATTGACTCTACGAGGAAGACTGTCACTCCGAACCTACAGCCACTTACACCCCTCTTCCTAGGACTAATGATATGATATGGTATGATATGGCATTTATAACGCGCCTATACAGAAGTGTTTCAACCATGCCTGGTTTTCCAAGACAATCCACTTCTTATTGTCCTCAATCCTTAAATTGTCTACCATAGAAGTGTGCCGCACAATGGTGGGCAGTTTGCACCATTGAGGTCCTTCATGGATAAGGGCAGCTGAATTCCTAATACCTTATAGAATCTATGGGGACTTCAATGGAGAGAGAGCTCAGGTTGTTACTTATGCCCTCAACCCTATGGCCCAAGGCCATCCCGATAGGGTTTCCATATGTGTCAATGTCCTCTAGTGGGCTTGAAATAAGAGGACACAGGATCTGAAGTGTGGTGGATTGAATCCCTCTGCATCTGAACTCTTTGTCCCACGCGCACCTGGGCACTGAGAACCCGACTTGCCAAGGTTGGTGTTGTTTTGACTGGGGTCTTATTGGTAAAGACATTGAATATCCAAATCATCAAGAGATATCATGCGTAAGATGCAGATTATGGAAACTCTTTAAAGTTTGTTTGTTCGGAAGTCGTCTTGCCATACACATACAAGTGTCCTGCATTCACGTCCCTCCCAACGTTTAGCCCCTGATGAATGTCCAGTACAGTTAGTCTATGTTAGAGGGAACGAAACATGTCGGGCCAGCGAACACGCAAATGTGGACAGTTGGACATATTTGTATTCCTATTGTGTATTGTTATATGTGGTATCAACTTCTTTTTGGATGTACTAATTAATGTTGTGTTGTTGCAATGTGTATGTTGGACTTATGTTTTGTGTAAATATTTGGAGTGGCTTGTATTAGTAACTATGACTTTTTTTTAACCAATTTATGAATATTACATTTTTTTAAAGTATATTTGTTCATGATTTATATACCTGGTCTAGTCCATTTCTTCAGGACTGGAGGTGTAAATGGTATAGAGGGGTCCCCTATCCTTCATGATCATTGCTTTCATTTCCTCTTGTTTGTTATATAGAAGTGTTATTTACTGCAGCCTTTAAAAGACGCCACCCAGCGGGTTACCATGTGTGATACGTCACTCCGCGAAGTACTGCCACCAGGGTCTGTGTTGGAATAATAACTATCCAAAATAGTAAAGGACATTACTGGCGATGCAGAAACACACAGTGGCAAAGACAAAAAACAAGCAAAGGCCTGTCGCAAAAAACAAACAGTAACACTAAGGAAGGTGACTGAGCACAGGAAGCCGTCTCGGATACACACAGAGCATACACAAGAAAGCGAATGTGTTGATTTCTCACATTTTTGAGTGACAAAGGAAAAAGGAACTATGAAAAAGTACACAGGAACTTTCATTGGGTTTTTAAACAAAATTCTAAGGGACAAGAGTAAAAAAAGTTCGAACAAGAGCTGAAAAAACACACAAAAGGATGTCATAAATTAGGGATCAAGAAACACCACAAATAGCATAAACAACTAACAAACTCCTTCAAACGTTCTCCATAACTCTGCAGCACTCACCAAAAGCCACCCAAAACTCCCCCGATACAACACCAAACTGTGCGTCTACCCTGTACCGCTCTTCGCACAGCCAAACATAGGCCACCAGGTAAGCAGGAAGTAGGCCTTTTCTAGCCCCTCAAACGTTTTCTAGTTGGCTTTACTCCTCTGATTGGTGGGTTAAACGTTTTTAACAAGGCTCTAACTTCCAAGTTAGCCCACGGTACTCAACCCCGCCTCGATAGCCAATGCCAAATTCAATCCCACAGGAAATTCCCTCAGGAATCACGTGGAGGAGGTCGGATCCACCCAAAAACGATCGACTTTCTTGCGAGGGAAATCTTGGGGAAATTGTAGCACCCTTAACTCAATTACTGAAAACAACATGTCGTTAATCAGGGCATTTCCTGACACAGTTTAAAGAAATCTTTCTCAACTCCTACTAAATTACTTTGTAATAACAAGACACAACCCATGGCTTTAAATAAACTAAAACATCCTTTGAATAAGAGTGGTGTCATTTGTCCTGACTTCCTGCAGAGAAACAGTTTGGTGCAGTGTTAGTCCACTCTAAATCCAATTTGGATTCCTTTTATTGCACTAACTGAATATATTATGCAGAGATGGTTGTTTCATTAGCTTTCAAGTCCCAGAGACGTCTTCATGAGATAGTGGTCAGACTATAAATGAGCGATAGAGAAAATCACACACGTTGCTTTTACATAGAGCGCCTGGAGACCGCCCCAGTGGTGGTAGCGTTGCGCAGTATAAGCCAACATAACATAGCATAGGAAGAAAACGAAGGCAGGGGATTCTGCCGCTGGAAACTCCATTGGCTGTTGGAAGAGGTACGCAAGGACTTCAGTCCTGTATAGCCCCTCTTTCCAAAGGGCCATAACACTATAGAGAAACAGACAGATACTCAAACACTGAGAAGCAGTCCTCGCTGCTCAGAAATTACAGGTCACACAGTCTGAGAAGGAACGCAAATGCTTTTTAACACCTCCCCCGCAGAGTCTAAGGTTTTTCACATGTGCAGGGGTCTTACATTTCCAATGTTTGAACAAGCATCACCTTTGCCAACTAGAATGTGTGTTAGCATCTTCCTGGCAGCCACAGCCAAATAATTGGTTGCAGCCATTTTAATGCCCAACCAGACTAGGAAAAGCACCCTGCTAGCGTCTTAAACAATCAGTGCATTAAGTGATATGTTACTGACACCCCGTGACCCCCCCCCCCGGCCAAAAACAGGGGCTCAGCTAGAGGGCACTAGATGCTTCTCACCCAAGGGAAAACCTAGACTCCAGGGTTTAATAAAAGGGTTTATTTAATGTCGTGTGAGTGTGTATCTATGGTTATGTGTGGACTAATCCATCCACCCACCACAGGGCTGGATGGAATGGTGAAATGAGCAAAAGAACATAGAACAAAGGGCCAGAACTCCCCTGCCCAGGAATGGGCTGAGCAGTAGAGAAAAGAACCCAAAGGGATTTGAAAAGAAAACAATTGAAAGATAGTTAAAAAGTCAGGGGCAGACACGTGGAAAGAACAAGAAACCAGAGGGGAAGCAGAAAGAAAATAATAACCCTCTACTGCATCAGTCTCCTCAAGCGGCTCCCCATGGCCCACAGACATTGTTGAACCAGTCGGTGCGTGGGAAGCGACCCCGCAAATGAACCCATGGTCCTTAACAGGTGTCAGCCTGTTCGGGGAACAGAACGGCCAGGCCCAGGCAGCGTGTGTGGGGCTGCCCGAGCCAAAGATCAAGAGCCTCCCAGTCCAGGCTGCATGATAGGGGTTGCCCAGGAGGTGAAGGACACTAAATCTGGTGAAGGAAAGTCCCAGGATGCCCCACAGTGCAGTCTTGGTCAGAAGAGTGAGTGGCAAGACCCTGGTGAAGAAAAGCCCCAGGCTGCCACTGCGAGTCAGCCCGGGTGACACCGAGTGGGCCACCACCGGCGTCCCTCCAAAACAAATCAGAAGGGGCGGCCATGAAGTATCCAGTAAGCCGCAAACGCTGAGGTGACTGAGGTAGTGTACCCATGGTAATGGGGACGACGTCTAGATTGAAAATCGCTCCAGGGCACGGCAGTGTGACCAGTGTCAGCCCCACAGAAATGGGATGCCGCCTGAAGCAACAATGGCACTGCAGTGACGTGTGCAACCCTCATCACAACATGCTACCCAGAAGAGACAACCGTGGCCACGGAGTGCAGCAGTGAGTGAGGGTGGCCGCCCAGGGTATGGGACATGTCAAATCATTAAGGGTGCCTCAGGGAACAGTGGTGATGTCGGCAAGGCCAAGAGCCTTCAAAGAAGCATTAGCCGAGAGATCAGTCTGGTTGGTGTTATTAATCCAATGCACAAATCACTGATACCCCGGCAGTGACCTCCTCTCATGTGGCCAGGGGATGGCAGCCACTACCTGACTCTGACCCTGGGGGTGGCTTTATGAGGGAGGATCACATGGGAGGAGACAACCTCTGGGGTGACATCATGGCTCCATTGCATGAGACATGATATCCCCCATTTGCCCTTGAAGATATTCATCCAATACCTAATACCCTCATGGCCTATTGCCATACCTCTAGACCTCCCCCTTGCAAGAATAGAAAAGGCTCTTCACCATAGCATATCAACCAAACTTCCAACTTTGGTCTACCATGTGAAAGAAACAAGAATGCATTTATCAGTTCCATCTATTCATCATCCAGAACTCCTTTACCATCCAGGCATGTTGAAAGTGAATATGCAAACTCTTTTCATCAAACATCAACAATGGACTCCTTTTCCCAGAATCCCCTGAATACTGGGACGAGGAAGAGGAGAAGAGCAGTGCAGAGTTGAAGAAGCTTCCAGCCCAGTGAGCGATGTAGCTGTTGTCCGAAACCACCTATGCATGGAAAATGTAAAGACCTACAGCCCAGAGTCAAAGGCTGCTGCTGTTGGCGAGAGAACAGTCCGCCTCTCTGTGAGGTTTTAGGTCCCGAAGAAATGTGGCAGAGCCACGTGGTTCAGAGCAGAGGGAGAAGGGAAAGAATGTGAGAAGGGGACGCGCTGCAGAGATGCCAGGAGACAGGAAGAAACTCCTGGGCATTTACCAACTGCGGAAAGCAAACCATTACATGCGACAGCCAAAACTGAAACCGGTGTGCTGAGAGTAAGCCACGGGAGACTAAAGGACGCTGAGATAGCAGTCACGAAGGGAAAGCAGGAAGAGTACCTTCACCGATTGGTACAAACGAGCCTAAGAACACCAACAAAAGCTGTTGAGTCAACACAAGGACAGTGGGGACACGGTTTTAGACTTTGAGCTCACCTTTTGTTTTCTGGTGGTCTTGCTTTTTGTATCATGGAAATAAGGACGGTCCTTTCTGGCTGCCAGGATCCCTAAGGTGATACAGGGTGAACCGGCCACCAGCGAGACCAGTCCCCCGAGGTGGGTAGGTGAGCTGTAGATAACACTGGAGATATGGAGATTGGAGTTGGAGCAGGAATTCAAGGCAGAAGAATGAATGACTGGTAGCAGGATCCAAAGGAGTGCAAATGAGATGGAAGGCAAGGAAACCCAAGGCAAAGCAGCCACGGGTAAGCTCACAGGTAAGAGGGCAGAGGGAAGCTGAGCAGCAATAAAAGGAATGAGGAGTGAAGAGCTCTGAGGAACAGAGCGGGCAATGAAATAGTAGAACGTGCAAAGCACTGGGTATACACAGACACAAAGTTGCAACACGTAGAGCCGGCGTTCTATCTCAGTATTTGGTTGGAATAAATAGGCCCCTCCTTCCAATATGTAGAGTACATGGCAGCCATCTTGGGATTGGCCAATCCATCTCTGTAGATGGTTATGGAAAGGTTGGCAAGGCTTCCTCTGGAGCTCTGCAAACTCTGATTCCTTTTCCTACGGCAAAGAAAGGACCAGATGTGACGCCGAGACATTACAGTATACCCCCTTCCAAGTCCAGCACCACCAGGTTTCCAGGGGTGTAGACGATGAAATCTTTTAACAAGAATGGGGGTGTGAACATGTCTTGCAGGTTCCCAGGTGCGATCCGCAGGCCAGTAGCCTTTCCAATCCGCGAGGTATTGTAAAATCCCCGATAGTAACTAGAGTCACAGATATGGGCTACCTCGTATTCTGGTTCCTGATCATCATACACCAGTGGTGGTTCTGCAGCACTTCGACTTCTTCCTGTAGGCTTTTGTTAAGGATTTCAATCAGGTGATACACTCTGCTCCCAGCCTAGTGAACAGCGCAATGGAAAAACCTATTTGATATATAGATTCAATTATTTGAAAGATGCACCACTCGTATCACACCCCTTACTTTAAAAATGCCCCGGGTCATGCTGGACCAGGAATTAGGCTGGTTTGTAAAAGGGATTATTTATTTATATATTTAAGATCAAAATCACAATATGTATATTTTAATAGGTAAACAACAATCACCAATGGGTGACAGAACACAGAATGATATCTTTAATACACTAGGACTAAGTAATGAGCAAAACAATGCAGCACAGAAAATAATACTTTTGTGTTGGTTTTAGATCAGATAGCACAATGGTTAGAAATTCCCCCTGCAACACCCCTCAACCCCCAATATGCAATGCAAAGAGATGGAAGGAGAGAGCAGGTATTCAGGAATAGTACAGATCAAACAGTGTCTCACTTCCCCCCTCCCCCCTTACACAGAAAGAGAAAAACAAAATGGGCTTTTCAACTGTCAGGATGAATTTTAAAGTGGCTGAGCAAGAACTCTAAATGTGTGGAAAAATGCTTAAATTATTATAAATTCATACGGGAGCCGCTTTGCACAGTTGCACACAAGCATAGGCAATGATTTAGTCAGCAGAAAACATTTGCAATCTTAAAATCCAAGTCGGAAGCAGTTTAAATCTATTTTAGATGTGTAAAATTTCTCCGGATTTTAAAATCACGGCAAACTTTTCGGTGCGCGAAATTCGCGATAACGGGAGAACCACACTGTTTTGAAATGTGGTTTTGGATTCTATGGATAGCTACAGATGTTAGCTACAGATAGGAGTTGAAATTCTGTTTCTATCACAAAAACTAGGGAGTTATAGCGGTTATAGTAAAGGTCGTTTTTGCAAGATAGGCGCGAGAATGGAAAGAGGCTTCAGTTTTAAAATCAGAAAAATATTGACTATGGACTAGAGCATCCAAGCTAAGCCACCAGGACGGCAAAGGTAAGAGTCAGGAGTGATTCGCGACTCAGTCCTGGTTCCTCGCTGTCCACCCTGGAGCGCTAGGCTGGTCACTCGAATGAAATTAATAGATCAAAGTTGACAAAATGACTATGAAAATGATGCTTTTACAGACAGAATAAGATTTCACTACAGATTTAAACAATATCACTGATTATGGAAGTCAGGATAGTTCAGAGGTTAGGAGGGGACAAGATAATGCACAGGAATCAACAGTTTCTAGCTTCCTGTTAATACTCACAAAGCAAAATGGATTTAAGATTTTGGA
This sequence comes from Ambystoma mexicanum, assembly GCF_040938575.1. NCBI lineage: Eukaryota > Metazoa > Chordata > Amphibia > Caudata > Ambystomatidae > Ambystoma > Ambystoma mexicanum. The sequence continues at coordinate 25,991,902 of NC_090938.1, forward strand.
CCGTCAGGATTATGGACCATTGGATTGGATCTATCAGGAACTGACAGCTGGGCACATCGGACTGGACAGGGTCAGCAAGGCGCTCTGGTCACAGCACGGCACAGCACAGCACGAGATCTGCCCTTCTTGGTTCTGAGGGTCTTTCAATTCAGCAGGCAAGCAGCAACAGCACAGCCCGGCTGTATTATGATGCTTCCCTTAGGCTTTTTGGGTTTCGTTCTAGAATTTGAGGCCTAGCTGAGAATGGTTCAGCTATGCAATAGGCCTTTGCTTTGCCAAGTTTCTGGGGTCTGGAACAAGGAAGATGTAGATTTCAGCAGCAGGGCGCTCCACCAGCATCAGGAGGGTGAGTGGATCTGTCTGTCCCTATGTGCTCTCTGCTGTCTCTATTTATGCCTTAAAATGACATCACAAAGGGGTGTATGGGCCGGCTTAGCTAAGCTTGCCCCTGTGAAAGGTGATTGGGTCTGAGTCTACTCTCTGCCTTGATTGGAGGATAGAAACAGAGTGTCATCCTTATGGTGTAATTTTATGATGCTGAGAATCCACCCCTAGCCACTGGAACACAAAGTCTAACTTTGGCAAAATACATATTTACACATGTGCGACCTCTATAAAGTTCTCATACACAGATTGCATATTTTACATAGCAGCTATTCCTCAAAACCCCATAGCTGTGGGATCGTGTCTCCGCTTTCTACAGAATTTTGCCCTTTTCACTATGAACACAATGTCCAATTTATTTGTTTTCAAGTATGTATTTATTGGTTTTTGCGCATACAAGCATGACAATACATCTTCAAGTTAGCCTTTTACAACAGACATGCATATAGGTAAAACAAAAAAACAAAGGAACCAAGAAAACCCCCAACGGTGGGCAAGTCATTGGTGGGTGGAGGGAGACCAGAGGGGGAGCATTATCAGTAGCATGTTGGGGGGAGCTGGATATCTTAGCTTAACGTGTTAGGGGGCGGAGCGATCCACTTGTGTCGGTGCAGGGGTCTGGCCAGGAGCCACTCCCCCAAGAATCCTGGGAACCAGAGGCGGCTGAGAAGGGCCTTTGTCTGCTTGCTGGTGACAGGGCCATGGCCTGTTCTGCCCTCCTTGGCCTGTGCGCTTCTATGTCTGTGGGGCCATACCTGGATATTTCCCTGTGTAGTCCAGGAAGGGGGACCAGATCTGTTCAAATTTGGAGGTGTTGCCGAATCATATGGCCGTAATTTTCTCTGCCACCACAGTCTCCCAGCATTTCGACCACCACATTTGTATAGCTGGACCCTCGGGATTCTTCCAAAGTCTGGCTAGGGAGATCTTTGCAGCCGTCAAGAGCTGGCTGCATAAATCCGCTATGCGGCCTGTAAGCGGGAGCTGTCCCTCGCCTGTGACCCCCAGTAGGACAATTCCTGGGACCCAGGGAATTGTGAGGTCTGTGATCCCTTAATTTGTTCAATGTCCTCCCTCCAGAACACAGCGGATTCCGGGCAGGACCAGAGCAGGTGAAACAGCATGCCTGGGTCGGGGCAGCCCCGCCAGCATTGTGGGGGTATAGCCGGGTTGAATTTGTTCAAGGCCTTTGGGGTGCGATCCCATCTATAGCACACCTTGTAAGCGGCCTCCCTATTTGTTTTACATTGAGAACTCTTGTGGGCGCGGGACCAGATCTGAATCCACTCCTCCGGCTCGATGGTTCTGCCAATGTCTATAATGTCCGATTTTTAAGCAAATTTCCACAAATGTACGTGTTTAACATAGGGATATGCGTGTACATTTTCACAATTCTAACAGTAATACATTTTGCGTAAAATCACATATCTTGCCATTGCTGTCCAGAACATGTCACACAGTTCTGGCGCCTCTTCTCCCATGCAGCTGGAAATTAAAAGAACAACTCTGTCATTTTTGTATTTTTCACCATTTTGACTATCAAGTTATAAGTCTTTTAAAAAGTGTTCTTTTTTTCATGTTCACCAACAGATGGTTGCTTAGGTTTGCCTCTTTTTGTCTCCCTGCAGTCCAGGAGCATGCTCCTCCTGGCTTTTTTCTTCTGGAGGCCATTTACAACCCCCTTCTCACTTCCAGTTTCCTGGGTTGGAGGATGTCCATTGTTTAGTCCTGGGCTAACAAGCAATTAGCACCTCCCCATGAGTTTCAGCTGAGAGGAAGGCCCTCCTTCCAGGAGGAAAAAAAAGCTTGTTTTTCAAGTTCTTTGCAGCTCAGCCAGGTTTAATTTCATTATTAAATTCTTTTGGCTTTTCTTTAGCACAAAACAAACTTGTATCAAATAACAGATAGAATACTCATTCAAGATTTTAAACCTATGGGATCAAAAACAACTACAGTATGGGTTACTATCAGTAACAGGGCTCTTATATTGCAAACATTTGACTTTCAGTTTATAACATGTTAAAGTTTAATCAGAAAGGCCCCTGACAGCTGTCATCACAGGTAGCCCTCTGCTGCACAGAGATTTTTTTACAGGTCCACAGGCAGGCCACTTTTGCTGTGGGGATCTCTTTATGCTCTTAGCCTTTCAGGACCTTGTAAGTTCACAGTGATTCCTTAAACTAAATGAATTGTAGCACCCAGTGATAATTTTGAATATTTGGAAGGTGTTCTGTACCGGCATTCTGAAGTTTCAGCAGCAAAGAAAAGGTGATTTAAAGCAACATTTGGAGTTTCATTTAGCCAAGCACTGCTTTTTCCTTCTGCACTCCACTTTCAATTGTTGTGGAGCCCAGTGACACATTTCAGTAGTGAGAGCTCTGTTCCACCACTGACAACATGCGTGGCAAATTGGGCAGCCCCCTTTTTGTGCATTGAAAAGCGCATTTTTCAGGGGTGTTGGCGCGTACAAGGGTTTTGTAGCCATTTTGCTGTTTCTGGCACCCCCACAACAGAGTGATGCAACATAGCAGAGCAAAAGTGGGTCAATACATCCCACACTTTCAAAAGAGAAGAGTGGAAAACTGGATGAATCTTGTTCCAGGAGAGGGGAAGCATTAAACAAAAAGCCATAGGGTTAATGACTCTGGTATCCTTAAAGGGTCCGAAGTACTTCGGTGCAAATTTGCCTGCTTTCAAACATGACAGTAGGAATCTAGCAGCCAACCAGACCTTGTCACCAACCTTAAAGTCGGGGTCTGGGTTGCGGTGTCTGTCTGTGTTTAGTTTAGCTCTCTTGCGAGCGATGTGAAGATGTTGCATCGCTTCATCTTGAATATTGTGTAGATTCTGAACAAGTTCTTCCACCGCAGGAACATTGGAGCTGTTTGGAGGTACTGATGGCAGCCATGCAGGGTGATATTCGTAGTTGCAAAAAAAAGGAGAAGTGCCAATGGCCGAATGATAGGAGTTATTTCGGCAGTTGGAAGAAGTGAGAACCAGTTGTCTTGATTCCCAGTGACAAAACAGCAAAGATATTGTTTGAGTGTCTGATTTGTTCTTTTAGTAAGGCCATTGGATTGAGGATGGTAACCCGATGAGAGGCACCTAGAAATGCCCAGATGAGAACACAAGGCAGACCAGAACTTTGAAGTGTACTGGCTACCACGGTCAGAGATGATGTAGGTAGGGAGTCCATGTAATTTGAAGACAGTAGAGCGGGAGATGGTTGCCATCTCGCAGGCTGATGGTATAGAATGACAAGGAGCAAAATGTACCATCTTTGTAAATGAGTCCACGGTTCCCATGATAACCGTGTAATTTTCCGAAGGTGGTAGGTACCACAAAGTCTGTAGCTATTGTTTGCCATGGTCTTAGAGGTAACAAGGGTTGTAGTAGTTTTCCACTGGATTTGCTTCTAGGCATCTTGGCTTGAGCACAGACTTCACAGGTTTGACAATAGAGTATGACGTCTCTGTGCATCCTAGGCCCACCAGAAGTGTTGCTGTAGTAGATGCAAAGTGGACTTTGTTCCATGATGCCTTGCAATCTTTGAATCATGAGTCAAACAGCAAGCTTTTGGTTCTGAAAATCATGAAACTTGAAACAATTAGCACAGATAGTTATGCCCTTTCCTTGTCTAAAAGAAATCACGCCAATTGCAATGCCAACCTGTCGCCACCTTTCGATGTGTTAGCCAATAAGATAATTAAAGCCTTCTGAACACCAGATCTTTAAACAGACACGCTAATGATGTTCATGTTTACATAACAAATAACAGCATTGACATATTATGTTTGACAGAGACCTGACTTAAAGACTCAACTGGGCCTAAAACTAATCTAGGATAACCTGAATGATATATATTCTTCTCCAACACCGTGAGCAGAGCAACGGGGGAGGAGTTGCCATTTTGGCAAGGAATGAATATAATTTTTTTGAAGTCCCTAGTACTTGTAATTGACTGCGAAATCCTTCTTAAATGGAACCCAACTCGTAATAGTTGCGTTAACATAATCCTCTTTTATAGTCCTCCACATGAGATGCCCAACTTCAATGACGAAACAGTGCAGTTGTTGGGACCATTAAATAAACCCAATTGTGTTATTTGGCGATTTGAATTGTTGGTGAGGTAACACCACCGATAAGGGGGCTGCAACACTAGAACAAAATCTTAACATCAAGTTCTGAGTTCACAATAATGAACCCACATTCAACAAGGGTAATATCTTGGATTGGGGGCTTCACGGAATTTGGAAATTTACTTCATTAGTACCATAGCATGTATCTGGTCGGACCGTTCCTATATTGAGTTTCATATATTGCTCCAAGACACACTATTACTTGTACCAACTGTGAAATTCTTAATCTTAAACGGAACCCACTCCATAATAGTTGTTTTAACATAATCCTCCTCTATAGTCCTCCAGACGAGATTCCCAACTTCAATGACGAAACGTTGCAGTTGTTAGGACCATTAAATAGACCCAATTCTGTGACTATATTCTTGTGAGATTTGAATCGGTGACGTAACACCACCGATAAGGACACAGTAACCCTAGAACAAACTCCTAATAACACAGAGTTTGGAGTTCACAATAATGCATTCAACAAGTGGTATATCTTGGATTGGGGGCTTCAGAAAATTTGGATATTAACATGATTAGTACCAGAACATGTGTCTGGTCGGACCGTTCCTTTATTGAGTTTCATATATTGCTCCAAGACACACTATTACTTGTACCAACTGTGAAATTCTTAATCTTAAACGGAACCCACTCCATAATAGTTGTTTTAACATAATCCTCCTCTATAGTCCTCCAGACGAGATTCCCAACTTCAATGACGAAACGTTGCAGTTGTTAGGACCATTAAATAGACCCAATTCTGTGACTATATTCTTGTGAGATTTGAATCGGTGACGTAACACCACCGATAAGGACACAGTAACCCTAGAACAAAATCCTAATAACACAGAGTTTGGAGTTCACAATAATGCATTCAACAAGTGGTATATCTTGGATTGGGGGCTTCAGAAAATTTGGATATTAACATGATTAGTACCAGAACATGTGTCTGGTCGGACCGTTCCTTTATTGAGTTTCATATATTGCTCCAAGACACACTATTACTTGTACCAACTGTGAAATTCTTAATCTTAAACGGAACCCACTCCATAATAGTTGTTTTAACATAATCCTCCTCTATAGTCCTCCAGACGAGATTCCCAACTTCAATGACGAAACGTTGCAGTTGTTAGGACCATTAAATAGACCCAATTCTGTGACTATATTCTTGTGAGATTTGAATCGGTGACGTAACACCACCGATAAGGACACAGTAACCCTAGAACAAAATCCTAATAACACAGAGTTTGGAGTTCACAATAATGCATTCAACAAGTGGTATATCTTGGATTGGGGGCTTCAGAAAATTTGGATATTAACATGATTAGTACCAGAACATGTGTCTGGTCGGACCGTTCCTTTATTGAGTTTCATATATTGCTCCAAGACACACTATTACTTGTACCAACTGTGAAATTCTTAATCTTAAACGGAACCCACTCCATAATAGTTGTTTTAACATAATCCTCCTCTATAGTCCTCCAGACGAGATTCCCAACTTCAATGACGAAACGTTGCAGTTGTTAGGACCATTAAATAGACCCAATTCTGTGACTATATTCTTGTGAGATTTGAATCGGTGACGTAACACCACCGATAAGGACACAGTAACCCTAGAACAAAATCCTAATAACACAGAGTTTGGAGTTCACAATAATGCATTCAACAAGTGGTATATCTTGGATTGGGGGCTTCAGAAAATTTGGATATTAACATGATTAGTACCAGAACATGTGTCTGGTCGGACCGTTCCTTTATTGAGTTTCATATATTGCTCCAAGACACACTATTACTTGTACCAACTGTGAAATTCTTAATCTTAAACGGAACCCACTCCATAATAGTTGTTTTAACATAATCCTCCTCTATAGTCCTCCAGACGAGATTCCCAACTTCAATGACGAAACGTTGCAGTTGTTAGGACCATTAAATAGACCCAATTCTGTGACTATATTCTTGGGAGATTTGAATCGGTGACGTAACACCACCGATAAGGACACAGTAACCCTAGAACAAAATCCTAATAACACAGAGTTTGGAGTTCACAATAATGCATTCAACAAGTGGTATATCTTGGATTGGGGGCTTCAGAAAATTTGGATATTAACATGATTAGTACCAGAACATGTGTCTGGTCGGACCGTTCCTTTATTGAGTTTCATATATTGCTCCAAGACACACCAAAGAAGCAAGTGAAAGCACCTAAGAGTGTTCTTAGTCGGAATTAGAAGAATATCCACATTTCTGATTCACGGTAGTGTCTTAACAACCTTCTGGCATCACCTTGGACTCTGACTCCCAGACGTTTTAGCTGCAGCATAGAGAACCTCTATGACACATATTTTAGATCATATCACCCCTATGAAGACGATAACAGTAAGAAATAGTGCCCATCACAAGGCTTGGTTCACATCAGACCTGATATCCTTAAAAGAAAAAGAGACAAACGGAACAGAAGTGGCAGAAAACCAACTCAGGTGCACTTAGAACAATTTGGAAAAATCATGAGAAATCGTATAAATTGGCCATTTATGAGGCTAAGAGAAACTACTTCAACAAGCAAATAAACAACACCAGGAATAACACCAAATAACTCTTTGAAATATTAAGAAAGCTTGAGAAATCTTAAGCATGGGCACAGCTTTTCAGTCCAGCTAATCTAAACTGTGAGGACCCAGCAAGCTTATGCGATTAAAATCACTACAGCACAGGAAAAAAGTAAGAAAGACTTAGTTACTGATTCCTTTACAAATGAACGTAACCTACGAGCTGATTTACTGAGTTACCTTCAATACTCTCAACAAAGGTTCAACTCCCCAGAATTTACATTTACCTCCATTTCTTGGACCAAAATGGAAAAAGCTTTCAGTGAGATGCATCCAACCTCCTGCTGTGGAGGCGTTATGCCTTCCAAAATGGTTTAGAAAACACAAAATGTTCTCACCTTCTCTTGTGGGATTTGTGAACCATGTTTCAGACTCCATGAAAGAAGTTACAGTTACCCCATTAGTAAAAAAAGCGGGACTAAATCCAAAAGAAGCAAAAAATCTTAGAGCCATTACTGACACCTACTTTTTACAAAAAATAGACACAATTGCCAAAGCCTAATTTCAAGCACAGTTGAACACTGCTACCAAGTTGCATGTAAGGCAACTTCCGTGCTGGCCATAGTACAGAGAGTGCCTTATTAGACCCTCCAACACACATGCTTGGTGTCTTAGACAAAAGCCGGGCTGCTGATACTTTTGGATTTATCAGCAGCTTTCGACCTCCTGGAGCTCGGGCGACTTTAAACACCTTGGCCTCTGTACGTTATTCTTCACAGGGTGCCATGTGTTGGAGTTGCTCTTTTCTAAATAATAGGAGATCTACGGTGTGCTGGGGTAACGCTGCCTCAGATCCTGCTCCCATATCTTGTGGAGTACCTCAGGGCGCCTGCCTGTCGCCAGCATCATTTAACATCTATATAAGGCCACCTTGGGACCTTCGAACTGAGATGGGAGTATATTTTACTAACTGTGCTGATGACACGCAGCTGTTACTTGAGCTTGACCGAGTCTATGAAACTGACACCAATAACCTTACCTGTACTTACAAAGCCATCAAATACTGGATGTCTACAAATTGGGTGTGCCTCAATAGCTCCAAAACTCCAACACTGAGCTTTACATTTTTGGTTCATCCCAGGCTCAGCCAAATCAGATTCTAGATACTCCAGTTTTGACATTAAGGATTGTAACATCCAAACACTTGGGCAAGTAAAACATCTTGGGGCCTGATTCATGGACTTTTTGGAACTGTGCAAGTGTCTTTTCACTGGTGCAAATTGACTTTGCACTGCCAACAAACACTCTGATTCATGGAACCGTGCAACGTGTCTTTTTGCAGTGCAAAGTCACTTTGCATTGCTTCACCCTGATTCATGGAACTGTGCATAGTGTATTTTTGCAGTGCAAAGTGAATTTGCATGGCAAAAAGACACTTCGCGCAATTCCATGAATCAGGGTGTTTGTTGGCAATGCAACATCAATTTGCACCAGTGAAAACACTTTGCACCATGCAAAAAAATTCCATTAATCAGGCCCTTGGTGTCTACCTGGAAACCTCAATAGGCGCAGAGGTACATGCTAACCAGGTGGCAAACAATTGTGAATATCACCTTAGGCTTCTCAGGCATAGTAAACCTTTTGTTTCTGAAAGGAAATGTGTTACTTTAGCTCAAGCTATCTTTCGGCCGAGGCTTGATTACTGTAACACACTCTTAGCCGGGACCGTAAAAGCTGTCTTCACAGGCTCCAGGTTTTACAAAATGACTCCATTCAAATAGTGAAAGCGGGTCCCCGTAGAGACCATATTTCCACTTTTAGAAAAGACATGCTTTGGCTGCCAGCGGCTGTTCAAATTAAATTCAAGGTGACCGCTTTAGTACATAAATGCCTACATGGCATATCCCCGGCCTACCTTCAGGACAGGTTGACTATATACGAGCCCAAGAGGCCTCTCCAATCTTGCAACTCTGATCTTCTTTGTTGCACCAGATTCAGATGGACTAATGGAAAAGGTAGATCCTTTCCAGTCCTGGTGGCTTCTGTTTGGAATGCCTTCCTTTTGAAGATAAAACAGGAGACAAACTGCTGCTCCTTTCACAAACTTCTGAAAACACAATGTTTTTTCTTTTACGTGTTTATGCGCGCCCTGACCTGCAGGCTTTTGGTGCGTTACAAATATATAAAGTAAAGTAAAATAGGTCCCTTGGAAAGATTATTGGAGAACAACATTAATACATTGGTTGTAATTGATTAACATTCAGAGTGGATGGAGTTGGAGGTTTCATTGAACATCAACCACTATTTGAAAATGTCAGTTAAGTATTCAGTAGGGTAGTTAATTCCAAAACCATTTTAATTCTTAACTAGTTGCACTCTCTAGGCAAGGATATTCATTACCTCTTGAATATGGTTTTTGGAAAAGGAGAATTGCTTTAGATCATCCACGAGTAACCAGACATATAGAAAGAGTTAACAAGACTACCAATGGCTGCAGCCAATAAGTAGTTAGAGATATGTTGTGGTCATAATGTACAACACTGCATACTAAAATAGGTGTTAAACCCTTTCAGTTGTCATGGGGCAGATAAGGCGTTATCAAAGCTTGTTCTGGCTAGTTGCACATGAAGGTGGTGAGGTTGAAGGAGTGAGGTCTCAATGGAAAAACACGAAACTCTAGGGGAGGAAACATGTAAATGAACGTGATGGAAACTAGTTGACCATATTCGCCTAAAGAAACAATTCAATGTCACAAAAGAGGTCTCTCACTTCAAGGTGGCTAAAATGGTGACTGGTGTAAGGAGAAGCACAGTGAAGTTGGAACAAGGAGAGAGCAGTCAAAGAAAAGTGTGTACATGGTGGAATAAATGCTACAGAGGATTAAGAGCTATTTCATCATCTATAATTCCTGTCCTCAAAACCTGTTTCTGTTAATATATAAAAGAGGACTTTGTCAAGGTAAGGGTACGTTATAGGTAGGGTTTAGCAAATTCTGGAAATTGACCCTGGGATTGTTGTATCCTTCCTGCCAGGTCTAAGTGTGGGAGCGGGATTCGAAACCCTGTTGCTCTGCATTATCTTGTTTCAAACAGAGACATTGCTGATGAGCCACTGCTCATATCTCCAATTGACTATACTCGAGTTTATCTTCCCACTGCCTATTTTCTAAAACACTGGTTACTGTTTGGAGCTTTGCAGTCAAGTAACAGACATTCTGATTTAGCTGTTTGGAATGCCAATGGCGTGAAGTATTACGCAGAGTGTCCGCGTCTCCAGCAGGAAAGTGGCTCAAGCCATTGGACAGGTTGGTGTGAGGGTTGGCCGAGAGGGGGGGCATTGGCTTGCTTGGAAAGACCCTCATTCTTGGCAGCAGCATCACTGGGAAGGTTGCGTGGCTTGTTGCGGTCACCAGGAAGCAGGAGCTTGGGGATGCTTGCATCTGAAAACCGGAAGAAGCACATGCGGTAGTTACTTGCAACATGCACACAACCTTCATCCCAATTATTATGTGTATGAAGAACTATGTTTTGAAAACACGTGCACTAGAACCCCCCTAATTGCGCTACAAAGCTTTTTTTTACCCTCACACCTGCATTTTCAAATTGATGGGAGGGTTATCATCCATCTATTTTCAACCAGCACAAAGTAGTGTGCCAACTACAAAAGTGTCCTTATACACACAAAGAGGGGGTGTTCCCATTAGGTATCATTTACAATGAAAAAAATCACAAATAATTTGACATCGAAAGATGCTGAGTGTCAATGAATCTCATTATTTTGGTATACATGTGCTTGGATTTTTAGAGGATGGGTAATATGAACATACAAGAAATGATTTTATGCAATGCAAAGTCATAAAAGTATAACATTATTTATTTCATAATTTAAGCAAACAGACAGAACAAAAAAGACAAAAAACCATAAATGTGTTCATAACCTGAGCAAGTTGATTGCAACGTAAGGTGTCTATATGCAAATGAGAGTAAAAGTACAAACTTCTGTAGGACAATACATCAATGAACAGCCCATAAACATATGTCAATATGGTTTATACATGATCAAAGGAATGAAAATAAAATACCAAAAAATGTGAATTGCAGTCACAAAGGTCCTAAACATTCCATGAACATAAAGCGATTTGAGATCGCACATAAACGAAGGTAATCCATTGCGATGGCTAGGGTCTACGCCATACGCCAAAAGGACTAGCGATGCAGTCGTGTGCAGAGCAGCCAAGGTGAACAAAAATCACAATGGCGTTTCGGTGGGATGGATGAGTTCAAGCTGCCTTCTTCAGGACCAAAAACCACTAATGGACCCTATAGAACATGAAGGAAGCATTGTCTGGGTTTGATGCAGAAATGGCATGAATACAAAAGAAATGGTTTTCCAAGTGCAACATGACACATGCAACCATGAGGAGATAAATTACCAGGCAGCGGGGAGAATCGCATAGCGCCACCTCAACCAAATTGACCCTGTGCATACTGAGCCACGTGTAGGTTCACTAAGATCACCTAAAGAGAAAAGGTGTAAAGAAGGAAGGACCTTAAAATGTGTACAAACTCATGTTTACTGTGACGTCAGGTAATTTCAGGGAAACATACAGCGCATGCATGTCCTGCTGCGCACGTGTTATGGCAATGACACTGCAAAATCAAACTCACCTCAGTTGCCATGGCGCTTGCTCTGTAATGTACGCATGTGCTGTATGTTTACCCGAGTCTGCCCGACAGCAGAGAAAACATTTGCGAAGCTGCAAGCTAATGATGGCTTCTCGGCATACAAAGAAGCACTTCAGCCTTAAAATATGCTGTTTGAGTGTACCGTGGTGCCACCACTACAGGGGGTTTTCGCAACACAGGCCCAGCAAACCCCGGCTCTGCTGTATATGAAAGTGACGACAGAAAGAAGAAACAAGATGGAGGAGGCACCCCGATGACCGGCGCAGGGTCCTCCTCCTCCCTCCTACATGGGTAAGGGGGAGGGATAAGCCTAAGCGCGCCAAAGCGTTGGGAAAGCCTGCGTAGGGCAACAAAAGAAAGGGGCGGGCCAAGCCCCATATAAGCGGCGGGTGCCTGCTGCAGGGAACTTACACACCGCAGCAGAAGGACACCTGCCGCTGCAGAGAAGGATTTTCGTTTTACACCCACCCACCCTGCATGAGGAACAGCTACGACAAGGCCTGGCCGTTGACATCGCGGGACGGCGAGGTGGTGTTTTGGTGACCAGTGACAAGAGACAGGGCCTTCGCTCTTCTCGGGACCAGTGTCTCTTGGGAGCCTAAGCGGCGGGGGCGTCTGGTGGTAGCAATGAGGGCTCAGCTTCCCCTGAATAAACAGCGCTCTCTCAGCCCAGGAACACCTCCAGGAGCAGGCGATGCTCAGACACAAAGGGTTGGGGGAGTTGGGCCTACTGTGGACTTTATTGGGAAAAAGGGGAAGCCGGTTTTGGACACGGAGCAGTCGCCAGACCTTCAGAACGATTTTCACAATTGTTTGCTGTGTTTTTTATTATGTGTGACAATAAATCTGCAGCCTTTTTATGCCAAAAGAAGACATGTCCCATTCTGCACCTTACTGGTTGGGAAAGGAAGGGGCCAAGAGGAATGAGCAAGAGTAATGAGTGTTGGCATAGTAATGGACAGATACCCAGGTTATGAACTGTGGTCATGTCTACAATGCTGATACAGTGCCCTTAGGACACTTCAGAGCTCTTCCGCAAGCTGAAGAAAGAGGCCAAGGGATGAGGGTGGAAGCAGTAAAGATGGCGTTTGCAGGAAAAGAGGAGAGAGCTTGCAGCTAGAGATTGGCCCTATGCGAGGGGAGAGGGGCTGTGGAGTACTGACGCTGCTGCACATTCATTCAGAGATTGCCCCTGTGTGAGGGGAGAGGGGCTGTGGAGTACTGACGCTGCTGCACATTTATTCAGAGATTGCTCCTATGCAAGGGGAGAGGGGCTCTGGGTACTGACGCTGCTGCACATTCATTCAGAGATTGCTGTTATGTGAGGGGGAGAGAGGCTGTGGAGTACTGACGCTGCTGCACATTCATTCAGAGATTGCTCCTATGCGAGGGGAGAGGGGCTGTGGAGTACTAATGCTGCTGCACATTCATTCAGAGATTGCACCTATGCGAGGGGGGAGGGGCTGTGGAGTACTGACGCTGCTGCACATTCATTCAGAGATTGCCCCTATGTGAGGGGGAGAGGCTGTGGAGTACTGACGCTGCTGCACATTCATTCAGAGATTGCTCCTATGCAAGGGGAGGGGCTGTGGAGTACTGACGCTGCTGCACATTCATTCAGAGATTGCTGTTATGTGAGGGGGAGTGGCTGTGGAGTACTGACGCTGCTGCACATTCATTCAGAGATTGCTCCTATGCAAGGGGAGAGGGGCTGTGGAGTACTGACGCTGCTGAACATTCATTCAGAGATTGCCCCTATGCGAGGGGGGAGGGGCTGTGGAGTACTGACACTTCTGCACATTCATTCAGAGATTGCCCCTATGCGAGGGGGGAGGGGCTGTGGAGTACTGACGCTGCTGCACATTCATTCAGAGATTGCTCCTATGCGAGGGGAGAGGGGCTGTGGAGTACTGACGCTGCTAGACATTCATTCAGAGATTGCTCCTATGCAAGGGTTGGAGGGGCTGTGGAGCACTGACGCTGCTGCATATTCATTCAGAGATTGCCCCTATGCTAGGGGGGTGGGGCTGTGGAGTACTGACGCTGCTGCACATTCATTCAGAGATTGCTCCTATGCAAGGGGATAGGGGCTCTGGGTACTGACCCTGCTGCACATTCATTCAGAGATTGCTGTTATGTGAGGGGGAGTGGCTGTGGAGTATCGACGCTGCTTCACATTCATTCAGAGATTGCTCATATGCGGGGGAGGGGCTGTGAAGTACTGATGCTGCTGCACATTCATTCAGAGATTGCCCCTATGTGAGGGGAGAGGGGCTGTGGAGTACTGACGCTGCTGCACATTCATTCAGAGATTGCTCCTATGCGAGGGGAGAGGGGCTGTGGAGTACTGACGCTGCTGCACATTCATTCAGAGATTGCTCCTATGTGAGGGGAGAGGGGCTGTGGAGTACTAATGCTGCTGCACATTCATTCAGAGATTGCTCCTATGCGAGGGGGGAGGGGCTGTGGAGTACTGACGCTGCTGCACATTCATTCAGAGATTGCCCCTATGTGAGGGGGAGAGGCTGTGGAGTACTGACGCTGCTGCACATTCATTCAGAGATTGCTGTTATGTGAGGGGGAGAGAGGCTGTGGAGTACTGACGTTGCTGCACATTCATTCAGAGATTGCTCCTATGCGAGGGGAGAGGGGCTGTGGAGTACTAATGCTGCTGCACATTCATTCAGAGATTGCCCCTATGTGAGGGGGAGAGGCTTGGAGTACTGACGCTGCTGCAAATTCATTCAGATATTGCTCCTATGCGAGCGGAGAGGGGCTGTGGAGTACTGACGCTGCTGCACATTCATTCAGAGATTGCTCCTATGCGAGGGGAGAGGGGCTGTGGAGTACTAATGCTGCTGCACATTCATTCAGAGATTGCTCCTATGCGAGGGGGGAGGGGCTGTGGAGTACTGACGCTGCTGCACATTCATTCAGAGATTGCCCCTATGTGAGGGGGAGAGGCTGTGGAGTACTGACGCTGCTGCACATTCATTCAGAGATTGCTCCTATGCGAGGGGAGAGGGGCTGTGGAGTACTAATGCTGTTGCACATTCATTCAGAGATTGCCCCTATGCGAGGGAGGAGGGGCTGTGGAGTACTGACACTTCTGCACATTCATTCAGAGATTGCCCCTATGTGAGGGGGGATGGGCTGTGGAGTACTGACGCTGCTGCACATTCATTCAGAGATTGCTCCTATGCGAGGGGAGAGGGGCTGTGGAGTACTGACGCTGCTGCACATTCATTCAGAGATTGCTCCTATGCGAGGGGGGAGGGGCTGTGGAGCACTGACGCTGCTGCATATTCATTCAGAGATTGCCCCTATGCGAGGGGGGTGGGGCTGTGGAGTACTGACGCTGCGGCACATTCATTCAGAGATTGCCCCTGTGTGAGGGGGAGGGGCTGTGGAGTACTGACGCTGCTGCACATTCATTCAGAGATTGCTCCTATGCGAGGGGAGAGGGGCTCTGGGTACTGACGCTGCTGCACATTCTTTCAGAGATTGCTGTTATGTGAGGGGGAGTGGCTGTGGATTACCGACGCTGCTGCACATTCATTCAGAGATTGCTCATATGCGACGGGGGAGGGGCTGTAGAGTACTGACGCTGCTGCACATTCATTCAGAGATTGCTCCTATGTGAGGGGAGAGGGGCTGTGGAGTACTGACGCTGCTGCACATACATTCAGAGATTTCTCCTATGCGAGGGGAGAGGGGCTGTGGAGTACTGACGCAGCTGAACATTCATTCAGAGATTGCTCCTATGCGAGGGGAGAGGGGCTGTGGAGTACTGACACTGCTGCACATTCATTCAGAGATTGCTCCTATGCGAGGGGAGAGGGGCTGTGGAGTACTGACGCTGCTGCACATTCATTCAGAGATTGCCCCTATGTGAGGGGAGAGGGGCTGTGGAGTACTGACGCTGCTGCACATTCATTCAGAGATTGCTCCTATGCGAGGGGAGAGGGGCTCTGGGTACTGACGCTGCTGCACATTCATTCAGAGATTGCTCCTATGCGAGGGGAGAGGGGCTGTGGAGTACTGACGCTGCTGCACATTCATTCAGAGATTGCTCCTATGCGAGGGGGGAGGGGCTATGGAGTACTGACGCTGCTGCACATTCATTCCGAGATTGCCCCTATGCGAGGGGGGAGGGGCTGTGGAGTACTGACGCTGTTGCACATTTATTCAGAGATTCCTGTTATGTGAGGGGGATGGGCTCTGGAGTACTGACGCTGCTGCACATTCATTCAGAGATTGCTCCTATGTGAGGGGGGAGGGGCTGTGGAGTACTGACGCTGTTGCACATTTATTCAGAGATTCCTGTTATGTGAGGGGGATGGGCTCTGGAGTACTGACGCTGCTGCACATTCATTCAGAGATTGCTCCTATGTGAGGGGAGAGGGGCTGTGGAGTACTGACGCTGTTGCACATTCATTCAGAGATTGCCCCTATGCGAGGGGGGAGGGGCTGTGGAGTACTGACGCTGCTGCACATTCATTCAGAGATTGCTCCTACACGAGGGGAGAGGGGCTGTGGAGTACTGACGCTGCTGCACATTCATTCAGAGATTGCTCCTATGCGAGGGGAGAGGGGCTGTGGAGTACTGACGCTCCTGCACATTCATTCAGAGATTGCTCCTATGCGAGGGGGGAGCAGCTGTGGAGCACTGACGCTGCTGCACATTCATTCAGAGATTGCCCCTATGCGAGGGGGGTGGGGCTGTGGAGTAGTGACACTGCTGCACATTCATTCAGAGATTGCCCCTGTGTGAGGGGGGAGGGGCTGTGGAGTACTGACGCTGCTGCACATTCATTCAGAGATTGCTCCTATGCGAGGGGGGAGGGGCTGTGGAGTACTGACGCTGCTGCACATCCATTCAGAGATTGCTCTTATACGAGGGGGGAGGGGCTGTGGAGTACTGAAGCTGCTGCACATTCATTCAGAGATTGCTCCTATGCGAGGGGAGAGGGGCTGTGGAGTACTGACGCTCCTGCACATTCATTCAGAGATTGCTCCTATGCGAGGGGGGAGGGGCTGTGGAGTACTGACGCTGCTGCACATTCATTCAGAGATTGCTCCTATGCGAGGGGAGAGGGGCTGTGGAGTACTGACGCTATGCACATTCATTCAGAGATTGCCCCTATGCGAGGGGAGAGGGGCTGTGGAGTACTGACGCTGCGCACATTCATTCAGAGATTGCTCCTATGCGAGGGGAGAGGGGCTGTGGAGTACTGACGCTCCTGCACATTCATTCAGAGATTGCTCCTATGCGAGGGGGGAGGGGCTGTGGAGTACTGACGCTGCTGCACATTCATTCAGAGATTGCTCCTATGTGAGGGGAGAGGGGCTGTGGAGTACTAATGCTGCTACACATTCATTCAGAGATTGCTCCTATGCGAGGGGGAGGGGCTGTGGAGTACTGACGCTGCTGCACATTCATTCAGAGATTGCCCCTATGTGAGGGGGAGAGGCTGTGGAGTACTGACGCTGCTGCACATTCATTCAGAGATTGCCCCTATGTGAGGGGGAGAGGGACTATGGAGTACTGACGCTGCTGCACATTCATTCAGAGATTGCTGTTATGTGAGGGGGAGTGGCTGTGGAGTACTGACGCTGCTGCACATTCATTCAGATATTGCTCCTATGCGAGGGGAGAGGGGCTGTGGAGTACTGACGCTGCTGCACATTCACTCAGAGATTGCTCCTATGCGAGGGGAGAGGGGCTGTGGAGTACTGACGCTCCTGCACATTCATTCAGAGATTGCTCCTATGCGAGGGGGGAGGGGCTGTGGAGCACTGACGCTGCTGCACATTCATTCAGAGATTGCCCCTATGCGAGGGGGGAGGGGCTGTGGAGCACTGACGCTGCTGCACATTCATTCAGAGATTGCTCCTACACGAGGGGAGAGGGGCTGTGGAGTACTGACGCTGCTGCACATTCATTCAGAGATTGCTCCTACGCGAGGGGAGAGGGGCTGTGGAGTACTGACGCTCCTGCACATTCATTCAGAGATTGCTCCTATTTCGAGGGGGGAGGGGCTGTGGAGCACTGACGCTGCTGCACATTCATTCAGAGATAGCCCCTATGCGAGGGGGGTGGGGCTGTGGAGTACTGACGCTGCTGCACATTCATTCAGAGATTGCCCCTGTGTGAGGGGGGAGGGGCTGTGGAGTACTGACGCTGCTGCACATTCATTCAGAGATTGCTCCTATGTGAGGGGGGAGGGGCTGTGGAGTACTGACGCTGCTGCACATCCATTCAGAGATTGCTCTTATACGAGGGGGGAGGGGCTGTGGAGTACTGACGCTGCTGCACATTCATTCAGAGATTGCTCCTATGCGAGGGGAAAGGGGCTGTGGAGTACTGACTCTCCTGCACATTCATTCAGAGATTGCTCCTATGCGAGGGGGGAGGGGCTGTGGAGTACTGACGCTGCTGCACATTCATTCAGAGATTGCTCCTATGCGAGGGGAGAGGGGCTGTGGAGTACTGACGCTACGCACATTCATTCAGAGATTGCCCCTATGCGAGGGGAGAGGGGCTGTGGAGTACTGACGCTGCTGCACATTCATTCAGAGATTGCTCCTATGCGAGGGGGGAGGGGCTGTGGAGTACTGACGCTGCTGCACATTCATTCAGAGATTGCTCCTCTGCGAGGGGAGAGGGGCTGTGGAATACTGACGCTCCTGCACATTCATTCAGAGATTGCTCCTATGCGAGGGGGGAGGGGCTGTGGAGTACTGACGCTGCTGCAAATTCATTCAGAGATTGCCCCTATGCGAGGGGAGAGGGGCTGTGGAGTACTGACGCTGCGCACATTAATTCAGAGATTGCTCCTATGCGAGGGGAGAGGGGCTACGGAGTACTGATGCTGCTGCACATTCATTCAGAGATTGCTCCTATGCGAGGGAGAGGGGCTGTGGAGTACTGACGCTGCTGCACATTCATTCAGAGATTGCTCCTATGTGAGGGGGAGCGGCTGTGGAGTACTGACGCTGCTGCACATTCATTCAGAGATTGCTCCTATGCGAGGGGGGAGGGGCTGTGGAGTACTGACGCTGCTGCACATTCATTCAGAGAATACCCCTATGCGAGGGGAGAGGGGCAGTTCAGTACTGACGCTGCTGGAGAGTTGAAAGTGTATTAACAGTCCAATGCTGAGTGACCAATGGCTGTGCACGTCCCTGCAGGGCCTTAACTGACAGGGCACATGAGGGACAGTTTAGATAATGCTCCTAGCATGAATTCCAGGGTGTAACCCATCTTTTTACTCAGGGATTTCTACGATGACTTGTCTTTAGTGAGTTTACACTAGAAAACAACAGCGATTCCTTGATGGGGGCATATTGGAAAACACTGATAAACACAGATTCTGAAATATTTAGAAAACACTGGAAAAACACCCCCAGAAGTAAAACGAAAATAAACTCCTAAAACTGGAAACCCCAGTGATAGCTTCATCTCGGTGCAACCTGCTTATTGGGGTGTGCTGTGCTGACACATGTGTGTAAACCATTAGGAAGATGCGAGTTGAAGGGTAAAAGGCTGGGAAGAGAAACCTTTAGTGGGATGACAGCTGATGAGGGGGGGGACAGTTGTGTAAGTCATATTCCATGGGCTCCTGAATCTTACCTTGTATGTAACACTGAAAAGCCATTCTTGGCTCTGCTACAATGCACAGTGTGTTGAGGAATTAGTAGACTCGTCAGCTGTTCCTGTGGGGCCCTCCCATATACTATGAGCTCAGGCTGGTGGCACAGACCATTGGCAACCCTATTGCTATAGTGTTGTGTGGGGTTATGCTCCAGGTCCCGAGTTCCTCAATGCAGACTGAGCTAGTATTAAGGAGTCTTGGTCCTACTACAAGGCTTTAATAATAACACGTTGACATCCTTGGGTCTGAGGACTAGTTAACTTCCTCCAATCGTGTGTCCTCTGGGCGACCGCAGCATGTACTACAGAACTCCAAGTACACACCATCGCCAGCCAGAACAAACAAATGCTTCTGTGTAGCTGATGGACACCACCATGCGATACAGCACATAGAACAGCGATAGGACCAGAGGCGGACAAGGGACCAATCAGCTGGCAAAGCTCTTTGGGTACCTAAAAGAAACCTCGGTTAGGAGGACCCAAACACTGCCAAAAAGCCTCGTGATTGACTTTCATACACAGCTTTAAGATACAAACCTGATAACATTACTTTTAGAGTTATTTAAAGGTATTAATTACACAAAGAATTAAGATAGCAAGCTACCAATTCCATAACTAATCACAAATATATCTTTGGTAAATGTTACTGCATGAAGATTAGGGGATGTGGGTGGAGCCGTGTGGTATATAGGCCGGAGTCGCCCGGCTCAGGAGCAGTACAGAGGCAAAGATGGCGAAGCTACTCTTCCTAACGGGTAAGTCCCTCCTTCCTCTGTAGCCTCTCATGAGTGCCTCCTTCCTCTGTAGTCTCTATTGAGTGTCTCCTGCCTCTGTAGTCTCTCTTGAGTCCCTCCTTCCTCTGTAGTCTATCTTGAATTCCTCCTTCCTCTGTAGCTTCTCGTGAGTGCACCCTTCCTCTGCAGTCTCTCTTGAGTCCCTCCTTCCCCTGTAGCCTCTCGTGAGTGCACCCTTCCTCTGTAGTCTCTCTTGAGTCCACCCTGCCTCTGTCGTCTCTCTTGAGTCCACCCTTCCTCTGTTGTCTCCCTTGAGTCCACTCTTCCTCTGCAGTCTCTCTTGAGTCCACCCTTCCTATGTCATCTCTCTTGGGTCCACCCTTCCTCTGTAGTCTTTCTTGAGTCCACCCTTCCTCTGTTGTCTCTCTTGTGTCCACACTTTTTCTGTAGTCTTTCTTGCGTCGACCCTTCCTCTGCAGTCTTTCTTGAGTCCACCCTTCCTCTGTCGTCTCTCTTGAGTCCACCCCTCCTCTGTCGTCTCTCTTGAGTCCACCCTTCCTCTGTAGTCTCTCCTGTAGTCTCTCGTAAGTGCACCCATCCTCTTTAGTCTCTCTTGAGTCCACCCTTCCTCTGTAGTCTCCCTTGAGTCCACCCTTCCTCTGTAGTCTCTCTTGAGTCGACCCATCCTCTGCAGTCTCTCTTGAGTCCACCCTTCCTCTGTCATCTCTCTTGAGTCCACCCCTCCTCTGTCGTCTCTCTTGAGTCCACCCTTCCTCTGTAGTCTCTCCTGTAGTCTCTCGTAAGTGCACCCATCCTCTTTAGTCTCTCTTGAGTCCACCCTTCCTCTGTAGTCTCCCTTGAGTCCACCCTTCCTCTGTAGTCTCTCTTGAGTCGACCCATCCTCTGCAGTCTCTCTTGAGTCCACCCTTCCTCTGTCATCTCTCTTGAGTCCACCCCTCCTCTGTCGTCTCTCTTGAGTCCACCCTTCCTCTGTAGTCTCTCCTGTAGTCTCTCGTAAGTGCACCCATCCTCTTTAGTCTCTCTTGAGTCCACCCATCCTCTGCAGTCTCTCTTGAGTCCACCCTTCCTCTGTCATCTCTCTTGAGTCCACCCCTCCTCTGTCGTCTCTCTTGAGTCCACCCTTCCTCTGTAGTCTCTCCTGTAGTCTCTCGTAAGTGCACCCATCCTCTTTAGTCTCTCTTGAGTCCATCCTTCCTCTGTACTCTCCCTTGAGTCCACCCTTCCTCTGTAGTCTCTCTTGAGTCGACCCATCCTCTGCAGTCTCTCTTGAGTCCACCCTTCCTCTGTCATCTCTCTTGAGTCCACCCCTCCTCTGTCGTCTCTCTTGAGTCCACCCTTCCTCTGTAGTCTCTCCTGTAGTCTCTCGTAAGTGCACCCATCCTCTTTAGTCTCTCTTGAGTCCACCCTTCCTCTGTAGTCTCCCTTGAGTCCACCCTTCCTCTGTAGTCTCTCTTGAGTCGACCCATCCTCTGCAGTCTCCCTTGAGTCCACCCTTCCTCTGTCATCTCTCTTGAGTCCACCCCTCCTCTGTCGTCTCTCTTGAGTCCACCCTTCCTCTGTAGTCTCTCCTGTAGTCTCTCGTAAGTGCACCCATCCTCTTTAGTCTCTCTTGAGTCCATCCTTCCTCTGTACTCTCCCTTGAGTCCACCCTTCCTCTGTAGTCTCTCTTGAGTCGACCCATCCTCTGTAGACTCTCTTGAGTCCACCCTCCCTCTGCACTCGATAGTAGATAGATAGATAGATAGATAGATAGATAGATAGATAGATAGATAGATAGATAGATAGATAGATAGATAGACAGGAGATAGATGGATAGATGGATAGACAGACAGACAGACAGGAGATAGAGAGAGAGATAGACAGACAGACAGGAGATAGATGGATAGATGGATAGACAGACAGACAGACAGGAGATAGAGAGAGAGATAGACAGACAGACAGACAGGAGATAGATGTGTGCAGCATCCGCTGCTTGCACTGCAATCAGTTAAAGCTCTTCCCACACTCCCTCAGCAGCCTAGGGCTGGGCACCCACTAGTGCCACACTCTCTGGTAGATTGCCACCACAGCACAGCCACTGCCACACCACTAGTAAACCTGCCTGAATGTCATGACTTTTGAATGTATTCACTTTCTGATCTGTTTTCTTGCTTCCTTAGGTCTGGCGCTCCTGGTCAATGCTCAGCTGGGTAAGTTTCCCCTGTGAAAATGTGCTTCCATTTCCCTGGGCAGGTTTTGGCCTAGAAATCTAATCTAATCAATAAACTCAAAATCAATGAGTAACAAAGCAGGTGCAATTAAGTGCTCAGGTGTAATCTGGGCCGGTAGATCCTCCAGGCAGACAAGATTCTCGCGCTAAATTAGGAGATGAGCCAGACATGCACCACAATCCTTGATGATGTATCGTGCAGGGAAATCGGTGGCTGGGCGTCTGCCTGATCCCCAAGAGTCATGTGCTTATCCTGCCAACCTTTACGGGAACCCAAGGTTGGCAGGATATGACTCCTCAATGAGGATGTGAGGGTAATTCCAGGGGACACCTGCTGCATTACCAGTCGAGGCCCCCAAACCACAAGCTCTTGGCTCTATACCTAAGTGGCTTCCAGATAAAGAGTTCCCCGGCTGTGGAGAGACTGCTCTCGGCCGTAATGTTCCACCCGGCATCTACACTAGCAGTCGAGCGAGAACGCTTACATCTGCACAGATGTGGCCCCTTCTTTCCCATTCCAAGTGTTTTGCCACCAATGGCTTCATCACAACAAAAAGGGGAGAAGAGCAAGACGTGTAAGGGTTGTAGCGTGTGGGTGGGTTCAATGGTCGCGTAGAAGACGTGTAATTAGAATATATACCTCTGAGAGGAATATTGATCCAATCACTTCCTTTTCCCATCTCTTCTATCCTATTCTGGGAGCAGAACTATGTCAATGCTTAAACCTTGGAGAGCCGGTTTTCGAATCTAGGATTTTAACTTTGCCGTCCAATAACTCTCTCTTCTTCTGACCGCAGGCTCCGCCTACCAGCTGACGTGTTACTTCACCAACTGGGCCCAGTACCGGCCCGGCTTGGGGAAGTTCAAGCCAGACAACATCGACCCGTGCCTGTGTACTCACCTGATCTACGCCTTCGCCGGCATGTCCAACAACCAGATCACAACCATTGAGTGGAACGACGTGACCCTCTACAACTCCTTCCAGAACCTTAAGAACCAGTGAGTCCTCCCTCCTCTTCTACTGCTTGCCATTTGATATCAGCACAATTGCCTTTCACAATCATGGACCAATGCACCCTCTAAACAGGGCTAAGAAAGTCAGTACCAATCGGGTCACAGGAACAAAACAACATCTATCAGGCAATGGGCGGGCCACATTTTCCCATCAACCCACATCCAATGCTTTCCCTCTATGGCATCTGATATGTATAGAAATCCTACCTCCTGACACCAAGATGCCCTCACTTCCTACAGATATGGGAATGCACTCCTTGGAAGCCACAGATACTATCCCGATTTGCATACCCCCCTCGTAGATTAATTTCAGACATTTTTATTTCGCAAAAAAATCGATTTCTGAGACACCAAACAGTCATCACCACATTCAATTTCCAGCATAACTACCCTTGACCTCCAGCTGTTCGCGCAATCAAGTGGACAACATGTGCACGAACAGCAGCACCTCAACTTCTACTGCCTCGAGACCCTGATAAACGCCCCAGTCCCCAATAAGCTTGACTATATTAACAACACTCTCCAAGGCCAACGGCTGCTACTCTCAACCTTTGAGAAAGTCCTAAACGTAGCCACCGCCACCATGATCAACGTTCCCGGCCGACATCCACCCTTCCGTAGACACCAGCCTGCTTACAGTGCAGCCACGATACTTACAGACGCTCCACATTCACCCACAGTCTCACTGGCAACAATCAATCTGCAGCGTCCAACACAACTACACCTCTGGCAACCCCACCTGAAACACAATCCAACACTGTTTATCCACCGCAAAACAGCATGCACCTTAAACAGGGGCAGGCATTTCCCTTCCTAGCACCCTAACATTTGAATACCCTTCACATAAGTCCAGGGGAGTTGCTAGGCCTGGAAAAGACCCGGGGCTAAGCTGATGTCGGAACTGTTGGGACTGGGGGCTAGCTAGCCTTTTGGCTGTAGCTCCTGAGATTCTATCCGGGGATACAACCAAAAGATCAGGGGCTATAGTCCCCTTAGCCCCCCTAGCAACGCCCCTGCATAAGTCTCACAACTGCCACCCCCCCGAGTCCTTTGGAAATAATCCTGACGCAGCGCCAACACCTGCACCTCTGCAGAAAAACACCACTGCCTCCTGCAGAGTAGGACATAGACTTCCAATCAAAGTACAACGGGAGACTTGGTAACTTTCTATGGATGGCAAAACCTTTGCAGAAGTGATGCTAAATTCAAAGCCTGGCACAAGTACCCACATGAATGTCTCGGCCCTGCTGGCAAGCATGAATATCAACAAGGCAAGCTCTGGTTTGATTGGTTGCTATTTTTTCCAGGAACGGAGCACTGAAGACGCTGCTGGCGATTGGAGGCTGGAACTTCGGCACGGCACCGTGAGTACCCACTGTCTGGAGACAGACCCTCAGGCTATTTCTAAAGACCACTCCTCGCGGTGGGCCTCCATGACACCATTGTTCTCCTCCTTAGATTCACCGCCATGGTCGCCACCCCTCAGACCCGCCAGACCTTCATCACGTCCGTCATCAAGTTCCTGCGTCAGTACGAGTTTGATGGGTTGGACTTCGATTGGGAGTACCCAGGCTCCAGGGGAAGCCCCCCTCAGGACAAGCAGCTCTTCACCACCCTGGTCCAGGTGAGAAAGCAGAAGGGCATGGAGAGGGTGCGCGAATGTTTCAGGTAGGGCAGGGACATCCTGTAGAAGGCAAAAGAGTGGTGCTGCACCCCCACCCCCACATGTAGCCGGAGCATAATGAAGGACGTTAGATAGTCCCAATGTGACCTGGAAAAACCTACATGCAATAGTAGGGTCTTGGTTAAAAGAGGGGATCAAAGACAGTTCCTCTGAACAGAAAGGGGTGGGAGAGGTACAGGTAGTGGATGGAAAAAGCATAAGACCAACCACATAATGCAATCCATGGGTTTGTGACTTGCGAGCCAAGCGGCCATGACATTGGAACACGCAGTCACTGTTTCCAGATTTTTGGGAAGCTGAGGGATGACGGACGGGTAGTACTTTGGGTACGGCTGTCTGCAAGACATACATATTTGACATATATATACAGTTTTTGTAGTCTGGATGGGTTCTGGCTAAAGGTTAAGTGGGAAACTCTATATATTATATGACAAAGGACGATTGTAGCTGGTTTTGAAGATTGCCTGCACCAAGGGCTAGTTTATATGAATTGGACCAGTCAAAGTTGCTCTAAGATAATACAATATTGTAGATTAGTACCTGGTGAGGGACAAGGCGCTTGTAACAAGAGAGCCCATTGGCCCTCGCCAAGTCGTTACCAGCTCAACAGAGCGCTTCCCCGGGCCTCATTCAATGTTCGAATGGCCGCCATGAAAAGGAAGAAGGGGATACGTGTAGTCCCTTCTTTCTGTTCCATGGCGGCCATCTTCTTTGTTTACTTTTTTCCCCACTTTTTAATGGCCGCTATGGAAAGGGAGAACGGACTATGTATCCTGTTCCATGTTTTTTTGCTTTTCTTTTTTTAGTTGCTGAACGCCAGAGCGTCTGACAACTCAAACAACCCCGGTCTAGTGGGCTGATTTACTAATAGCAATAAGCCCCTCTCTGGGGGCTTTTACCGCTTCTGATAATGTCAGGGCCTGTGTTAAGGCTGTAAATATGGGCCCCAGTGCATTACCAAATGCGGTAATGGCCTCCCGTCGCGGGGCTTGTTGCTTAAGTGGGAGACAGATCAGGAGCTTGCCGCGGCGTCTAGGACATGCTCTGGACAGGCAGTCATATGGATGTTCTTGTCGCCTTTCACAGGAAATGCTGGCCGCCTTCACACAGGAGGCCTCTCAGACCAACAAGCCCCGTCTCCTGGTGACCGCTGCGGTGGCCGGGGGCATCTCCAACATCCAGTCCGGATACCAGATCCCTGCACTCTCGGCGTGAGTATGGCTCAATGTATGGGCAAGGCTCTATCTGGCCGCCGCGGGCACGGGGGGGGGGACTCTTAACAGCAGACCAGAGAAAAACAGCAATGTAACATTGTTTGGGAAATGTCAATCAAGCCACAAAGAGAACATATAGAGCACATAAAATATACGGAATGACGCTGCATGGCAACTCTGGTCACCTAAGTGGACATTAAATAAATAAAGAAAAAAATCCAGCACTGATCCCAGCCTCATCCGAGCATTGCTCCAAATATCACGTCAGCAGTTACATCATCGACGACATCATCAGTGGGTTTATAGACAGAAATACTAACACGCAGGACCTCCTTATTAGGAATGTGTCGAAGGCGGTATAACACATTGACTGTTTTAAATGCCACTTGTTTTTTAAAATACCACTTAAGTGTGAGTTGGGTTGGAACAGGACATTTAATGTCTGAGGCCCAGAAAATTCTGCCTGGGGAAGATATAGGGAATTTACCCTATACAGAACTTTATATGTACCCCATGCTGTGAACATCCATGAGACCCCAACTCATGATCCAGTGGTATTTTAAAATAGGAAGTATTTTAGTTGCTCGATGCCTTCCTGTGTCCCTCGGCACTCATAATGAGTCCTTGATGCGGTGGGATGGACTTGATATCCCCCTGGGGATCCGCATTTAAAGAACATTTGGGTAAATAAAATCAGACAAGCCATTGAGGAAATGGAGAGGAGTAAGAAAGCCATTTGGAGTAAGTCACTGTGCTTGGTAAGAGCATGGGCGCCCCAGCAGCAAGGCTGCTCCTCCACCTGTCCAAACACATTCACACCCATGGGGAAAGTTCCTCATTCAGATTCCAATGTTAGCTCAAAACAGATTCATTTCCAGAGCAAGTGTCATGAAAGGTTCTGCCGGAGGGGAATTCCCAACACGCCGGCCTTAGATGCACGTTTCAGAGCCGAGTTGCACATGGTTAATTGCTGTGACAATAGAGGCGTATTTCCTGCACAGGGCTCTGGACTACATCCACGTCATGACGTACGACTTGCACGGATCCTGGGAGGGGTACACTGGCGAGAACAGCCCCCTGTACACCAACCCCGCTGCCACCGGGGCCAACGCCTACCTGAACGTGGTAAGTGTGATGTCCGCCACCAGGTCGGGGCACGTGCAGTGGGTGGCGGTGCCCACTGTCACGCACCCCCAGACATGTCTATTACATGATACTGACATGTCCCCTGACATGGAAACTGACGCGCGCCCCAATGCTGTCTTTGCAGGATTACGTCATGAACTACTGGCTGAGCAACGGCGCCCCCGCTTCCAAGCTCATCGTGGGGTTCCCCACCTACGGGCACACCTTCATCCTGAGCAACCCGTCCAACACCGGCATCGGGGCCCCCACCTCTGGAGCGGGTCCCGCTGGCCCCTACACCAGGCAGGCCGGATTCTGGGCCTACTACGAGGTAGGTGATTCAGGGTTAAGTCAACAGCAGACTCTGGAGCGATTGAGAGGAGGCCCTGGTTATGCATAAACACCAGGAGCGCCTGAAGGCTCTGAGCTCGGAGCTATGTATAAGAAGCCTGTACCCCATCATAATACCTGCCTGACATGTTCGCCCCTCTCTCTAATATCTGCCAGGCTAGCCTTTTAAGGTTGCTGATTGAACTCTAGTTATTGCTTCACCCTCAATATGGGAGCACTTCCTTTCAGAGCTTGTTATAAAAAGCAGAACTGGACGCTCCTTATCTTCCTGGTATTTTGAAACCGTTCACTGGTTTGAGGGTTGTGTCTGCGCCAGGCGGTCCTGTGCTACGTGGTAGGTGCGGTGCTGCCGTGGGGTTTTTCACCATTTTAACCAGAGGTGTTTCCAAATTCTCCAATTCCTGCAGATCTGCACCTTCCTGAAGAACGGGGCCACTGACGTCTGGTCCTCTGCTGAAGAGGTCCCCTACGCCTACCAGGGCAACCAGTGGCTTGGATACGACAACGTCAAGAGCTTCACCCTCAAGGTGCGCTACATCGCTTGACCAGCTATCGGGATATCTGTGTTAATGGACTGGTCCTTAAGGTCGATAACCAGTAACATGACCTAACCCTGCCCCCCTTCTTCCCACAGGCTCAGTGGCTCATGAAGAACAACCTGGGGGGCGCCATGGTGTGGGCCATCGACCTGGACGACTTCACCGGCACCTTCTGCAACCAGGGCAAGTTCCCGCTCATCAGCGCCCTGAAGGCTACGCTCGGCGTGCAGGCTTCAGGTGAGTGGGAATTGAAATATAGTGTATTCGCTCCCTCGGCCCAAATATTTCTAAACAAAAATATCAACCTTTAAAAAACCCTAGGAAGTTAGCAAGGTGACGTCCCCTTTGCCATGTAGCTTATAGCATGCCAAGCCCTTTCATGCCAACAGAAGTATGTGCCTCAAACTTCATGATTCCCTCCATAGCTCCCCAAGGTCAATCACCCTCCATCGAGGCGCTCGACTACAGTGCGGGAGGGTAGCACACATAGGATAGCTTTTAAAAGTCTCTGTTATGGAACAGCCTCCAATCTGCTCCTTTAGGCAGAGGAGACAGCCAGCTTGTGTCCTGGTGACATGCCAGTGGCATGCCGTAAGGGGAGGATAGCTACCACCCTGAGGGCAGAGAGCCACAGGTCTCTGGGAGGTTTGTGGATATATCGCTCTGCGTGCGCAGGAAAAGACGTAGGGGGCAGTAACTGGCTCCCTGGGCACTGGAGACATAACCCCATCATAAGAGTTTTAGGATCCTTGTGTTTGATAACCAAAGACATTACTGAGAGGGTCTTGGTTTCTTGCAGGTTGCTCCGCTCCTGCGGTTCCAGTGCCTCCAGTCACGGCCGCCCCGGCCCCTCCAGCCACAGCAGCGCCCTCTGGTGGTGGCAGCGGTGGCAGCAGCTCCGGCGGCAGCGGATTCTGTGCAGGCAAAGCCAGCGGACTCTACCCAGTCGCCGGGAACAAGAACGCCTTCTGGCACTGCCTGAACGGAGTCACCTACCAGCAGCACTGCCAGGCCGGCCTCGTCTTCGACACCAGCTGCCTCTGCTGCAACTGGGCGTAAACCCACACACCCACCAAAGCGAGTGAGACCAGTGGACTCCAAGGTTCTCTGATTCAACTGTGACCCACACAACCACCCAAGGCAGAGAGACCAGTGGACTCCAAGGTTCTCTGATTCACCTGTGACCCACACACCCACCCAAGGCAGAGAGACCAGTGGATTCCAAGGTTCTCTGATTCACCTGTGACCCACACACCCACCCAAGGCAGAGAGACCAGTGGACTCCAAGGTTCTCTGATTCAATTGTGACCCACACACCCACCAAAGGCAGAGAGACCAGTGGATTCCAAGGTTCTCTGATTCAAATGTGACCCACACACCCACCAAAGGCAGAGAGACCAGTGGACTCCAAGGTTCTCTGATTCAAATGTGATGTTACGATGGAAATGTCTGAAATAAAGCAATGCAGCATCCATTTATGGCTTCCTGTTACTCGGCACAGGGTCAGGCACTGAATACTTTGCTTGTTAATTATATTTCTGGCTTTTATCAGGGCGAAAAACACTCCAGCACGTTCCAAGGTAAATGGGAAACCCATTTATAGAGGCACAGACACAGAGTTCATTTTTACAGACAAAGGGGTACTTTTACCAAGTCTCCTGCCTGACTCTGGGACATCGAGTGGGTGGCAAAAGGGCCCAGGGACTTCCCAAGCTAGGGAATGTTGGGCCCTGGGGCTATAATGGGGGGGAGGGGGTGGCCCCTCTGTGCCTGTCACTATGTCCACCCCCTAAGGCAGGAGAACGTCACATGGGCAACCACCAGGAAGCTGGGACTTTAGATATCTCAGTGGCAGCCGGGTTTAAAGAGGCCTCACCCCACCCCACCCCATTACAGCAGTGCTAGGAGGCCCACTGCCAGGCACTCCCTTACTGTAAGACAGCCTCGTGATAGGGTTCGGCCCCTTTAAGAGATACATACCAGGCCTGTGGGAATGAAAGGCACCCTGCCCGCAAAGATACAATGCTTCTCACGACCCTTTATCTCCTCCCAATGTCAACTTTGTTTATAGTACTGCCCCTTCAAGGGACTTGAGCTTTGAAGCTCTGGGGGCCCTCATAGACCCCAGAGATGCGTTTAGAATTTCTCTACATGCACCGGGAAGACCTTGCATTGATCCAAACTGAAAAGGTAAATCTTTCATGCCGCCAGCTCCAGGAGCCCACGCAGGATTGTCTGTCAGCACAACTCTGGGATCTTGGACATTAACTCGCAGCCATTTCCTCCAATACTGTTCCCCTGGATGTTTCTTTTAATGAAGCAGCTTCCTAAATACATATCCTCAAACCTCACCTACATTTTTGTGGTAAAATGTCTTAACAAAAATTGAGCAGAAATTGCGAGCAAAGTGGGTAATACCATCAGCTATACCCTGATCAGGTGGATCAAATCCAACTTCCCCAGTGACTGCAGGTGAGTTGCTTAAGCCCCACTAATACCAGCCCTGGAGGCGTCACAGGGCTACACAAACAGAGGTTCGGGGTCTCACTCAGTCAGGAAAGGTGTTGGGAGGAAGAGGACGAGGATGGGGGGCTGCAAGGAGCAGGAGGGACAGCTCAAACACCACCAAGAGACCACGCAGTAGACCAGAACAGGAACCAGATCCAGCTCAGGAAATAATTGAACTATTTCTTTATTTATTTATTGTGCATTGCAGTTTAGAATACATGTTTCACACACATCAACAGCTATACATCTTCACACAAAACACTTTCATAAAACTTCTTTTAAATATTCAATTACAGCAATAATCCTAGAAATCTCACTGACATTTGAGATACAAACCCAAAGCCACTCAGTCGAAATATTATCTGCGACTGCACAAATCTAATACATTTTCTCCATTAAAACCCAACAATCAATACATGCATGTTTTAAAGTTTCTATTTTCATGTTACAGCAGCGACACCATTTATTTTCCTTGGGAATGCAAAGTCTAGCCCCTGCCACATAAAAAGTTAAAAACAAATTTACTTTAAATCCTACAACCCTAGTTCTAAAATCACGAGAGGGGTGCTTGGCTAAATACGGCGCAATTACATTATATGATTTAATTATCCACATAAATGATCATTAAAACTGTATTTTATTAACATTTCTCAACTTAAAATCCAGACTGCTCTAAATAATGTCTGCTTAGCTTTCCCTGGGGCCGTCCACAATTCTTTGGTGGGTGGCCCAATTTGTATCAAAAGCATATCACATTTTTCTTTGCATGTTTGCACCCCGTTACTAGAGGCCTCAGCTAGCCGATCTGAAGCTTTGTAAGTAAGGTTGCCTGTCTGTGGTGGTGATGAACTACGCTCGTACATTTGCACTGCTTTCCAATCCACCCAGGGTTGCAGCGAGATAGTGCCAAGCTCGAGCCGAATCGCAGCAATTGGTACAGAACCCGGCAGGGACAAAACCTTCCTCCAAATTATGGCCTCTTAACCCAAACCACCCCTTGATCAGCTGTTTCTGAGCCAAAAAGCAATTTTGGCACCAACCTTTGATTGTAGTAGCTTAAAACTGGTATAAATGAGACGTGACCAAATTTAAAGTCAATTTGTCCTACCTGCCTAGCCGCCACTTAGAAGGATGCTCGAGTTGCTTTAAAGAAGAACAATTTCCCCCTCTTAGAGTCTACATAACTACCCAACTATTTGACTTGGCTGACAACTTCAAGGTATTGACCCCAAATATACCATGTCATCTTTTTGCTTTTTGGCTTTACAGCATTCAAAAACAAAATTATGGATTTTACAATATTGAAGTGTAAATCCAAATCTAACACACATTAAGGTCCTGCAAAGACCTTTGCAGCGCAGCGGGGGTCAAATCACAGAGATCCACGTCAGCCACGCACTGTAAGGACTGCACGTGCAGGTCCCCCAGTCTTGGTGGGTATGCCTGCACCTTCTGCAAAATGTACCCTCAAATATAAATCCTAAATAAAAAGGGGGGCCAGGACTCACCCCTGTCGCAGTCCAGGATTATTATTAATCCAGCTTGTACCTCCCCCCTGCCTATTTCGTCAAATTTTAATTTGTGCCCCCTTGGCCAAGCCAACAGGACCGCCCAAGGCTAACAACTTTTACCAGAGCCTGGTCTGGATCACACACTCAAATGCCTTCGAGATATCTAAAAAACGCTGCATGGGTGCGTCTACTGTGGATTCCATTTACTAAAGAGAGATACCCGGCATCAAACCCTCTGATGGGTTCACTCTTGCCAACTTCATCAATCATGCCTTTCACAATCATCTGTCGGTCAAAGTCTTTCGACTGTACAGAGGATTTTGCAAGACCCCTGTAAGACCACTTTAACCGTTCCATTACACCTTCCCAAGGCCTCCTGGTATTTGTAGTTTCAACAAACGTGGGCTTGACCAGAGTCTCTCAAGTTAGCACCCACGTGGTGCTTGATTGTTCTGTAGCTGGTCTTCCCTTTATTCTTAGAGTTCTTTGAACTTCCCCTCAATTGCTACTTTGTGGTTCTCATTCAACACAGTTCGGTTTTTATCGGTTCTCCCCTCGACTCACCGGCTGTGGTTAACCGCTTGGCCTTTCAGCATAGCTGGAGTTGAGGTCGATACCACGGTAGTAGGTGTATCCCTCAGTCCTGCTTATCAGCGTGGGCAGGCTCCGTGTACCGTTGACATCTGTTGCAACACACTTGGGCTATTGTCCATGGCCTTACGATTCCCTCTGTGGAGATTTTGTGGGTCTGAGTCGAAAAGGGCACGTCTCTCCTTGTCTGCCTCTCGATATTTTCCACCTTTCTCCTCCTTTTAAACTGCTGGTGCTGGATAGCTGTCTCGTTGTGCTGTCTGCTGCGCTCTTGTGGAGGGAGTGTTTTTGAATGTTCTTCATCGTAGGATGGAGAAAAGGTGTTGAAAGAAGGGGATACCGCATCTCACCCATCAGT
The DNA here is from genome assembly GCF_040938575.1 of Ambystoma mexicanum. Taxonomy (NCBI): domain Eukaryota; kingdom Metazoa; phylum Chordata; class Amphibia; order Caudata; family Ambystomatidae; genus Ambystoma; species Ambystoma mexicanum. The sequence continues at coordinate 26,025,157 of NC_090938.1, forward strand.
GTCCCACTCCCATTCCCCGAGGACCCCCGACCCAGGTGATCATCCCTCACTGGTCCACCTCCAGGAACTGGATCCAATAGCGATGGCTGTGTCCTGGCCCGCTGGATGACAGATCCTCAGGGTTTAGCCAGGGAGACACCTTCAGTTTCTCACATAGTTCAAAGACATCAAAATTATAACAGTTACATTCACAATATAACAACAGTCTCTCCTTATAATAGTATCCAGTCATTTTGTGGAAAGAATTCAGAGTGGTAAGTTTCACCGAGGTACAAAATACCCAAAAATACTGAAATTTGTAAATATATGTATGATATTGGGGTAAGGGGTTAAAATGGGTGGGGATGGGGTTAAAAAGGGTCGGTTAATGGAGGGATTGTGGAGGGACCCCCGACAATGAAAAAAATAAATAATAATTCGGAATTCTTTTGGTATTTTGTACCTCAGTGAAACTTACCACTCTGAGTTTTACTTTGGTAAAATCACATATAACTATTATAATCTGGGTGCATTCCACTTTTCCAGATTCAAGCAGGATTCTGCTCCACTGTTCCAAAAAGAAACAAGGAAATCCTAGTTTGCAACAAAGTTCCAACACGGTTCTTTGTGACTCCAACTTGGCAAAAGACATTGCCCACACACTTCTTGGCGGTTCCAACTTGATAACATTAAGTCTTCACAATAGAAAGTTCCAACACTCTAGTGGTTCAAAAAAAAGGTTCTTTCTCTTCCTCATGCCATAGTTAGATTCAAAATTATATTCTTTACATAAATGATATGTTCTTAGTTCATTAATAGTAAGTGTCTTTGTCAGGGTGTTTTGCCACAACCTATTATTTCTGAAGAAATATAACTCCTCTTTAGCAGTTATACATAGTTCTTATTTCAGCAACAAAATTCTGTCAAAATAACTTGCTAGCACTACTTTGCAGTACTTCATCAACTTCTACCTGGTTTACTCCCATGCCTGGCCTACTACTTCAAGCACACCTGGTGTACTCCCTTGCCAGTCCTACTACTTAAATGTTTTGCCATTCGGGTATACTTCCCTGCCCGAACAGCGATTCAAAAACATCAAGTGCCTTTGTGGTTAAGATCAGCTTACAACAGCTTCACAGTGTTCATTACTTTGCAACCTCAGGCTTGTAGCAATTCTGCAGGGAAAACAAGATTCACATTGGTGCTCTCTAGTGCCCTTTTGCACTTTCCAAAACTTATGCAAGTTATGCTCACAACCTTTTGAATAATCTTTTCCAGTAGCAAAGCCTTCTGGCCACTCTAATTTCCCCACTGCATAAGTGACCAAATACTGACAAGGATAAGGTTTTATTCTGCTTCTTCCTCGGCTTTGGCAATGTGAGTTTATACCAGCTTTTATTATATGCTTCTTAAAATATGGGCAATAAGCTTCACAACCTTTGGACCTTTCATTAGTCCCCTCCTGCCTTTGGCAATATCTGTTGGTTTTAGATTGTCTTGCATTCGCTGTCTCTTGGCTTGGGCAATGGTTGTGTGCATTAGGTTCTAATAATATAAGATCCCACAAACTGCAACTCTGGATGTTATCGAGAAACTACTATTGGCTAAACGTGTCCCGGGCATGACACCCAATTCTTTCATCTTGTGGTGCACCGTGCTGTCCCTTACTGAAAATGATTTCCACTTTAACGGACACTTTTACCAACAGGTCCACGGGACCGCATTGTGGTCGGCGGTTGCCCCGACTTTGGCCAATTTATATGTTGACTTTTTCAAACAGATGAGTATCTACAGTGACAATTATATCTTCAAGCAACATATCAGAGTCTGGAAAGATACATCGATGACGTGCTCCTAGTGTGGCACGGAGATGAATCCACTTTATTGGCCTTTTTCAATGGTTGAATGGGATTAACCCCTTCTTGAAATTCACCTTGAATTATCATAGAGAGCAGATTGAATTTTTATATCTCACTATTTTTGTCAACTCTTCTACTAAAAAACGTCAACTGTAACCATTTGAAAAGGCTACTGACTATAATTCTCTTCTCAGGTATGATAGTTTCCATCCTAAGGCCCTGAGAGACAATTTACCGTTTGGCCAATTTTTGAGGTTTAAGCGTATCAGTAGCAACAGGGAAGTTGTTTTGTCTGAGGCAGCCTCACTGAGTCACAACCTTATCCAGCGCGGCTACCCGAAGAAAATTGTGAAAAGATCTCTGAAGGGGGCATGTAACAACCATCGGGAAGCTTTGCTAGAATATAGACCCAAACCCATTCCTGGGAAGGCGTATTCATTAGTCTTTGTCAGTACCTTTAACCATCTATCTAACCAGGTCGTCAGGATTGTGAAAAAACATTGGCATATTCTGGCAAAGGCCAAGATACCTATTGACATTCCCCGGTGTGCCTTTAAAGGTGGGCACAATATTAAAGAACTGATAAGTAGGAATGATGTGAGTAACAAATGTGATGCCCAGATTACCATCACTGAGCAATGGGGTTACCCAAGCTGAGAGGTCATGCACCTTGTGGGACATGTGTTTGCAGCCAGTTTATGAATAGAACCACAGAGGTAGACATTGGGTTACCCAGACCTTGGGCAGAAGATGTTCTCGAATTGTAATTTGATGAATGTGGTATATACAGTATGGTGCCGTGCCCAAAATTGTATATTGGGAAGACTGAACGCAAAATCAAGGTCCGCATAAACGAACATAGGAGCTGTATCAGAACTAGAAATCTAACAGCTCCTTTGGTGGGACATTTCATCATACAAAACCATAGTTGTAATGATTTGAGATGGACGGTGTTAAAGAAGATCCCGACAACGAATAACATTGCAGCAGACAAACAAATCCTGTCAAGGGAAGAAATTAAACTTATTTTTTTAAGTAAGAGTCACCTGCTGGGTTTGAATGAACAAATGGACTGGAATATATAAGTGCAGCCCGGTGCTGAACAGACAGTCTCATCATGGGTGATTTCTATGAGTAGGTCTGGGCATGTGCGCAGGCTGCTTATGCTGTATGGTACAGACATGTGTATACATCACGCAGACCAGGTGCCTTATGAATATCATGTCCACACAGGCACTGGTCTCTATAGGGTGAATTTTTATACTCACGCGAACACGTGGGTATGGTGTCGTTAATCGCACCAATAAGTCATCCAACGGTGCAGGAACAGATTCACAGCTCCGTTCCTATTAGTTACTGTTAGGCAGAATCCTGTGCAGTGCCCTTAGGGACCACTACACACAATTAACACTACAGGTGGCATTACAAGTTTACCTTTGGTACAAGCCTGTAGTACTATGTTAAAGTGGTAGCAGTAGCGGAGCAGCCAGGCTTATCTCAAGAGTATATGAGCAGTAGCAGAGATTACACAAAGGGAACACAATTACTGTGACTCAAGCAAACACTGACTCAAGGTTTTAGGTAAAAAATATAAGTACATTTATTTTTAAACCATTTGTTATAAACACAAAACTTCTATTAAATTCAAAACCCCACGTAAAATACACTACAACTAACCAATTCACTTTGTATGGTATAAATCAAGGTACGTCCCTGTGTTCAAATGGACCGGTGTTATGAAACAAGACACGTTACTGTGAATACGATTGCGATCACTTTTTGACAGTTCGGTCTACTAAATAAACGCGTATCCTCGGCAAGAAATGTTACCGGGGCAAAAACACACTTAGCACCTGAGATACCCAGAGGGAGTTGGGGGCAAAAATCATAGGCAATATATGAGTTAGGCAGACAGAATCGAAGAACACTCATAGACAGGAATTCAAGAGTCAAAGGGCCGGAGCCAAAGTCAAGTGACACCGGGTGCCTGTTGTCGAGGATCACACAGTCGGACAGTTCACGATTCAAAGTAGCCAAGAATACTTTGATATTGTCAATGGTCGGAAGCAAAAGTTATAAGAAAGAGGGAAAAGTAAGGACCAGCCGTAAGGAAGAGAAATAGGGATTCACCCAAATTCCTCAAGCAGGACACAGTACCTGTCTCAAAGAATGAAGCTGGTGCCATGGCAGTTGTTCTTTTGTAATTTCCTGTAGACCCACTATTCCTGGAGCTTCGGCACGAAGAAGGATAACGAGGGGTTCTACACCACACAGGGATGAGGCCGGCAGCAGCGACAATGAATAAAAGGTGCGCTCCTTTAAAAAAAGAAATGGTGAATAAACCGCACCGGAGCCAAAAAAAAAAGTATTTGGTCAAGCGGGTTTAAGTTCGAGGCTAATACAATAGCCTACAATACTACCACATTTATATAAGATAACCGCGGTAGAAAGGTTTAGGGTAGATACCACTTCCACCAGCCAATTCTAAATGTTAACAGAGCGAAACAATGGAGGTACAGATAAAAAGGGCTAAGAGTTAACCCTTCCAGTACTCCATGTAAAATGGGGTGCACTGGATCTGTGGTCAATTTGACTAAGTAAAGTTAATGGCAACTTTACTCTTTTCTGGGGACAGTAGTCATCCTCAGAAATGGAGTCGATGGGAAGTCTGCACGACATCCCTGTGTCACTGCACTGAAGGTTCTGTGTAAGACACAAAAGAAGGGGGCCACTGAAGTGGTGCACTCCAGAGCCCACAATCATACAAACAGGTAAAAGACACATAGCAAAACATGGGTAAGAGTGGGGGAAAAGCTCACACTCTTACCAAGTGGAAAGAAATAACTCAGAGATCCAGCAAAGCTGCTGAGGGACTCACTAGGTAAGGGAAGTTAGCCATGAAATGAGAATTCTCCCTAACACTCGCCCACCACCCCCAGACTAAGGGACAGGAGGATTTAATCCACTCCTCAATGGTTCTCATACCTCTAGTCGGTTACAAACATCCTAGAGAGACCATCAGCATTTCGGTGGTGATTTCCTGCTCTGGGCTCAATGGAAAAATCAAATCCTTGCAGGCAGATCGACCATCTAATAACTTTGGGTTTTCCCCTTTCATTTGCATCAGCCATCTCAAGGGTTGGTGGTCAGTGTGAATGATGAAGGTAGATCCATGCAAGTATGGTCTAAACCTCTTCAGTGACCACACAATAGCAAAACCTTCACATTCTATTGTTGCCCATCTTGTCTCAGGATCCTTTAACTTCCTGCTGATGAAACAAATGGGGTGTTCCCTATCTTTCTCATCCAGTTGACTAAGGACTGCACCTATACCTACATTTGAAGCGTCAGTTTGTACAATGAAGGGTTGTGGTAGTCAGGAGCTCTTAGGACTGTAGCTTGACAAAGGGCTTTCTTCAGACCTTCAAAGGCTTGATTGCACTCCTCATTCCACCTGACCTTTTAGGGAATTTTGGAGAGGAGATGACATTCAAGGGAGACGCTATGGTCCCATAGTTCTCTATGAAGTTCCTGTAGTACCCAGTGAGACCTAGGAAGGCTCTCACTTGGGTTTGAGTAGTGGGGGTGCCCCAGTCTTGTACTGCCTGTACTTTGCTAAGAAATGGCCTTATTTCACCTCCTGCTACCCCATGTCCAAGGTAGACCACTTGGCTCTCACCAATTTGACATTTACTTGCATTTATGGTCAAATGGGCCTGCCCAAGAGCCTGCAAAACATATCATACGTGATCAATATGTTCTTTCCATGTAGGGCTGAAAACTGAAAATGTCACCCAAGTATGTCGTGCAGAAGTCCTCCATCCCATTCAGAAATTGATTGACCATCCTCTGAAATGTAGCAGGTGCATTCTTTAGTCAAAAAGGCATTACCTTAAATTGGTAGAGGCCTGCTGGGGTGGAGAATGCAGTTTTCTCCTTGGCATGGTCTGGCAGGGCTATTTGCCAATAGCCTGATGTTAGGCCAAATGTGCTGAGGTACTTGGCTGCACCAAGTTTGTCCACCAGCCCATCTGTCCTAGGCAAAGGATGGGCATCAGTCATGGTGACTGCAACTCCTTGGATCCTGCCTTTGGTACAAGCACAACTGGGCTAGACCATGGACTAGTAGAGGGCTCTATAACCCTGAGATCAAGCATCTTGTTTACCTCATTCCTTATATGGGATCTTACATTGTCTGACATCCTGTACCCCTTGCTTTTGACAGGCACACAGTCACCAGTGAGTATATCATGCTGTCCCCAAAGGGTTAAGCCTGGTGAAAGTGAGAACAGGGAGGCAAACTGATTTAACAGTAATTTGCACTCAACCTGCTGGTCAGATGTGAGACTGGAAGAGAGATTAACTCCTTCTACTTGCTCATCTAAAGGTAAACCTCTGAGGAGGTCAGACAGAGGTTCACTCTCCTCCTCCTCCTGAGCTGAAGCTAGAAGTAAAGCTCCTATATCAGATCTAGAGACATAAGCCTTTAAACGGTTGGTGGGAAAGACTCTGGGAGCCTCCTTAGGGTTGCCTAAATCCATCAGATAGTTCACCTCTCCAGGTTTAACCACAACCTCGAAGGGTCCTATCCATTTATCCTGCAAGTCACTCTGACTTGTGGGGACCATAACAAGAACAAGCTGGCCTTGAGTAAACTCAACCATGTTAGCCTTCTGGTCTTGCCAATGTTTGACCAGAGCTTGACCAGCCTTCAAGTTATCAGTAGCCTCTGCCATCATGTGTGACATTCTCCTCCGGAGACCTATCGCATAGTCAGTCACTCTGACTGGCTTGGGGAGGAGCACTCTCCAACCCTTCCTTAATCTGGGCAAATGGACCTCTGACTGGATGGCCATAAAGAAGTTCGAAGGGACTGAATCCTACTCCCTCCTGAGGGACTGCTCTATATGCTAAGAGAAGGCATGGCAGTAGAAGGTCCCACTTTATTCTAAGGGGTTTTTCTAAAGCACCTATCATGCTCTTCATAGTTCTGTTAAACCTCTCCACCAATCCATTGGTTTGGAGATGGTAGGCAGTTGAGAACTTGTAGGTAACTCCACAGGTTTTCCACATGGCTTGCATGTAGTTTGTCATGATGCCTACCCCCGGAGCACCAGGCCAGGCCCAGCACCCCCGGGAGCAGGCATCATGCCCCTGGGTAAAAGCCCAGCGGCCCCTTATAGGGGATCTTTGGTCTCTGTCCTGGCGCCGTTGGCACCAGGCTCATGTTGGACATCAGTCCTGGCACCATAAGCGCCAGGCTCATAAAGGAAGGTGTTTTGTGCACTTACCTGATGCAGACCATGCTGCAAGATTCAGTCCTCCCTGAGACCTGAAAGGGACTATTTTTTCATTGGGACTATTTTGCCACTCGGGCGTGGCCAGGGAAGGATACTGACCTGGAACTACTTTGGGGGCTATTTAAGCCACGCCCAGACAGTAGCTCACGCTTCGCGTTGTTCTGCATCCAAGCAGCTGAACGCTCACCGTGTCTGCTCCTGCATCTGGTCTCCAGCCACACCCGCCTCGATCCTGGAACACCTGTAAGGAAAGAAGAGAAGAGAAAGGTGAAAACCAAGAATTTGATCAAACTTCTTACCTGCATCCGGAACCTTCACGCCAGCGTTCCTGAGAAAAGACTTTCATTTAAAAGCACCGCATTGCTCGCTGCAGCGCCGCGCTTCACTCACCTGTCCTCAGGAGTTCTTCTGGCTCCACCGTGACTGTCTGCTCCGGTCGCCACATCTCTGCGCCTAGGGGAGAGAAGAAGAGACAAAAGGTGAGCAGAAGGAACATATGAGGAAAGCCTATTTTCCGCCATAACACTTACCGGTCTTCTGTTGGTGGACCATTCCTCATTTCGGGTTGGCGCCGCTTTGTTGGCAGGTACCGCACCCCGGCCCCTATGGGGAAAGGACAAAAGACATTACTGGAGGAATATAAAGACATTAAGAGGGGTCGCCCCCATCGCTTACTCACCTGAGTTTACCATTGGCAATTCAATCCCTCAACGCATCGCCTTCATTCTGCACCTGAAATAAAGGACAGATCACAGGTTAGGAAGGCAACAGAAAAGGAGGCTCAACACTTGAACTTTTGTAATCTTCATACTTACGACGTTCCGTTCGGAAAAGTCAAGTGGATTTTGCCAGCGCCATTCTGAAAACCAGTGAAGTAACTGGACAAACAAGCGCCCCTGCACCAGAAGCAGGATGGAGAGTTCATCCTTTCAAACCATAAGGTGAACTTCAACCGGGGATTTTGGAGGAAGTTAGAGAAGAACGAAGGGGGGAAAGGGGGAGCAAGCACACTATTCTGCAGACTGTTAATCCCCTTTCTCATCTGCAGAAGGATATTCCTACGCGCAAGACAAGCAAGATTTGAGGGTCCTGTTCAGTCGGTATTCCGAGTTCTGCCCATCACGCTCGAAGAGGCCACAGCAACCCAGACTAGACCAGCGCCTCCTTGGGAGTCAGATGAGCGTTACAGAATGCAAAGCCTTCCTACAAATTCCCACCCAGGCGCGATGGAAACTTCTGAGACTGATCAGTTGGCCCAACTACTGGGGGAATTACGAGCGAAGTACACGCCGCTCGTCAAGAGACTAATGCTCTCAGGAGGGAAGTGATTGTATCAAAGGAAAGAACTGATGACCTGGCTAGACAGTTTTTGCAAGGTCAAGCTGGGCACACTCCTCTACCCGGTTCCGGGGGGAACCCCGCTCCTGTGGTTCCCAGTAACCCTGTGCAGATTAATCTACCTGGAGACATGGCGCTGGCCCCACCCGAACGCTTTGCTGCGGACCCCAAACGATTCGCCGTATTCATGAATCAGTGTCGTTTGCACTTCCTATGCAGACCTGATGCCTTCCGTAATGACCAGACCAAGGTAGCCTTTGTATTGTCGTATCTCAGCGGCTGTGCTGCCGATTGGTCAGTTCCACTGGTTACTCAAGATGACCCGATTCTCCGTGATTTTCAAGGATTTCAAGCAAGCATGGAAAGGTTATTTGCTCGAAACTCTCAGGGGCAAGCTCTGGATGACGAACTCCTATCCCTGCGACAGGACAATCAGGACCTCCTATCCTACATTGCAATCTTTAATAGACTAATCATGGAAACTGGGTGGCCAGAGGATAAAAGAATCACGTTATTTTATCGAGGTCTACGCGGAGAACTTAAAGATGTCCTGGCCCAAGTTGTAAATCCGCCCCAAGAATGCACAGAATATATAGACTTAGTGGTCCAATTGGATCACAGACTTCAAAACAGAAAAGCAGATCAGTCCAAGTTTGAGACCCGGGTGTTGGTCAAGACCCACGCTAACCCCAAGGGTGCTGATGTCTCTGAGCCTATGCAAATTGGAGGGGTTAAAGGACCTTTAACTCAAAAAGAGCGTGAAAGAAAACGGCAGATGCAATTATGTCTTTATTGTGGGTCCTCTGGACACTTTCTATGATATTGCCTGGCAAAACCGCCCAAGAAGGTGGTAGGAGCCGCTGATAAAAACCATGAAGACTCTGTTTTGGGAAACGACCACGCCCGACAAGCGTAGGGGTCCGCTTGCCGAGCTTGAAAACTAACTCTCAGACCTCGCATTTCATTGTGCCAATGGTTCTCGTAGATCCGGAACAGCCTAAGCGGTTGCATGCAATAAAGGCATACATCGATAGTGGGGCCATAGGAAATTATGTGGATCGTGAATTGGTCTCTAGGATTAACCTCCCTCTGCATCCTATAACCAGCAAAGATGTCATCACCACAGTCGATGGAACCGAAATTGCCTCTGGACCTGTAACACATTCCACTGCTGAGGTGACACTTATAGGTCCGGACGGCCATCGGGAGGCAGTTGCGTTTGATGTAATCAAGGCTCCACAGTTTCAGGTTATTCACGGAATCCCTTGGTTAGAGACACATAATCCTCAAATTGATTGGCGAGCGAAGAGAATAACCTTCCCGGATTGTGCACAAACCTGCTACCCAGAAAATCTGAAGATTAGTCTAGCGTCTGTAACTTCTGTCTCCATGCAACTACCTCCGGAATACCAAGACTTTCAGGACGTCTTCCAAAAGGAACAGGCCAACACGTTACCTCCCCACAGATCGTACGATTGCCAAATCGATCTGGTGCCTGGTGCACAACCCCCTTGTAGCAGGATTTATGCCCTTACTGAACCTGAGAATCTGCATTTGAGACAATATTTAGATCAATACCTAGCCAATGGTTTAATTTGCACGTCAAAGTCTCCGGCATCCTCGGCTTTGTTCTTCGTGCCCAAAAAAGAAGGCAACCTTAGAACTTGTATCGACTATCGCGCATTGAACCAGATAACTGCTAAAAACCGTTACCCTCTGCCTCTGATCCCTGAACTCCTTGACCAGGTGAAGGACGCTTGGTATACACCAAGTTAGATCTCCGGGGGGCTTATCATCTGGTGCGAGTAAAAGAAGGCGACGAATGGAAAATGGCCTTCCGTACAAAATATGTATTATTCGAATACCAGGTGATGCCATTCGGGTTGTGCAACACGCCTGCTGCCTTCCAATTCTTCATGAACGATGTCCTTCGGGAACTCATCGATGTTTGTGTTGTCGTATATATCGATGACATGCTTGTGTACTCCTCTTCGGAATCTGATCACAGAAAGCATGTCAGGGCCGTCCTTGAGAAAATGCGCCAGCACAAACTGTTTGCAAAGCTGGAAAAGTGTGTTTTCCATACCACCGAGGTTGAGTTTCTTGGATTCATCCTGACACCTAAAGGGGTCCGAATGGACTCACGAAAAGTGGATGCCATCCTCAAATGGCCATCACCTAGTTCAGTGAAAGGTGTCCAAAGCATGCTTGGTTTTGCTAATTTTTATCGCAGATTTATCCCGGAATTTTCATGTGTGGTACAACCCGTCACTGCACTCTTGCGAAAAAATAAACGCTTCGAATGGACCGAGGAAACCGAACAGGCCTTTCAGGAATTGAAAGCTAAATTCACGTCTGCACCTATTTTGAAGCACCCGCGTCCCGATCTCCCTTATATAGTCAAAACCGACGCGTCCAGTTTAGCCATGGGAGCCGTCCTGTCTCAGAGAGACCCTGAAACCAACCAACTGCACCCCGTAGCATTTTGGTCCAGAAAGTTCTCGCCGCCTGAGGTAAATTATGCAATCACCGACAAGGAATTATTAGCCATTAAGTCCACCTTTAAGGCTTGGCGGCATTATCTTCTTGGCGCCAGGCATACCATCACCGTGATCACTGATTACCGAATCTTACAATACTTAAAAACTGCCAAGGCTCAATCGTCACGTCAGCTCCGATGGGCTTTGTTCTTTGCTGAGTTCGATTTTGTAATCACTTACTGCCCCGGCTGTAAGAATGGCAAAGCGGACGCGCTATCTCGAATAGGAATGGGAGAAATATACACAAAATCAGAACCTGTGCCGCTAATTCCCAAACAAAGAATTTTGGGGATAACCTCTTTACAAACCCTTGAAGACATTCAAGCACGGGTAAAACAACTGCTGGACTCTACAGCCTTGCAGGATTGGATCCAATGGGGGTCTTACTTTTCGGTCAACGATGGCCTACCTTACTTCCAAGGACGCTTATTTCTGCCAGAAAAGGAATTGCAAGAACTGGTTATTTCCCGTCATCATGATACCCTAATGGAAGGACATCCTGGCATTGCCAAAACTGAGAAAAAAATTAAACGACAATTCTGGTGGCCTTCCTGGCGAAAGGATATTAAATCTTTTGTGATGTCCTGTGGTGTTTGCGCCCAAAACAAAGGCTAAAAGACAAAACCCGCCGGTCTTCTTCAGCCTTTAGACATTCCACCAGCACCTTAGCACACCTTGTCACTAGATTTTATCACGGACCTGCCCCCTTCTAATGGATACAATACTATTCTGGTTGTGGTGGATTTATTTTCCAAGATGGCCCATTTTATTCTGTTGAAAGGATTACCTTCAGCTTCTGTCCTAGCCAAGGAATTCCTCGAAAATATCATCCGTTTGCATGGATTCCCGTCCATACTAGTCTCCGACCGAGGAAGCCAGTTTATTTCTCATTTTTGGAGAAAGTGTTGTCAACTGGCACAAATCGACGTAAGACTCTCAACCAGCCACCACCCACAGACCGATGGTCAGATGGAGAGAACGAACCAGACCCTTGAACAATACCTACGATGTATGTTGCACCAATCGGAGGGTAATTGGGAGGATATTTTATGGGTGGCTGAATATGCATACAATAACTCGGTACACTCTGGAACTGGACAAAGCCCCTTTTATACCCTATATGGACATCACCCTCGTACTTCAGACCTGGACTCACCTCTGAGCCTTGAAATGCCCGCAGTGGACCATTTGCATTCCACGATAACTCAAGCCTTCAAGGATGCAACTGCACATTTGCAACAAGCGAAAGGGAAATACAAAAAAAATGCGGATCTGCATCGGAGTGAGGCACCTCCATACCAAATAGGGAATCAAGTATGGTTGGCTACCAAACACTTGTTGCTCAAGGGACCTCAAACTTTTAATCCAAGGTATTTGGGCCCTTACTCGATCAAAGCTATAATTAACCCAGTGGCAGTCAAGCTCGATCTACCAGCTAACATGCGGATTCACCCCGTTTTTCATGTGTCACTTTTGAAACAGTGCAACCAGGAACCAGATTAATAAAGCCACCAGAACCTATCCAGATAGATGGGGAGCCTGAATTCGAGGTGAAGAACATTTTGGATTCTAAGATCTCAAAATCCAAACTTTTCTATCTAATTGATTGGAAAGGGTACGGGCCTCAGGAAAGGTCTTGGGAACCCAGCGACCACGTACATGCACCTCGGCTGGTAAAAAGGTTCCATCGGAATTTCCCAAACAAACCGAAACCTCCAGAGGGAACGACCTTGGGAGGGGCCTTGGGGGGGAGTGCTGTCATGATGCCTACCCCCGGAGCACCAGGCCAGGCCCAGCACCCCCGGGAGCAGGCATCATGCCCCCGGGTAAAAGCCCAGCGGCCCCTCATAGGGGCTCTTTGGACTCCGTTGGTGCCAGGCTCATGTTGTACATCAGTCCTGGAACCATAGGCGCCAGGCTCATAAAGGAAGGTGTTTTGTGCACTTACCTGATGCAGACCATGCTACAAGAAGCCTCCCTGAGACCTGAAAGGAACTATTTTTTTATTGGGACTATTTTGCCACTCGGGTGTGGCCAGGGAAGGATACTTACCTGAAACTACTTTGGGGGCTATTTAAGCCACGGCCAGACAGTAGCTCACGCTTCGCGTTGTTCTCCATCCAAGCAGCTGAACGCTCACCGTGTCTGCTCCTGCATCTGCTCTCCAGCCACGCCCGCCTTGATCCTGGAACACCAGTAAGGAAAGAAGAGAAGAGAAAGGTGAAAACCAAGAATTTTATCAAACTTCTTACCTGCATCCGGAACCTTCACGGCAGCGTTCCTGAGAAAAGACTTTCATTTAAAAGCACTGTGTTGCTCGCTGCAGCGCCGCGCTTCACTCACCTGTCCTCGGGAGTTCTTCGGGCTCCACTGCGACTGTCTGCTCCGGTCGCCACATCTCTGTGCCTAGGGGAGAGATGAAGAGACAAAAGGTGAGCAGAAGGAACATATGAGGAAAGCCTAATTTTTCGCCATAACACTTACCGGTCTTCTGTTGGTGGACCATTCCTCATTTCGGGTCGGCGCCGCTTCGTTGGCAGGTACCGCACCCCGGCCCCTATGGGGAAAGGACAAAAGACATTACTGGAGGAATATAAAGACATTAAGAGGGGTCGCCCCCATCGCTAACTCACCTGAGTTTACCATTGGCAATTCAATCCCTCAACGCATCGCCTTCATTCTGCACCTGAAATAAAGGACAGATCACAGGTTAGGAAGGCAACAGAAAAGGAGGCTCAACTCTTGAACTTTTGTAATCTTCATACTTACGGCGTTCCGTTCGGAAAAATCAAGTGGATTTTGCCAGCCCCATTCTGAAAACCAGTGAAGTAACTGGACAAACACGCGCCCCTGCACCAGAAGCAGGATGGAGAGTTCATCCTTACAAACCATAAGGTGAGCTTCAACCTGGGATTTTGGAGGAAGTTAGAGAAAAACGAAGGGGGAAGGGGGGAGCAAGCACACTATTCTGCAGACTGTTAATCCCCTTTCTCATCTGCAGAAGGATATTCCTACGGGCCAGACAAGCAAGATTTGAGGGTCCTGTTCAGTCGGTGTTCCGAGTTCTGCGCATCACGCTCGAAGAGGCCACAGCAACCCAGACTAGACCAGTGCCTCCATGGGAGTCAGGTGAGCGTTACATAGTTGTGCATAAAATTTGATCCCCTGTCAGATATCACCTCCTTAGGAAAACCTACTCTGGTAAAAATGCCAAGTAGGGCCTTAGCCACAGCCGGAGCTGTAACAGTCCTCATAGGTATAGCTTCAGGAAATCTAGTGGCATAATGCACTACAACCAGGATAAACCTGTTTCCTGAAGATGTGGTAGGGTCAAGAGGATCAACAATCCCAACCCTCTCAAAAGGAACTCCCACCACTGGGAGAGGCACTAAGGGTGCCACATTCTTGGCTCTACTCTTGCCAGAGGTCTGGCAGTGTGGCAGCATCTGCAGAATGTGTCTACTTCTGAACCCATCTTAGGTCAGTAGAAGTAAAGAGAGAGCCTTTCCTTGGTCTTCTTAAAACTTAAGTGACCAGCCAAAGGTATCTCGTGGGCTAACTGTGCTTAGAGAGGTTCAGCTTCACCTCACTGATGAGGCCCAACAAGGCTGAAACACGTGTATGGGGTTGCTGTTGGTACTCTTGTTCAGAGAGGAATTGCCATAGCATTTCAGTGCTGGACTGCCCATGTGGGTGGGACAAAGACTGATATGCAAATGGATATTTCCCATCTGTGAAAGGTACAGTGAGCAAAAAGCAGATGGCTGCAGTTATCATGCCTTGTTCTTCCGAGAGAGGGGCGCCTGCTACCTTTGTTGAATTCTTTGAAGGAACTTGGGGTTGGTCACCCTAGGTCACATGGGGGCAACCAGACGTGGACTCCCTGCTCACTGTGCTTAGAGAGGCTCAGCTTAACCTCACTGATGATGCCCAACAAGGCTGAAACACATGTATGGGTTGCTGTTGGTACTCTTGTTCAGAGAGGAATTGCCATAGCATTTCGGTGCTGGACTGCCCATGTGGGCGGGACAAAGACTGATATGCAAATGCATATTTCCCATCTGTGAAAGGTACAGTGAGCAAAAAGCAGATGGCTGCGAACTCTCAATGTGGTTAACAACCACTGAACAGGTTATCATGCCTTGTACTTCCGAGAGAGGGGTGCCTGCTACCTTTGTTTAATTCTTTGAAGGAACTTGGGGTTGGTCACCCTAGGTCACATGGGGGCAACCAGACGTGGACTCCCTGCTCACTGTGCTTAGAGAGGCTCAGCTTAACCTCACTGATGATGCCCAACAAGGCTGAAACACATGTATGGGGTTGCTGTTGGTACTCTTGTTCAGAGAGGAATTGCCATAGCATTTCGGTGCTGGACTGCCCATGTGGGCGGGACAAAGACTGATATGCAAATGCATATTTCCCATCTGTGAAAGGTACAGTGAGCAAAAAGCAGATGGCTGCGAACTCTCAATGTGGTTAACAACCACTGAACAGGTTATCATGCCTTGTACTTCCGAGAGAGGGGTGCCTGCTACCTTTGTTTAATTCTTTGAAGGAACTTGGGGTTGGTCACCCTAGGTTATCTGGGGCAACCAGGCGTGGACTCTCTGCTCACTGTGCTTAGAGAGGCTCAGCTTCACCTCACTGATGATACCCAACAAGGCTGAAACACGTGTATGGGGTTGCTGTTGGTACTCTTGTTCAGAGAGGAATTGCCATAGCATTTCAGTGCTGGACTGCCCATGAGGGTGGGACAAAGACTGATATGTAAATGGATATTTCACATCTGTGAAAGGTACAGTGAGCAAAAAGCAGATGGCTGCGAACTACAAGTTCTACAAGTCTTTTGCAGTCTCCAGGGGTTGACTCAGTTGGTTCACTGTAGAAGAGGCCATCTTCCCAGTGCAACCTATACTTCCCAGGCTCAGTCCCATTGAGCTGAGAAGCTGCCTGTAGGCGAAGACATTCCAAGGTAGGACATTCTCTCTGTCCCTTGCTGAAATCTTCCCTGTTGGGTCCACCTTCTGCCAGTAAAGACCGCATTTCAGGATGGTCAACAGGGTGAAGATCTCCACCCAGAGTAAGATCTTCTTCTATATCTGATTCCTCATTACCTAGTTGAACCATACAGGGTTGAACCTCACAATCAGCCTCAGCTGGTGGAGGAGTCACTGATGTGACTTTGGACAGTCTTGGAGATGTCTTTCTGGACATAGGAGTGCTTGCTGGTTTCTTGCTGGCAGACTTGGGTTTCCCCTTTGTCTTTTCTTGCCCTGCAATGGCAGTAAGTAAGTCCTGTGGACTTGGAGTGATAGTTTCCTCTATCATGTCCCCAGGAGAGCCTCTCAAGGTTCTCTCCCTTGCAGTCCTTGTGAGCTCCTGCTTCCTTCTGCTGGGGGGCCTGGGGGTACTAGACACAACTCCAAGAGTTTTAAGGTCATTACCCAGCAGAACCCTCCCAGGTACGTTCTTTTGCACACTTTTAGGTATTCTGACAGTCATGTCATTACACTGGATGAGAGCTGGTAACTGGGGAACCATTTGCACAGGTCCTCCAGCTAACTTGGTTAAGTGTTTGGGTGCCTTAGCAACATCCTCCACCTTGAAAAACATTCATCAACCACAGTTATGCTGTTTCCAGTGTCTCTGATGGCAAGGGTCTCCTGGCCATTCACAAGAACACTATCTTAGTAATACTCTTTAGTATTATCTGGGATTGAGTTATAGACATCTAAGTTCTGTTGTTCCCAAAGACCCAAGGACACTAAAGAAACACTAGCTGAGACTCTCATGGGCTCACCAGCTAGTAACTGAACGTTTCCACTGGTCATAGATACTTCATCCACCTGGGAGAAGGCTAAGGAGACAGTGTTGACCCCTAAAGGTTTACCCTTACACTTGGGATCTCCTTTCACATGGCCAGGCAACCCACAAACAAAGCATTTTCCAAAATCTCTCTGGAATGGGGGTTTACTCTGATTTCCATCTGGTTTGGGACCAGATGGTAGATTAGCCTGATTCGGTTTCCCTTGTGGCTTACCCTGGTTATGTTTGGGGCCCTCTTTTGGATTGGAATTATTGGAATTCTCCTTGTTGTCTTTCTTTGGCTGCTTTCCCTCATCCTTCTTCTGAGTTTCCCCAGAATCCTTGTGAGTAGCCCTGTTGGCAACCCACAAGTCAGCAACCTTAGCTAGTTTCTTGGGATCTATCTCCTTTGAATCAGCCAAGTGTTGTCTAAGATCAGGGGAGCAGGCATCAAAAATAGACTCTCAACATTACAAGATTCCTCAAACCTTCATAAGTGTTTACTTTGTAACCCTTAACCCAACCATCTAAGTTTTCAAACATTCACACACCCAGGTAGTCCATGGGGTACCATCATGCTTTTTGAGGGTACTAAACCTCTTAAGATACTGGGAAGGGGTCTTCCCAAACCTAGCTATTAATGCTAGTTTCACACACTCATAATCCTGTTTATCCTCCTCCCCCAACTCCATGACAGCATCACTTGCAACAGGGGGGAGCCTAGAGAAAAGCCAAGGAATCAACTGATTCCCTGAGATACCCTGAATCCCATGATTGGACTCAAACATTGCTAACCAATACAAAATATCAAGTTTAGTCTCATACATACCAATCATTTCCTTTGGCATAAGGGGTCTCTTAGGGCTGGAAGACCTAGAAGACTCTGCGAGAGAACCATTTTCTACAGACAATTTCTTCATCTCTAGTTCATGGTTCAGCTCCATTTCTCTGAGCCTTAACTCTTGATGTTTAATGGCAGTTTATGCATCAATACATTTCACTTCCAATTCAAGTCTCATTCTCACAAGTGCAATAAATTCAGGAATAAGTGTAGGGCCTGTGGGGGTCCCAGTGGACAGCGGTTTTGCTTTCTGAGCAGGCAAAAGAGTTGTAGGGTTTCCTAACAAGGACTCAGCTACTTCTTCTAAATCAACACTCTCAGAATCAGAAACATCAGTATCCACATTTGCTGGAGGGGTAGGTCCTTCTGACCTACTCTCCAGACTTTGTTTTCCTATTAACTTTGCAATCAATTCAGATTTCCTTCCTTTACCAGAGAGACTCCTATCCCTACACATGGTTCTTAAAACCAGCAGTGTAGTTTAAGAGACCCTCTTCAGTGTAGCTTTCCATATTTGACATGATTTCTCAGAAAAATAGAATTAGTGGTGTTAGACTTGTGGTTAGTTGAGCCCAAGCAATAGCAGCACTCTAAGTGTAATCACTCTACTTCCAAATCCTCACCGCTGTACACCAGTGTTAGGCAGAATCCTGTGCAGTGCCCTTAGGTACCACTACACACAATTAAGACTATAAGTGGTAATACAAGTTCACCTTTGGTACAAACCTGTGCTACTATGTTAGAGTGGTAGCAGTAGTGGAGCAGCCAGGCTTATCTCAAGAGAATATGAGCAGTAGCAGGGATTAAACAAAGGGACCACAATTACTGTGACTCAAGCAAACAGTGACTCAAGATTTCAGGTATAAAAATATAAGTACATTTATTTTTAAACCATTTGTTATAAACACAACACTTCTATTAAATTCAAAACCACACGTAAAATACACTACAACTAACCAATTCACTTTGTACGGTATAAATCAAGGTAAGTACCCTGTGTTCAAATGGACCGGTGTTATGAAACAAGACACGTTACTGTGAATACGATTGCGATCACTTTTTGACAGTTTGGTCTACTAAATAAACGCGTATCCATGGCAAGAAATGTTACAGGGGAAAAAACACACTTAGCACCTGAGATACCCAGAGGGATTTGGGGGCAAAAATCATAGGCAATATATTAGTTAGGCAGACAGAATCGAAGAACACTCATAGGGCCTCATTACGAGTCAGGCGTTAAGGGGTTAACGGCGCCGTAAACGGCACCGACCCTTAACGCCTGATTACAAGGTCCCTTAGCGCCATGGTGATTTTAACGCCTGCTTTTTGCAGGCGTTAAAATCCATGGCGCTAAAGGACCATGGTGCTAATTACGCCACCGTAATTTCCGGTGGCGTAATTAGCGCCTTCCCCACTCCCATTATGCCCTATTGGGCAAAAATGGGAATGGGGAAGGGTAAAATGGGAAATGGGGATTTACCGCCCCACTCACCTTGGAATGGGGCGGTAAATCTGCCATCCACCATGGTGTAAACGTAGTTTACACCATGATGGTAAGGGTACGACCCAGGCGGTAACTTACAGCCTGGGTCGTAATGAGGCCCATAGACAGGAATTCAAGAGTCAAAGGGCCGGAGCCAAAGTCAAGTGACACCGGCTGCCTGTTGTCGAGGATCACACAGTATGACAGTTCACGATTCAACGTAGCCAAGAATACTTTGATATTGTCAATGGTCGGAAGCAAAAGTTATAAGAAAGAGGGAAAAGTAAGGACCAGCCGTAAGGAAGAGAAATAGGGATTCACCTAAATTCCTCAAGCAGGACACAGTACCTGTCTCAAAGAATGAAGCTGGTGCCATGGCAGTTGTTCCTTTGTAATTTCCTGTAGACCCACGATTCCTGGAGCTTCGGCATGAAGAAGGATGACGAGGGGTTCTACACCACACAGGGATGAGGCCGGCAGCAGCGACAATGAATAAAAGGTGCGCTCCTTTAAAAACAGGAGAGGCTCTTCAGGTGGCTATCCAGACCACTACAGCAGTGTGCAGCGATTTCAACCACAAAGGGATTCCTCTGACTGAAGAAGACAAGCTGGTTATCCCCACCAAGCTCAAGGTTAGAAGACTCCGGACTGGATCTTCTCTTAGTCGTTGAAGGGTAGATAGCTCAGGAATGCAGCAGGGCTACACCGGTACAGGTTAGTTGCAGCAGTCAACCTCTCCTCCCCTTTTCTTCGGTTCCTTGTAGAATCCCCCCATTCACACAGCCTCGCTGTCAATCACACAGCAGGGGGTTGTCCAGCCCGGACAACCACCTCGGCCAATCATGAAAAAGTGTGACTTGGGTTTCCTAAGATACCCTGTGCTGGGGGTGACTACACCCATCCCTCCCATTCAGCCCACCTAGACACCCAGGGGCCTAGAGGAGGGCTTCCTGGCAGAAGCCCGCCAAAAGACAGTGAACAAAGAAGGCAAACCTGGTTTGCCGCTCAAAGTAAAACACAAGAAGGAGTTTAACAAAAAGAAATGGTGAATAAACCGCACCAGAGCCAAAAGAAAAAGTATTTGGTCAAGCGGGTTTAAGTTTGAGGCTAATACAATAGCCTACAATACTACCACGTTTATATAAGATAACTGCGGTAGAAAGGTTTAGGGTAGATACCACTGCCACCAGCCAATTCTAAATGTTAACAGAGCGAAACAATGGAGGTACAGATAAAAAGGGCTAAGAGTTAACCCTTCCAGTACTCCATGTAAGATGGGGTGTACTGGATCTGTGGCCAATTTGACTAAGTAAAGTTCATGGCAACTTTACTCTTTTCTGGGGGACAGTAGTCATCCTCAGAAATGGAGTCGGTGGGAAGTCTGAATGACATCCCTGTGTCACTGCACGGAAGGTGCTGTGTAACACACAAAATAAGGGGGCCACTGAAGTGGTGTACTCCAGAGCCCACAATCATACAAAAAACAGGTAAAAGACACATAGCAAAACATGGGTAAGAGTGGGGGGAAAGCTCACACTCTTACCAAGTGGAAAGAAATAACTTCAGAGATCCAGCAAAGCTGCTGAGGGACTCACTAGGTAAGGGAAATTAGCCATGAAATGAGAATTCTGTCTAACAGTTACTGTCAATATGGTGCAAATGCCCCATTAGACCTGGGAGATGGAGTTCTAACCAAACGTCAGGTGACTACGAGTATCACGTGATGTACACGGAACTTCGCGCAACGTGACTATCACGTGGTTGTTCACGTAGATCCCGTTACGAATATATTTCCGGAACTGGCTTTTCCTGGTCCGCTCCCGAAGGACTGCGGATGGCGTGGAGGATTGTCCTTTACCATTGTGGTAAGTGCATTTGGCACCGGCACGATGAGGGATTAGCTGCTATGCATGTGGTCAGCATACTTTACCTGGACGCCCCTAGAGCCAGATTGTTATTTGTGGCGTGGTGTCACAATGCACCTAGATAGACGCTGTAGAATTGCAACGCTCGGAAACAGAATGTCCTGAACAGTAGAATCAGGTTTATAACTTGGTTTTTTTATGCCGGGCACTTTTTTACACAGTGATTGGACGTTGCACAAATATAGAAATCAGTAGCTCTCACTGTCAAGTGACCACTGTGATAATGAGCCTGCAGGCTCTGCGGGCGCAACTGACACGGAGCGGGGCTCTCGCTCCGTGATCGTAATGCTGTCGCGGGGCGCGGGAGCTGCGCAGCAATAAATACACGGACCACCAGGTATCGATGCCTAAACCCGGACTGGCGTTCCGACGCCAGTTCCGGTGATGCCTTTATTTCCGCATCCGCCTGTAGTGTCACGTGACCCTGCTATATCGGGACACGTGACACCACATTCCTCCCCAAATTGGAGGTGAGACTCCCATGAGTTAACATAACATTTTACATAGAGTCTTACTTCTGGGTGAGTGAATGTCTCTGCCTCGGCTGTCGTCTTCCTTGGTATATTCCGTCTACTACATATCCTTGAAGGCGGGAAGATGGTTTGGGCCTTTCTCTCAGACTGTATCGGGTGCCTCTCTCTCGTGGCGCGCTTTCCGTGGCGGCCTCCACTTCACTACTTCCTACTTCCGGCACTTCAAGGGTCTGCTGTGGTGTGGGTGTTTGAGGTGGGTGTACTACTTCCTCCCTCTGGGGTGACCGTTGTTCTTCCCACATTTCTGGGGGCACTTTCCTGAAATGGGAGACGTTCCTGGTTACTGTCTCTTTTCCGCAGGTTGCCGTAATCATGCTGTGGTTAGTGGTCGCAACGGTCCACGGGCGCGCTTCGAAGTTGAGGGACATTTTCTTCGGTGGTGCCCGGTTCTTGACGAGGACTGTGTCCCCCGGGTTTATGTCTCTGTGGTGTGCTCGTCGAGCCAGGCTTTCTCGCTCATTGTGTCTTTCCCGTCTTTCTTCCATCCCGATGATGTCTGGGTCTGGCGCTGTCCAGTCTGGGTGTATCGGTAACTCTGCCTGGATGGGAACTCCGAACATGAGGGCCGCCGGGCTGACTCCTGTGGCTGTGTGTGGGGTTTGTCGATGTGTCCTCAGAAACCGATATACAGCCTTCAACCAGGGGTGCCCTTGTTCCTTTGCGATCCTGATGATCTTGTTCAGGGATCCCATGAAACGCTCTGCGTCACCGTTTGCCTGAGGCCATCTTGGGGTGATGCGTTGATGTTTGACGTTGACCTCTTTGAAAAATTCCCTTAGTTCTTGACTGACAAACGATGGGCCATTGTCACTCTTCATTTTCTTGGGAATGCCATGAGTGGCGAATATTTTCTCCAGTGTGAGGATGGTGGTTTCTGCGTTCGTCGAGGCGACATGCTCTACTTCCGGGTATCTGCTAAACTCATCTATCACCACTAGCAGGTATCCTTCTCCAGCGATGGTGCAGTGGTCCATGCTGACGGCCTCCCATCGTCTTCGGCTTCGGGGGGCGCAGCTGAGTGGTTCTGGGTTTGCTGGTCTCCGTGAGGCTTGGCATGCCGTGCAGGATTCTACGAGTTCTGTAATTCTCTGGTGCATGTTTGGCATCCACATTCGGGACTTTAGGTAGGCAGTCGACTTGACAATTCCTTGGTGTCCACTGTGGGCCAGCTTGAGCGCTCTGTCCTCAAGGGATTCTGGTAATATGATCCTGTGTCCTTTCAGTATTACTCCCTCAGGGGCCACAGATAGTTCATGTCTGATGCCGAACAGGGCTCTGAGTTTGGCTTGAGCAGTGTTTGTTCGGTGAGACATTGACATGAGGTACGTTTTCCAGTTGCCTGACTGTATGGCTGCGGCCGTATGTTTTAAGACGGTGTCCTCCGCTGTTTCTTGTACCACTTCTTGCAGTGTCAAAGCTCGTGGTCGGGCGCATGCTATCACGTGACAGACGTGTTCGTCCGTTTCTGTTGCATGGCGCTGTTCTTTGTCGGTGGCTGGCCGTGGGTGGCGGGACAGGTAGTCCGCCGGATTATCCGAACCTGGGCGGTATTCTACTTCAATGTTGTAGGGTTGAAGCTGCAACATCCACTTCTCAATGCGGGCGGGCGGATGCGGGGCGGAGCCTCGGAATATCGGGACAAGGGGTTTGTGGTCGGTGAATACTTTCGCCTGTTTTCCTAACAGGTATACCTTAAAGTGGCGACATCCCCACAGAATGGCTAGGGCTTCCTTCTCGATGTGGGCATAATTTAGTTCAGGTTTGGTGAGGGCTCTGCTGGCAAACGCGATTGGAAATATTGTGCCATCTTTATCTGTTTGGGTCAGAACGGCTCCTAGGCCAACTGGGCTGGCCTCAACAAGAAGTTCGGTCTGTCAGTCTACGTTGAAAAACGCCATGGTGGTGGAGGCGGACAGGGAGTCTTTTATTTGTTGAAAAGCCTGTTGGTGAACCTCCGTCCACTCCCACTTTTGATCTTTCTTGGTTAGCTCTCTGAGTGGGCTGGCGATGCTTGCAAGATCAGGGATAAATCGGGCACAGTATGTGGCCATTCCCATAAAGCTCCTCACCTCTGAGGCTGATTGTGGTGGTTCGAATTCTTTTATGTCCTGTACCTTTGATGGGTCTGGGGACACTCCTGCCGCACTGAAGATGTATCCGAAGAAACAGAGTTCCTTTTTGTTGAATTCACATTTGTCTGCGTTGAGGGTCAGACCGGCCTCTTCGAGTCTCTTTAGGACCGCTGCTAAGCGTTGGTGGTGGTCGTTTTTGTTTGACGCATATACGAGGATGTCGTCACTGATGTTAGTTGCTCCTTCGAGGCCTGTGATGACTTTCCGGATCTCATGCTGGAATACTTCCGCCGCCGAAGATATCCCGAAATTGAGTCTCTTGTATCGCATCAGGCCAAGATGGGACGAAAATGTTGTGATGTATCTGGACTCTTTTGATAGTTTTAGCTGATGATAGCCGGACCGGAGGTCGAGCTTGCTGAAGACCGTCGCCCCCGTGAGATCTACAATGAGCTCGTCGATGGTGGGAGTGACATGGCGCTCACGACCGATAGCTATGTTGGGGAGCCGCATGTCGATGCAAATCCTCACTGCACCTGGTTGTTTTGGTTTCTGGGCTACTACCATCGGCGAAACCCACAGGGTCGGTCCAGACCTCTTCTCAATGATCCCTGCGTTTTCGAGCTTGAGTAGTTCCTTTTCCACGGCTTCTCTCAGGTGGAATGGGATTCGCCTGTGCCGTACCGCTTTGGGTTCGATGGTGGGATCTATATGCAGCTTGACCGTTCTCCCTTTTAGGTGTCCGATGCCTTGGAACAGCTTTTTATGTCGCCCTAGGAGGTCGTGTAGTTCATCGTGCTGTGCACTGAAGGCGAAGTGTATCAGCTCCAGCTTTTCGGCTGTTTTACAGCTTAGGAGGGTTTCGCACCCGGCGTCCACCACGTAGATTCGGGCCCGGCAGCTGGCATTACTGTGAGCGAAATTGGATTTGAATGATCCTCGCACAGGTAGGGGTTTCTTTGATCCATAGGCATATAGCCTGACTTTCCTCTTCAAGAGTTCTGGTCTGGGGTTGAGACTGTTGAATGCAGTCACGGGCATGACATTTACTGTGGCACCGGTGTCGATGATAACTTTTAGTGGGTCTCCGTTGGAGAGGATGGTGCATGTTGGTCTCCTCTTCTGTCGTGATTTTCGTGGGTCCACTGCTGATATTAGGTGCACTCGGTGTATTCGCCACTTCCCTTTCTTTCTCCTTTCTTTGTCTTGCCTTTCGGGGGATGAGTCGCTGTTACTTTCGTCGCTTTCGCTTGTGGTTTGTGATCTGTGTGATTCGTCGACTGCCCTGGCTTTCCCTCTCCGCGTTGGTTGGCAGGGTTCTTTGGGCGCGAATCTCCTGCGTGGTTCTTGCGGTGGCCGCGAGTCTGCGTCCCGGTCGTTCTTGTTCGGTGGATTTAGGCAGACTGCGGCGTAATGGTTCAGGCGGTTGCATTTTCTGCATGTTGACCCCCACGCTGGGCAGGAATCCCCTTTATGCCATGGGCCTCCGCACCACTTGCACGATTGGTCGCGCCGTTGCGGTGGTTGTATTCTTGTGTTTTGTTTCGGGCGGGTGCCCTGGTGTGGGGAAATGGCCGCTACATCTTCTGTTGGTCCAGGGTTGTCAAGCGGTAGCCTCTGAATGGCTGCTTCCATTACTGCTACTTGGTCCTCTGTTTGCTCGCGGAGTCTTGCCATCTCGAGGATGCGTGATAGCCTAACATTCTTCTCTGACAGTATCGCCCTCCTCAGCTTCTCGGACGAGATTCCGTTGATGATCTGGAGGCGGATGGCGAATTCCTCGTCTGGAAATTCGCAGCCTACAGCCATTTCGCGAAGGCGAGCGTGAAACTTGTCCACTGTCTCTTTTTCCCGTTGCCTCGCCATGCAGAAGTGAAACCTCTCGTAGTCGGGGTTGAGGTCTGGTTTGAACATGTTGGAGAGGGCAGCTTTGGCTGCAGCGTAGTTGGCATCCGTACCTCTGTTTGGTGTGGCGTTAAATAGGCGCAGGGCGGCAGATCCTATGTTGAGGAGGAGAAAAGTGCGCATCTTTTTGGGCGTAGTGATATCTCTTGCGTCGAGGTGCATCTCGAACTGTTGTAACCATATCTCCCATCTGATGGCTGCTCCATTGGTAAACAGGTCGAAAGGCGGCATGAACGTGGTTAGTGAGGGGTCAGTGCGTTCCTCGGTGAGGCTCCTTCTTGACGTGGACCTGGCGCTGGTATCTGATGGGCTGGACGTCGGGTCTGACATGGTGTGTTGTGCGGCGTTACGGCGCTGTGTTGCTGCTTACCGTGTGTTGGCAGTTGGCCTGGTGAGCGTGCAGCGCGCGGTCCCACGTGCGGCGTCCTGGCAGGGTAGGCCGTGGGTTTTTCCTGCGTTGATTGCCTTTTATTTTCTTGTCATGGGGTGGTGGTTTCTGTTGGATGCAGCTGCCAGGGCTGGGGGCTGCTGCCAGGGGTGTTACCAAAATGCTGAAATTTTTTTTTTTTTCTGGGCCCTGGGCGCTGGGCCTTTTCTTTCTCTTGTTGGGGCCCTGGGCACTGGGCCTGCTCTCCGCTGCCACAGGAAGTTGAACGTGATGGTGGGCGGGGCCGGCGTTGCTGTTGTGCCAGCTCCGCGATCGTGCAAACGCGGGTCCGTGGGTGCGATGGCCTCCGTTGTTGTCGGGGCTCGCAACCCACTCACCGCCTCGTCGCCAGTGTGATAATGAGCCTGCAGGCTCTGCGGGCGCAACTGACACGGAGCGGGGCTCTCGCTCCGTGATCGTAATGCTGTCGCGGGGCGCGGGAGCTGCGCAGCAATAAATACACGGACCACCAGGTATCGATGCCTAAACCTGGACTGCCGTTCCGACGCCAGTTCCGGTGATGCCTTTATTTCCGCATCCGCCTGTAGTGTCATGTGACCCTGCTATATCGGGACACGTGACACCACAACCACCATTGTGCACGAGGACGAGCTACAGGGAGTCGCCACAGCTAGTCGCGAGACTTTCAGCATACGCGGACAATAAGGTTAGTAATACCTTGTTCCGCGAGTGAGCGAGTTCTCTGAAAAGTCAATAGACATTTCTCCATGTTGTAATGGTGTATATAATTGAAAGGATCAAAATGTGGAGTGGTAAAATGTAATTCTTATGTTTTCCTCCCTTTTTTCCTTTTTTTCCACCTTCTGTGTGGTTGTATGGTGCTTGTTTTTTCACAGCCCGTCAAACTGGGCTGTTGATAGTCGAGGTGCCGGCACCTGAAACTCCAATGAGTTGTATAACAGGCTGTACAACGCCTTGTCACGTTTGAAAGTAACGTGGTAATCAGAACTACATGGATCCGAGGGCTGTGAGTGTTGATACAACTGTTTCACTATATGGGGCACTGATGGTCACCTTTCATTTACCCTAGACCTCGGGTAGTCCTTATGATTTGCCTGGTCACACTGATCTCTGTTGGCCCTTGAACAGTCCGGTTCACCTGATGGGACATTTAGCAAGTATTGTAGTGGGAGTCAGAAATGACTGCATAGAGTTGAACCTAAACAGATGCTCGGATGTTAACCATGGAGTAATGCTTATTATGTGTTCGCCCGGTTAGATTATAACAACACAGATGTCCGTTTTTTGTTGCCCCTCATAGCACCCGGCTTATTAATTTGGCTGTAGGAGCTTATATCAATCGGTATTACTTTGTACTCAGTCCGATTGAGAATGTTTCTGCTTTTACCTTTCAGATGGGTTCTTGATGTTGTCCACACGTTTGTACCGTCATACATATTCCCTTGAAAACACCGGACCTACATATCTCTGAAGAATTTCGGCTAAAAGTACAGACAGAAACATGTTGGGTCTGGGAATTTGATGTTGTTGTAGGTTAGACTATATATCACAGTGATTAGCAT
This sequence comes from Ambystoma mexicanum, assembly GCF_040938575.1. NCBI lineage: Eukaryota > Metazoa > Chordata > Amphibia > Caudata > Ambystomatidae > Ambystoma > Ambystoma mexicanum. The sequence continues at coordinate 26,052,708 of NC_090938.1, forward strand.
TGATTGCATTGTATTTAATAACTTGTTGTGTCGCTATCTTGTGAAGATCTACTGTTCCTCATTAATTAGGACAATGGATTGTGTTTTAAAATGTTGTCTCATGTTCTAGAGTTTGATTTAATTAATGGGTGAGGCAATTGTGTTATTATGTTGTGTGATTGAATGAGTATGAATGAGGTATGTCTGTGGAGTGTTTTGTAGGAGAGTATGAGAGTGGGATGTTTGATTAGACAGGTCAACTGTCTTTTTCAACTTTTTCAGAAGTGCATTCATGTTAGCACTATGGATGATTTTTAGAAAGAGTATATTAAAAAATATTTCCTGATGTGTTTTTTCTACAATTGTTTAATACATTTTTTTTACACGTTGTTTTATGTCCAGTGAAGTGAATTTAATTGTTTCACATCATAAGTGTGTGCATATATACTGAATGATATCTGTTACCTTGTATTGGTGAGATAATGTCGCTATACACATGTGCATCAGTTTAGAACTCACCGACAGAAACATTTGTGCAATGATCTCTTATGTCTAAATAAATATATTGGTGCTTTCCAGGCTAGATCATAGCACAGAGATAGACCTGGTAACCCCTGTTACTCGTGTTTTTTGTTGTCTAATAATATTGCCCCATCTTGTTGATGGGTTCTCAATGAACTCACACGCTTAAAGTTATATTAATTTGCTTTTCAGATAGTTTGGTACTAAAAATTGCCAGTAGCATTACTTTCACTCATACGTGAGTGTTTGCTGCTCTGTAAACGCCTGCCTGGAGCACGCAAGTGGTCTCAGAGCACTCTGGGCTCGCTATCAGCTGGTGAACTCACCGGGTAAGGTGTGCGTGTCCTATCCTCTCGCTGCTCACAGGTGCTCTGCTTCAGTAGATCCTTGCGATGCGGGTAGTTGCTACTCTTGGTCTGCCGTCGCCCGTGTCATGTGTAAAAGGACCTTCCTTTGCTCGAGAGGCTCTCTGGTGCTTGCCAGCCACCAGAGAAAGCCTTTTGGAGAAGAAAGCTTTCCACGCTTCTGCTTCTTGAAGTGCAGCCTCGACAAAACAGTTCTTCAGAGGGCAAGCTTCTGCTCTTCAGGCTTCTGGACGCAAAGACCCTCCCAGGACTGGCTAATGCTTTATGCTTGACAGTGGTCCTGGCTTCTTCTCCTTAGTCCAGTTTCTGCTTCGACTGCTCACACGCTTCACACTGCTCTCCCTGCTCACCAATGACCTGCACCTCAGGGTCCTTTAAAGTCTCTCAGTCTCCCTCAGGTGTCGATCATTTCCACTAACAAGTTGACCACTCCTGCCGCATTGTTCCTCTTTAGCCCTCTTCTTTGCGCCAGTAATTCGGGAATTATGGGACTTGAAGTTCCTAATGACAAGAATTTCAAATATTTACATTTCCACTTGCGACAATCCAGTGTCAATATTATTTCTTGAGTGCCAATTCAGGTTGTCTAAAGAAGAAAGGGTCTTCACATTCTCATTTAAATAATCTACATTTTATTTGTGCAGATCCATACTGTTATAGTCATTCTCATCACTCTCTACACGTGTTTCACCCCTGTTTTGGTCACAGGGGATCTTCAGGAGAGTTTTATCATACTTTTTTTGTGAAAAACAAGAATAAGAGAAAGAGAAAGAAAATATTCAAGACCTATTCATAATGTGTACAACAAAAGCGTAAAATAGTTTGTTAATATGATCTATTTCAAGAGCATTTCAAAAGTTGATTTTTCATTTCATCAGCATTATATAATGACACTCACCAAGTAACGTTGATTCGGATTTAGTATTTTGTCAAAAGGGGAATTTACTATTTCACTCCATTTCTTAGTTTCTGCTGTTAAGGTATCTATTCTGTGCAGTTACCTTGTCTAGAATAGAAGAAAATAAGGCAGAGTTACCATTTATTAATGGTTACTCTTTGCTATATTTTGTTATTAATTACAGAGATGGGAGGGAGCGGGGGGGAATCACGGGTTTAAAGCGCTTACCTTCTGGTTTTTCTATGCGATCCGGGCGGTTTTCCCTGGCTCCTTGTTTCGGCGCAATCTGTGTTTTGATTGCGCTCGTTTATATATATCTATTTAGCGTATGACGTCATCACATACACGTTCTGTGAACGCGATGACATCATTGCGCCATCACGTGCTACGTAGCGGCCATTTTTGTTGCCCTTTCCTCTTTTATTTAAAGTATATGGAGAAGATTAATATTGAAAAATAGATGTTGCATTGTGTTGTTAACTGTTACTGAGTATTATAGTATTTCTAGGTATGTTGTAGATTGTGCTACAAATATTTACTCTTATTAGTAAGGCTAGATTTTTGCAGGCTAGATTTTTGTTTAAATTGCTACTGTTTTGGTGTTTCAAATCATCGAGACCTAATATTTTTGGGTGAAAGTTACTGTTAATCAAATGATAAATAAACTTGTGATTCAAATATTATTATAAACTGAAATGATGGTATGTTAACTATGATGATAGTAAGAAGTGCAATCAATGACAGAGATTTGTTAATCCAACATTAGATTTCCTTAAATTAAACATAACATTTGAACTTTTTAAAGCCAATTGCAAAATTCATCGTCTGAATTTAATCCAGTGTCAGAAGTGTCCATGATACAAATCCATTTGGATTCCCTTTGTCTTAGGATTTGTTCCTTATCTCCTCCTCTTGGTAATTCTTCAATTTTGTCTAAACCAAAAACTTTTAAGTTATCCATTCTGAGCCCTTGATGTTCTGTCATCCAATGGAGAGAAAGCGGGTATTTCAGATCTTGGTTCCCTATTGTGCGTAAATGTTCAAAGATTCTGATTTTCAAGCTTCTGATTGTACTTCCTATATAGATATTGGTGCAGACACATTCAATCGCATATACCACATATTTGCTGTTGCAGATTATAAAGTGTTTCAACCTGTGTTCTTTTCCATTCGGTAATTCAATATTTTTCTTTCCATTTTTTATATGTGGACATAATTTACAGTTTCCACATTTAAATGTGCCATAAATTGGCTGTTGATGTAGCATTTTTCTCATATTTGTTTTTTCAATGGATCTCAAATGACTAGGGCTCAATTTATTACAAAGTGTTGGAGCTTTCCTGTAGCATATCCCTGGGTTTTCATCAATGTGTCTTGAAAGAGTATCATCTAATTTTAACATATTCCAATGTTTTTTGAGAATTTCTCTTAGTGTGGCTGCATCTGTGCCATATGTTGTGATGAATTTTGTGTTCAATGGGGGCTTTACTTGCTTGAGTTTGTCTTGGATTCCTTAATTCTTTTCATTTCGTATCCTCTTTGTGTAAACTTTGTGATTGCTCCTTCTAAATTCAAATTAAATGCTTCAGTTGTGCGGCAGTTCCTTTTGATATGTAGGATTTCTCCATAGGGAATATTTGATATGTTATGTTTCGGATGATTGCTTAAAGCATGTAGTAGAATGTTGCCTGCAGTTGGTTTAACGAATAAATTTGTAATTAGTTTATCTTCTTCCGTTTGTATTTCTAGATCTAGAAATTGGATTTTTTCTTTACTGAGATTTGCAGTAAATTTCAGGTTAAATTAATTCTCATTAAGGTAATCAACATATCGAAAAAAAAGTCGCTTTGTTCTCCTTCACAGATTAGAAAAATTTCATCAGTTCCTAATGACAAAGTTAGTTATTCTAGCTTGATCAAAATCAGTTCTGTTCTAAATAATATGTTTTAAAGAAATATCGTAAGTATCAATCACAAGACTTTATTGTATAGAGGAATAAAGTTCTTTAGACTTGAATTGTTATTATTCTCAGACTTCCTTTCACTGTACCTTTTGGAATTATGGGACTTTATAGTGTTGTAAGTCTCCAAGGTGTTAGAAGGGTTTTTATTTCTCCAAATGTACAGGTGTTTATCATTGCTTTTACCGAATTTCAGAGCTTCAACTTGTGAAACAAAAAGGTTGTTATGACAACAAGCCATTACAGACTTTGGTATTGAGGAGATGTCGTCCCTAGAGGAAGATAAATACCACATCTCACCCCCCAGAGTCCTCTTATTCCCCTGGGACTCGTCCCCTCCCAGGTGATCCTCCTACAGAACAACACCCCCAAAATGGTGTATGAGTGCTTATGGCGGGATTGCCTGGCCTCGCAGACAAACCTATTAGAACCCCTGATGAGTTTCTATTCAGGCCAAGAATACCCATGCACGAAGAGAAGGGACAAGTGTTTCCCTTAATAATACAATCTGCCGTGGTGCGAGGAAAGGTAGTATTAGTTGAAGGATATGACGACGAGGGCAGACCATGGTGTGCGATTGTCGCCATCGAAGAAGGGTATCGAGTGACTGACGTCACCGATGATGATCTGTTCGAAGAACACCCTAACCTAGAAGAGACACGGGTGGAAGTGAGTCTCATATTTTGGGTCAAAATGATCAAGCGGGAGGTGCCGTAGAGGATGATGTTAGCGCTGGTACGCCCGGAATATTTCAATGACGACATGGCCCTAGTGCCAGCCAAAGTATGGACTGCAGGGCCTTATGATGTAGGTCTCCTGAAGCCATCATGAATGCGGCCAAGTCACACACATTAAAGCAAATGCAAAGCTTACTAGGCCTGTGCAACTCTGTCAGAGCATGGATCTTTGACTACAGCTCATATACCAAGCCCTTGTTGCTTGCCCTTAAAAAGGCCCAGGCGACGAGAGAAGAAATTGAATGGAATGAAGAAATGGAGAAAGGGTTTACAGAACTCAAGGGGGGAATTTGTAAGGCCCCAATCCTCGGGAATCCTAATTATGCTGAGGAATTCTATCTGTTTTCTCATACTGATGGCAATTTTATGACGGCAGTGCTCGCGCAGTGAACCTTGCTGGGGTATAAACCCCTAGCATATTACAGCGGGAGTTTGGACCCGGTCATGAAGGGCCACTTACCATGCAAACAAAATCTAGCCGCCGCCGCGTTTGCCATTGAGAAGGCATCATCAATTGTGATGGGGTGCTCCATGACATTATATGTTGAACACTCACTACTCGCCATACTAGAGAAGCCAAAGGGCACGCTGACTTCTCAGAGAGAATCAGCCTACGAGATGATTATCTCTAATCCATCGATCTAAGTAGTGTGATGCAAAACTGTGAATCCTGCTACGTTCATAGCTGAGCCAGTCACAGAGGGAGAACCAATACATAACTGTGCGAACTATGAGGAATTCTATGATGAGATCCCCAGGGTAAAGGAAAATGCCCTGGCGAGTGGGGATATCGTCTTTATTGACGGGTCTTCGAGAATTGACCAAGAAGACGGACAAAGGTATACAGGCGTGGCCGTGATCAAACACATGGCGAATGGAGAGTACCAAGTACTTGTCAGTGCACGAATACCATCTCACTATTCGGCACAGGCTGCAGAAAAAGTGGCATTGATACTCGCCATTGAGAATCATGCAGACCAGGAAGTAACAGTGTACAGTGACTCTGCCTATGTGACGTCAACAGTGCACGCAGGACTGGTGCGCTGGAAAAGGAGGGGCTACCTCCGAGCAGACGGCACGCAGCCCTGTTGGACAGGCTGATCAAAGCACTACAGCTCCCAGTGGGCATAGCGGTCATAAAATGCGCTGCACATACCAAGGGAACAGATTTCGTGTCACGTGAGAATCATGAAGCGGACACGGAAGCCAACCGTATGGCATCCAAAGCTGAAATAACCATGGACGTGGATGTGGCATGTACCCATGAGAGAATGATGGAAGCACGAGCCACACCAGAAGCCTATAGTAATATGGGGCAGTCTCAGTTAATGGAGCTCCAGGGAGAGGCACCTCAGGAGGAGAAAAATCTGTGGAAGGGTTGAGGGTGTTCTTTAAACCCCTCAGATGGATTGTGGAGGCAAGACAGCACTGGTAATCCAGTAATGCCTGTCGCCCTTCTAAAAGTAGCGCTAGAACAGCTTCACTACCCCATAAACATATCAAAAGAAAATCTTGCCGCAACGCTCGCCGAAGACTGGTTTATACCGAATTTAGCAGAGCATGTTGTATTCTTTATGGTAAACTGCATTGTGTGCCAACAATTTACCTCTGGGCACACTTTAAAAGTAGTAGAGGAGTCATCCCCAGACCAAATGGACCTTTCCAACACCGTCATATTGATTATGTCGATATGATTCAGGTGTGTAATGGGTACAGGTATTTACTTGTGGTGGTGTGTCCCTTTTCCAGATGGGTAGAAGCAGGTCCCTGTGCACACCCTGATGCTGCCTGTGCTGCTAAGTTCCTGGTGAGGGAGGTTTTCCCTTGATGGGGGTTGTGCGAGGTAATGATATCAGATAATGGGGCTCATTTCGTGACCGCAGTGTTCGAACAGATTAGCTTGTTGCCTGGTATAAAGCACAAGTTCTCGTTGGCGCATCATCCAGAGGGAAATGGGATATGTGAACGAATCAACGGCTTGCTCAAGGAAAGGATAGCCAAGTTGAAGCTCACATTATGAAAGGGATGGATGCACTGCCTACCACTGGCATTGTATGCACTTCGGAACCAACCAGGCTCCGACCATCATCTCATGCCACACAAAATAGTTACTGGGAGAAGGATGATGTCATGATGCCTACCTCCAAGGTGCCAGACAAGACCCAGCTACCCCAGAGGCAGACATCATGTCTTCAAGGGAAGTCACAACAGCCTCAAGTAGGGGCTCTTTGGACTCAGTCCTGGCGCCTTTGGCGCCAGGCTCATATCGGGCCACAGTACTGGCGCCATAGGCGCCAGGCTCATAAAAGGGGACTTTGTGTTAAAGGTGCTTAGTGTTAACTTACCTGATGCAGACCATGCTGCAACATCCAGGCCTTCTGAGGCCTGAATGGGACTACTTTATCTTTGGAACTACTTAACCACACGGGTGTGGTCAGGGGAGGAATACATACCTGAGAGGAAGGATACATACCTGGAACTACTTTGAAGGCTATTTAAGCCACGCCCAAGCAGCAACTCACGCTTCGCGTTGTTCTGCATCTAGCAGCTGGACGCTCACCGTGTTTGCTCCTGCATTCTGTCTTCTGCCACTCCTGCCAGCATCCTGGAACACCTGCAAAGAGAGAAGAGAAGAGAAAAGGGTAAAGAAGAGTCCTTACCTGCTAAATCCGCATTCTGGAGACATCTCGCCGACGGTCCTGAAAAGGAAGACATCCATTTAAAAGCATATCGCATCGATCGCTGCAGCGCCGCATCTCACTCACCTGTACAAGGTACCACCACGTTCTACGGCGACATCTGGACTCGCAGCCACATCACCGTGCATAGGGAGAAAAAGACAAGAATAAAGGTGAGAGGGGAAAGAAAACAAGGAAACCTTAATTTCCATTACAAAGCTTACCTGTTAGGTTATTCCAACTTCCTTTCGGGTCGGTGCCGCATCCTGGCATTTCCGGACCCCGGCCCCTAAGGGGAAAAAGAGACATCAGCGTTAGTGGGCGCATGAAAAGACGTTACCCAATGCCCATTAAAGACTTACCTGATTTCTTCTGGATTGATCTTCGTTTCGGGTCGGTGCCGCATCCAGGCATTTCCGGACCCCGGCCCCTATGGGGAAAAAAGACATCAGCGTTAGTGAGCGCATTGATACAAGGACACTGAGAGAACTCTCATCAAGCTCACCAGAGTCTCATTCTTCGGTTCCACAGCTCTTCTCGGAATAGTTTCTGCACCTGAAAAAGAGACAACAAACAATTATTATTGCGGAATCATACTCATTAACAGAATCCTTACGGTACTATACCGGGAAAACAAAACTTGAACCCTCTACAATCAAAATCCCAGTAAAGTAACTGGATACAACGCGCCCCTGCATGAGAAGCAGGATGGAGAGCTCAACCTTTCAAACCCTAAGGTGAGACTTCACGTGGGGGTCGCAGGAGGGTTCGTAGAGGGGTGAGAAGGGAGCGGGAGGCTTATACTTTCTCCCGCAGATTGTTAATACTCCCTTTTCACATACAGAAAGATATTCCTGCGAGCCAGACAAGCCAGATTCGAAGGACCGGTCCAGTCCATCTTCCCGGTCCTGCGCTTCACCATAGAAGAAGCAACAACACTCCAAACCAGACCTGCGCCTCCGTGGGAGTCAGGTGAGCGTAACAGAACGCGAAGCCTACCTACAATTTCCCACCTGGGCGCTATGGAAACTTCCAAGACAGACCAGCTGGCTCAGCTTTTGGGGGAATTAAGGGCAGAAGTACACTCCGCCCGCCAGGAAACTAATGCTCTCAAAAGAGAATTAATCTTATCCAAGGAAAGAACTGATGACCTTGCCAAACGATTGTTGCAGGGTCAAGCAGGTCAAACTCCTTTACCTAGTTCTGGGGGTAATGCCTCGTCAATGGTTTCGAATAACCCGGTACAAATCAATCTACCTGGAAACATGCCTTTGGCCCCGCCTGAACGTTTTGCGGGGGACCCCAAGAAATATGCCGTTTTTATGAACCAATGTCGCCTACACTTTCTATGCAGACCTGGGGCCTTCCCTAATGATCAAACCAAGGTAGCCTTTGTATTATCTTATCTCAGTGGCTGTGCTGCCGATTGGTCTGTTCTCTTGGTAAGTCAGGATGACCCAATTCTCCAGGATTTTCAAAGCTTCCAGGCGAGCATGGAAAGATTATTCGCTCGACACTCTCAGGGACAGGCCCTTGACAACGAACTACTATCCTTACGACAAGGTAACCAAGATCTCTTATCTTATATTGCCACCTTTAACAGGCTGGTTGTAGAAATGGGGTGGCCCGAAAAATAAAAAAATCACACTATTTCATCGAGGCCTGCGCGGAGAACTTAAGGATGTTCTAGCTCAAATAGTAAATCCATCTCAAGCCTGCGCAGAATACATAGACTTAGTGGTCCAACTTGACCACAGAGTGCAAACTAGAAAAGCAGATCGGTCCAAGTTCGAAACTCGAGTGCTGATCAAAACTCACGCTAACCCTAAGAGTACCGACGTTTCAGAACCTATGCAGATTGGCGGTGTTAAAGGACCATTGACGCAGAAGGAACGAGAGAGAAGACGGCAAAAGCAACTATGTCTCTAGTGCGGGGCTTCTGGTCACTTTCTACGAGACTGCCCGGTAAAGCCACCTAAGAAGGTGGTTGGAGCCACGGACAACAATTTAATAGAACCTGATTCGGGAAACGGTCAAGCCCGACAAGCGTAGAGGTCCGCTTGCCGAGCTTGAAAACAGACTCTTTGACCTCGCATTTTGTCATGCCAATGGTGCTCGTGGACCCGAAACAGCCTCAGCGGTTGCATGCTATAAAAGCATACATCTACAGTGGAGCCATTGGAAACTACGTAGATTGTGAATTTTAATCTTCCTCTCCGTCCGAAAGTTAACAAGGATGTCATTACTACAGCAGATGGAACCGAAATAGCCTCAGGGCCGGTAACACATTCCACTACAGAAATGACACTAGTGGGACAGGATGGACATCGGGAAGCAATTGTGTTCGATATAATCAAGGCCCCACAATTTCAAGTAATTCTAGGAATCCCTTGGTTAGAAACACATAATCCTTGAATTGACTGGCGAGCAAAGAGAATAACCTTTCCTGATTGTGAACTGACTTGTTATCCAAGAAATCCAGATATGGGTCTGGCCACAGTAACTTCCACCACGATACAACTACCGGTTGAATACCAAGAGTTCCAAGACGTTTTTCAAAAAGAACAGGCGAACACGTTACCTCCCCACCGGTCGTACGATTGTCAAATCGACCTGGTACCCAATGCTCAACCGCCCTGTAGTAGGATTTATGCTCTTACTGAACCTGAGAACGTTCATTTGCGTCAGTATTTAGATCAGTATCTTGCCAACGGTTTTATTCGCCCGTCAAAGTCTCCTGTTTCCTCAGCTCTGTTCTTCGTGCCGAAAAAAGAAGGCGACCTTAGAACATGTATTGACTACCGCGCCCTAAATCAAATTAAGAATCGTTATCCTCTGCCTCTGATCCCTGAACTTCTTGACCAGGTAAAAGATGCTTGTATTTACACCAAGTTAGATCTCCGAGGAGCTTATCACCTGGTACGTATAAAAGAAGGCGACGAATGGAAGACTGCATTCCGCACCAAATATGAGCTGTTTGAATATCAGGTGATGCCCTTCTGATTATGCAACGCACCTGCCGCCTTTCAATACTTTATGAATGATGTTCTTCGGGAACTTATTGATGTTTGTGTCATCGTATATATCGATGACATCCTGGTATACTCCTCCTCGGAATCCGAACACAGAAAACATGTCAGGGCAGTTCTTTAGAAATTGCGCCAGCACAACCTGTTTGCGAAACTCGAAAAATGCGTTTTTCATACCACAGAGGTCGAGTTTCTCAGATTCATCCTGACACCTAAAGTAGTCCGAATGGACTCGCGAAAGGTGGACGCCATCCTCAAATGGCCATCTCCTAACTCTGTTAAGGGGGTTCAGAGTATGCTTGGCTTTGCCAATTTCTATCGAAGATTCATCCCGGAATTTTCTTGAGTGGTTCAAACCATAACAGCCCTCTTACGGAAGAATAAACGTTTCGAATGGACTCCTGAGGCAGAACAGGCCTTTCAAGACCTAAAGACCAAATTCACCTCCGCCCCTGTATTAAAGCATCCGCTCCCAGATCTCCCTTACATTGTTGAAACTGATGCTTCCAGTTTGGCCATGGGTGCTTTCTTGTCTCAAAGGGATCCAGAAACTAACCAGATGCACCCTGTAGCCTTTTGCTCCAGGAAATTCACAGATCCTGAAATCAATTACGCAATCACCGACAAAGAATTACTAGCTATTAAGGCTTGGCGTCATTACCTCCTCGGCGCAAGACACACCATTACGGTGATTACAGATCACAGGAATTTGCAATATCTAAAAACGGCCAAAGCCCAATCATCCCGCCAACTCTGATGGGCTTTATTCTTTGCAGAATTTGATTTCATAATCACCTACCGCCCTGGTTGCAAGAATGGCAAAGCGGACGCTTTATCCCGGATTGGAATGGATGAAACAAATTCAAACTTAGAACCAGTACCAATTATACCCGAACAAAGAATTTTAGGCTTGACCTCTTTACAAACTATAGAGGACGTTCAAACTCGAGTTAAACAACTTTTAAATTCCACAGCCTTGCAAGAATGGACTCAAAAGGGGTCACACTTTTCCGTTAATAACGATTTACCGTACTTCCAGGGGCGGTTATTTCTGCCCAACAAAGAACTGCAAGAATTGGTCATTGCTCACTATCATGATACATTAATGGAAGGACATCCTGGTATCGCAAAAACTGAGGAAAAGATCAAACGACAATTCTGGTGGCCATCCTGGAGAAAAGACATAAAATCTTTTGTGATGTCTTGCGTAGTTTGCGCCCAAAATAAAGGTCAAAAGAAGAGACCAGCCGGTCTCCTACAACCCTTGGATATTCCACCGGCCCCTTGGCACACCTTGTCAATGGACTTTATTACCGGCCTGCCTCGTTGCTATGGATATAACACTATCTTGGTAATCGTGGATCTGTTCTCCAAGATGGCCCACTTTATCCCTTTAAAAGGGGTACCTTCAGCCTCCATCTTGGCCAAGGAATTTCTGGAAAACATAGTTCGTATGCATGGTTTTCCATCCATATTAATCTCAGACCGAGGAAGCCAATTTATTTCCCATTTTTGGAGGAAATGTTGCCAACTGGCACAAATTGATGTACACTACGCTTATCCACTAGTCACCACCCCCAGACCGATGGTCAAACCGAGAGGACTAACCAAACCCTTGAACAATATCTTCGGTGCATGTTGCATCAATCTGAAAACAGCTGGAAAGATATTCTATGGATCGCAGAGTATTCATATAACAATTCTGTACATTCTGGAACAGGACAAACCCCTTTTTACACCTTGTATGGTCATCATCCTAGAACCTCAGACCTAGACCCTCCTCAAAACCTGGAAATGCCTGCTGTTGATCATTTGCATTCTACTATAACCCGAGCCTTCAAGGAAGCTACAACTCATTTGCAACAAGCCAAGAAAAAATACAAAGAAAATGCTGATCTACATCGGAGTGAAGCACGTTCGTACCAGATTGGAGACCAGGTGTGACTGGCAACCAAGCATTTGCCTCTCAAAGGACCGCAGACTTTTAATCCCAGATACATTGGACCCTATGCCATCAAAGCTATAATTAACCCGGTGGCCTTTAAACTCGATCTACCAGCCAACATGCGAATTCATCCCGTTTTTCATGCATCACTGTTAAAACCGGTGCAGCCTGGAACCAGACTAAGCAAACCACCTGAACCAATTCAAATCGATGGGGAATTAGAATTTGAAGTTAAGGACATATTGGATTCCAAAATGTTAAAATCAAAACTCTTCTATCTAGTTGATTGGAAGGGGTACGGACCTCAGGAAAGATCTTGGGAACCAAGTGACCATGTACACGCCCCGTGATTAGTGCAAAGATTCCACTGAAAATTCCCAAGCAAGCCGAATCCCCCGGAAAGGACGACCTTGGGAGGGGCCTTGGTAGGGGGTACTGTCATGATGCCTACCTCCAAGGTGCCAGACAAGACCCAGCTACCCCAGAGGCAGACATCATGTCTTCAAGGGAAGTCATAACAGCCTCAAATAGGGGCTCTTTGGACTCAGTCCTGGCGGCTTTGGCGCCAGGCTCATATCGGGCCACAGTCCTGGCGCCATAGGCACCAGGCTCATAAAAGGGGACTTTGTGTTAAAGGTGCTTAGTGTTAACTTACCTGATGCAGACCATGCTGCAACATCCAGGCCTTCTGAGGCCTGAATGGGACTACTTTATCTTTGGAACTACTTAACCACACGGGTGTGGTCAGGGGAGGAATACATACCTGAGAGGAAGGATACATACCTGGAACTACTTTGAAGGCTATTTAAGCCACGCCCAAGCAGCAACTCACGCTTCGCGTTGTTCTGCATCTAGCAGCTGGACGCTCAAAGGGTTTTCTCCTGCATTCTGTCTTCTGCCACTCCTGCCAGCATCCTGGAACACCTGCAAAGAGAGAAGAGAAGAGAAAAGGGTAAAGAAGAGTCCTTACCTGCTAAATCCGCATTCCGGAGACATCTCGCCGACAGTCCTGAAAAGGAAGACATCCATTTAAAAGTATATCGCATCGATCGCTGCAGCGCCGCATCTCACTCACCTGTACAAGGTACCACCACGATCTACGGCGACATCTGGACTCGCAGCCACATCACCGCGCCTAGGGAGAAAAAGACAAGAATAAAGGTGAGAGGGGAAAGAAAACAAGGAAACCTTAATTTCCATTACAAAGCTTACCTGTTGGGTTATTCCAACTTCATTTCGGGTCGGTGCCGCATCCTGGCATTTCCGAACCCCGGCCCCTAAGGGGAAAAAGAGACATCAGCGTTAGTGGGCGCATGAAAAGACGTTACCCAACGCCCATTAAAGACTTACCTGATTTCTTCTGGATTGATCTTCGTTTCGGGTCGGTGCCGCATCCAGGCATTTCCGGACCCCGGCCCCTATGGGGAAAAAATACATCAGCGTTAGTGGGCGCATGAAAAGACATTACCCAAACGCCCATTAAAGACTTACCTGATTTCTTCTGGATTGAGCTTCGTTTCGGGTCGGTGACGCATCCAGGCATTTCCGGACCCCGGCCCCTATGGGGAAAAAAGACATCAGCGTTAGTGAGCGCATTGATACAAGGACACTGAGAGAACTCTCATCAAGCTCACCAGAGTCTCATTCTTCGGTTCCACAGCTCTTCTCGGAATAGTTTCCGCACCTGAAAAAGAGACAACAAACAATTATTATTGCGGAATCATACTCATTAACAGAATCCTTACGGTACTATACCGGGAAAACAAAACTTGAACCCTCTACAATCAAAATCCCAGTGAAGTAACTGGATACAACGCGCCCCTGCATGAGAAGCAGGATGGAGAGCTCAACCTTTCAAACCCTAAGGTGAGACTTCACGTGGGGGTCGCAGGAGGGTTTGTAGAGGGGTGAGAAGGGAGCGGGAGGCTTATACTTTCTCCCGCAGATTGTTAATACTCCCTTTTCACATACAGAAAGATATTCCTGCGAGCCAGATAAGCCAGATTCCAATGTCCGGTCCAGTCCATCTTCCGGGTCCTGCGCTTCACCATAGAAGAAGCAACAACACTCCAAACCAGATCTGCGCCTCCATGGGAGTCAGGTGAGCGTAACAGATGAGGACTCCCCTTACCCCCCGAGACAGAGCTAGATATGATGCCCAGACAACTAGGGAGGTTCTAGGAGAAGAAATGAAAGCTTATCTGGACTGTCTCACATCCAGTGCCACTGTCATTACAGGCCAGCTGCAGCGACGGCGGAAAGGGGACAGCACAGCGCAAACCACAACAGACAGTGCCGATGCAGGTGCAGCTCACAGCCTTTGTGCGCCTCTTGTCTTCCCTGGAGTCAGCGTCCTCGTGAGGAATTCTATTAGGAAAAGATGGGACGAGCCAAGGTTTAATGGCCCTTTCATCGTAGAGGACTGCACCCCGTCCGCTGTTAAGCTCGTGGGCAGAAGAGCCTGGACCTTCCTGAACGATATCAAGCTGTTTATAGGAGAGAGCACTCCTACTGCATCTACCGCCGAGGAATCCACAGACAACGGGGAAGGGCCTCAGCACGTGCAGACAAGGTCTATGACGAGGAAGAATGACGCACAAGCAGAAGAGACAAACTAAAGAACTTGCTGTGAAAATTGTGGCTATACACTGAACTTTTCCTCTAAGCACTGAATGAGATACAAGACTTCCAAACGAATGCAATGTGCAGCTGAAACTGCAGGCTAAAGAAGAAAACCACATATTCTGAAACCGCAGTGACACGGTTATCTTGATCACGTTGAGCCACAAAGCATTGCACATGAACTCTCAGACTCTGATAAACAGTAAAATAGGACACTCCTGTAAACTAAAACCGTTATCCTGAAGCATCCAGTATCAAGACTTTGTTCACGGACATATGATTCACCCCAGCAGAAGTCTTAAGTGGGAGGTACTCACCTTTTTAAGTTAGTAATACTGACCTATCCGTCACTCATAGGGAGAGAAACAAGTGTCACAGAATACATTCAAGATCCAGAAAATAAGAAGGTAATCAGGCAACTACTGACTGTCATCACAGAGGTCTTCGCCGAGTTACCCGAGCACAGTGAACAAAAGACTAATGCTCCCACCTCAAGCGGTCATTGATGAACTTGCCCGTGTCCAGGTCGGGAGAACCACAGATACACTGACTTTCATCAGAGATCCCCGAAATAATTACTTCCTGAATCAAATATTGGGTAAATTGAATCAAGTAGTAGCAATCCACGCAGCAGCAAAATGCAAGAACTGCTCACGACAACAAAAAGACTTGTGATCAGGACCCAGCAAAACAAAGCAAATGTCCCTGTCCCCTGCAGACACGCAACTAGCCCACAACGTCCTGATTAGGCTAGTCACAGACTATCCAGAAATGGTGGGAAGGCCTGCTGATGTTGACGTTGTCACTCTCCTTAGAGATCCAGTCAATTTCCTACACAGGAAGACCCTTCTCCATGGCATCATGCTCCAAGTGGAACTGTCCAACTTCCAGCGAGAATTCCTAAGGAGATTCCAGTGAGACCTTTTGCCGATGGACAGATCAAGGAGACAAAGACTGATCACACTGCAAGAAAGGCCTGTTACCTAAGAGACAAAGAATCATAGCAAATGTCATTAACACCTGAAGACAGTATGTATGCGTTTTGTGTTTTCTTTCATCTCATTGAAGACTTTCCAGAACTAGTGGGGAGACCCCGCAACATTGGTGTGCCCGCTTTTCTTAATGATCCAGCAAAAAATGCTCAATCGAACAGACTCCTGCGGGCTATTGCGTCACAGCTAAGAAGCAACTATGGACATCCACTGCTAAGAAGAGCCTTAGAAGGGGGAGATCCAAGATACAACTTTTCATCATCCTCCCACCGGGAACAGAGCAAGGAAGCAAAGACATAGTTCTTCATGCTGCTAACATAGGACAGATCGAGAAAAGCAAAATCGAGGATACCAACATCTTGGTCTCATTTTTCTTATTTTTTCTATTCTTTCATCATCGTTCCACAGTGGAGTAAATGAGGGAAAGAGAGACTGTTCAGCAACTCGACCTCGAAGAACCAAGTGAAAGGAACAGAGACACGAACTTCACAAGCGTGTTCACCTTTTTCAACCTTTTTCTTATTTTTTCCTACCTTCTCATATGTTCACTTTTATTTTTATTTTTATTTTTCCAATATTTTATTTGTGCGTGATTTGTCACAAATCCATCCCTTCATGGTGTCTCTGTGAACATTTTCCTGCATATCCTCAGGGCCAAGGCGAGTTGGAAGAGTGCCCTGGGAATGCGGTTCCCACAACAATACAGAATAAATATGATGTGCCGAAAAGGATAGTCTAACCTTTTCCCATAGTCTAGCAAAGGAACTGTACTCCATACTCAGAGACTATCATCATCACTCGCAAGAGGGGGGACATTGAACAGCACTTGTCACTTTAGCGTTTACTGAACTTTTGAGCGACGAGATTAGAATAAGAAGAAAAAATAAACTATTGACTATGGACTTGTTTGAAATGGGGGCCCAAAACAGTAACTTAGTCGTGCCACCAGCGGAAGGGCGCCGCCAGTTTCCTGGAAGGAGATGCTGTAAGCTGTCTTTCAAAGCCATTATATGTATATGCATAGTGACTATTGTAGTATTTTTGTCTCTAACTATCAGAACTGCATTTTTTATTGGTGCACGAAGCGTCCCATTGTCTGTGCATCCACCAGGTAATGAACGTCTTTGCCCCACAAAAGCACCCAGACCTTATATTGTCATCCCTGTCCCAAGAAAAACTGATGATAAAGCAAATAATTTACAGTTGAATGTAATCAGCAGCAACACGTACACACTTGAAGTAATGAATGGTGAGAAAAGCTGGAGAGAGGGTCAGCACGGAATGAACGGTAATGCAGCACTGTCCACAGCACGCACACATACACTGAGTGCACACGAACAAGGGCAAGAGTCAATGGCGACGCAACCACAGGCCAAAACAACTGAAAGGGAAAAGTCACCCGTAGAACAAACAGCTCCAGAAAACAGGGAACCAAGCGAGAAACCGAACAGAGATGGCATAGCAAAATCCCTCAACAGAACGGAGGAAGCCACGAAAGACTCACTGAGAAAACACATGCGGTAGTCGAGTATGTGTTTCCGCTCATACTTAGAGCAAAGAAGCTACATGAGGAGCTGGCCAAGAAAACCACTGAGCCAGTAACAAAGAGCATGCCAGCTCCAACGCCAGAAGTAACTACCGAGCCTACCACACTGCCACGTGTTGGGAGGATGATAAGCCAAATGTGGTGGGAGGAGTTCTACATAGAGTGCATGAGGGGAGGAAAAGAAATGCAAGCCCTTCCTCTGCTACTGCAGTGCAGGAAGTGAGACCTGCACCACCAAGGATAATACCTGAGAGACTACCTGAACAAAAGAGCAGCACAGACGCATTCAGAGACATAGTAATAGCCAATTACAGAAAAACATTAAGAATCAAGAGAAGCCCATATGAAACGGACAATGAACTAAACGATTACTTGGACAGCACAGCCCATATTGGACACAGCATTTGGTACCAACACATGAAAGAAGTAGGGCGAAGGCAGTCAGAAGGAGAATGTTTCGTCTGTGCACTCCTGCCGTACAGCATGGGCAAGTCCAAAATCTTTGTGGCTGTAGAAATCGATGTCCCCACAGCACACTGTATGTCACACATAGCAATGAGCAACACCAGAGGACAATTTATGGGAAGAGACGCCTCGTTGATGTGGGCCAACGAGAAGGACTACCCTGATGAAGACAGGTTTGTCCAGGACATCAAAACAAGAATCAGGGCGCACACCAAGAATCGTGTGATTAGATATGAAAACCCTGACGTCAAAGGATCAGGAATAAGGTGGGAAATAAACTCCAGACTGAACGTCCAAGGGAAAACGTCAGAAGAAGCTCAAATCTGGAAGAACCAAGGCCAAATGCAGATCTGGGGATCAGTAGTTTCCCCAGACGGTTGGGAAGAAGAGTCGTAATCTGCCAAGCTTGGATGGTCCTTGGAGACTGCCAAGAAGCAATAGAAAATTCACAAAGACTATGTAAACCACTACGGCCAAAATTGGTAAAGCTGTTAACGTGGGTCGAAGACAGAGGAGGCCCCCTGCAAATAGTACCACTGGAAATCCCGAAACTGTGCTTTAGAAGTAATGGCACAAGGAAAATGGGAGAGAACCAAAACTGCGGATGAATATATGAAGCCCCAGGGATGTCACAAGGAACCGCAGTCCTGATGGACCATTACTGGGCATGTGGATCCAAGGCCTACATAAGACTACTGAGGAACTGGGGAGGCATATGCAAACTGGTGAACGTTCACGTTCCTCCACTAGTTATTCCAAAAAATGAACTGAATTTGGACAGTTTCCCGAAAGCAGATGCTCACCTGAGGAAAAGGAGGTCTGTGGAACCAATGTCAAGGATGAAGAGAGAGAATTACTTCTCCGCCAAATCAGAGGATGCATTTTATGCCATTCCCTACAAACACAAGCTGTTTAGCCTGACTTCATCAGTATTTACAACAATACTCTTGCCGCATATCCAGGATGGTGCAAACACCAAGTGGTTGCAGATAACGAGATGGGAATTACTGCAGACCATCAATACCACCATAAAAGGATTCAATGTGATGAAAGAAGAACTAAGAGCAGTCCGGCTGATGACCCTCCAGAACAGATATGTGCTTGACATGATCACAGCGATGGATGGAGGTGTTTGTGCAAAAATTGGAGAATCATGTTGCACTTTTACACCATCACACGACAAAGAAAATTGAACCCTCACAGAGGCCATAAGCATGTTGACAACCCTAAAGAACCAGATGATCTATGAAACAGATGAAGTGGACGACGACAGCTGGTTTGGGAACCTATTCTCATGGGTCCCGCAATGGATGGCAGATATATTCAAGTTCCTGGGAGCTTTGCTAGCAATGGTGCTGCTAGAAGTCTGTGTTATCAAGATAATCATCACACAGTGCCAGAAAACTGCAAAGAAAGCCATTGGGATGAAAATGACGGTCGATGTCGAGCCAGACTGGAAGCCCAGAGACCTGACAGATGAGGAAATAAAGGACTTTGTGAAGGCCAGTGAATTTGCACCAGAGGGAACAGAATTCACTTATCCCAAGAAACGAAGAAGGTACAAAGGCAAATGGATTTACTGCAGTGCAAATGAACAATGCCAATTGATGAACTGGAACAAAGATGAGCATGTGAGAACAGCAGGAAGCTTGAAAGGGGTGATAAAGATATGGACACCAAAATTGCATACTTTCACGCCTTCTTGTGTAAACCCAGAAGACGATGAGCAAGAATCTGAGGAATCAAAGAAACTGAATATAAAGGAGGAAGCAGAAGTGGTCGATGAACCGACCAGAGGGGGGAGTGTAGAGGAGGTCCCAGATATGACCTGCACCCCTGCCCCCCATTGCGAGTTGCCAGTAAAGTACTCGCCGAGGTACGTGACGTATGAGGAGCAAATGAACCAAAAGAGAGCTGCACTGGGACTTTGCCCCGTGTACATAAGGAGATTGGTACCGGTTGAAGCAGCCATAACGTGACAACCCTGGGCAGAACGGTACCCTATCAGACCGCCGTACCAGCCGCTGATGCGAAATGAGGAATACCTGCACACGGTCCACAAGGGGACCCCTAAAGCCTTAATGGAAGGCCAATAGAAATAAACCAAGGGCCCGAGGAGCCCAGAGAACAAACAGAATTGGCTACTGAAAGCACGTATGCCAGTACTAGTAACTGCAAGGATAATTATAACGGATACAGGGGGGAGACACTGGTAAAACGTAAGAGAATGGTGCCATGAGACAAGATGGAAGCAACCGCCCTGTTGAATGTGTGTAAATAAGCTTGAAATGCAAGATGCTAAGAAATCGATACTGCCTACAATGCTTAGTAGAAGAATAGAGCGGCAAGCGCCAACCATATATCTACCTCAATACAGCACAATGTAAACATGCGACTCCATTTTGTGAAAGCAGAAATGTACCCAGGCAGCCAAAGGCCTGACAGGCCAAGTTTTGAAACCCAGCAAAGGGGCTCATGCCGGGGAAATCGAGATTGACCAGAGAAGGGGAGGAGAGCATGAGCTCACGAGACTCCAACTACAGAGCATACCAGCCGGCCCGTGAAGGTCAAGATAAGAGAGGCCCATGCAGGTGGCCAAGTGAACACGGAATTAAATGCAAAAAAGGCTGGAAACTGAAGCAGAATCATGGTGAACCAACACGTGACCAGACAGGCACGAAGATGTACCACCGCCTGATGTCTTCCAGAACCTGAGGATGCCATAACTTTTCCTGATAAGAAACTACAGATCCGAGGCCATACCCAACCCACTAATTGACACATAGCCCTAAACCACTGATTGATGGAAAGAAGGCAGGGTGAATCCTGGGGCACTAGGCACCTGGGTGTCTACTCTAAAGCTGCTAATTAAAGTGGAGATTTATGCTTAGGGGTGTAACTCGCCCAATCACAAGGGACCATGTAATCTAGGGTCCTATAGACACTGTAACCAATGAGACGTTGTACTTGTAGTGACGTCAATCACGTGTGGTGTAGAGGGATGGGCATAGATGCCCACCCGATAAGAGTTATCCAATCCACTCGCTTTATTTCTATATACAGATATAGCACCTTTCCCAACCAATTATATTGCGTGATAATTGTTTTGTAGAATTAGACGTCAATGATGATGAATTTTGCCCATAAAAGAGGCTGCTTGACTGAAGTTCGGGGAAGTCGGGGAGAGGCAGGTATTCGTGATGCTGCTGATTTCCATTTGCTAATGTGTGTATCATTAAACGGACTTCCCTTTGCCAATTTATTTAGTCTTGGTTATTGAATCCTGCTGGTGTATGCGAATCCTGCACTCTGTCCTCACATGGTGCAGCTATCTTGCATAACTGGTTTTCGAGGGTGAGTACTGACCAATGGGCCCGTCAGTAATTTCCTCTCCTCATCAACAGGCACCTACCAGCAGGCCCCGACTCATGTGCCCCCACCCACCCAGCAGTGAGGGGCACCTGCCAACAGGCCCCGAATCATGTGCCCCCACCCACTCACCCACCCAGCAGTGAGGGGCACCTGCCAGCAGGCCCCGACTCATGTGCACCCACCCACTCACCCACCCAGCAGTGAGGGGCACCTGCCAGCAGGCCCCGACTCATGTGCCCCCACCCACTCACCCACCCAGCAGTGATGGGCACCTGCCAGCAGGCCCCAACTCATGTGCCCCCACCCATTCACCCACCCAGCAGTGATGGGCACCTGCCAGCAGGCTCCGACTCATGTCCCCCCAACACGTCATCACGATCCATACTCATGGCCCTCATGCCCACCCAAATCCCACCCCACGCCACCCCAGTCCAAACAACCAAACAAGTATTCCACCAACTCCACATTGAAATCATCATGTCATGATAGATCCCAAATAAGAAGCATGCACATCAATACATGTCCGTCAGACAGACACAATGGGGGCAAGTGAATGAGAAAACCCACATAGGGACATGCACTAAACAAATGAGAGAATACCACACAAATGAAGTATGAAATCAAAATGTATTAAATACAAAACAAACACAATGAAAGAAAATCACATAAGCAAAAAATAATCCAACAAAAGGCTGGATATCCCAAAAGTTTAAAATAAATATGAATGCAGAATCCAAATAAGTCCAAATGAAAATGGGTCCAAAGGGTACATTCATCAAACAAAATTCAAAGGTAAAGAAAAAAGAAAAAAGCATTGCTCCATGGAAAAAAAAATGTAAGAAGTCAAATCCATTCTGGAACTATGTACAATTAAAAAATCCAGTGTCCATGAGCCCAACAATCCAAAGGAAACCTACAAAAAAGCCGACCGAATAAATAACTATATACAAAAATGTGGGGCATAGTCCATGCGCCCCAAAGGAAAGAAAAAAAGAAAGGAAACTTAACACTAATGAACTATATACAATGGTGGCGGGCAAGTCCAACGGCTCACTTCTTGATTCCCGGGCATCATCGAAACTCCTGTTCAATGTCCTGGAGGCGGGCCTGTTCACTGGCCCCGAGGTCTCGCAGGGATGATGCCATGTTCTCCTCCAAATCCCTGCGAATTCCCTCGAGGCACTCAGCCCGCCTCAGCGCCCTGCGCATGGAGTTCTCCGCCCTGACCATAGTGAGCCATGCCTCTTCCGCCTGCCGCCGCTCTGCATCTATGGCCTGGCCCAACCGGTGCCACATGGAAGACACTCCAAATCTAGGGTCCTCCTTCCCTTGGGCCGATGCCTGCCCCTGTGATGTTGATGGCCCCGAGCCATCATCGCTCCCACCTTGAGCCTGCTGCTGCCGTGCATGTGCCCTGCCTTGTGGTGCCTGCACGTCCTCCTCCTGCTGGGGTCCAGTTGATGTGGTGGCCACCCCTGCTGGACCTCAGACTCCCGACTGTGGCAGGGATGTGTCCTCCACCAGCCTGGCTGCTGGGTCAGGGCCAACTCCACAGGGTGCCTGACTGACACTTGGGCAGGAAGATGGCACGGAGGACGACTGGCGCATAGGGGGTTCAGTTGAGGAGGGGGTCGGTAGAAGCTCCAGCACACGGAGGAACCCAGCACTGGTGATCCCTCCTAGCCGGTCGACGCGGTCTTCGAGGCATTCGAAATGACGTGCATTGTCCTCACGAGAACCCTGCACGTCACCCTAAATGTCACAAACACACAACACCACCCCAGCCAGGACAGGCTGAACATGGTCCCGGATTGCCACGTCCACAGGGAGAGGAAGGCCAGTTGTTGTGCGGCTATCCCCTCCCTGAAAATGGGTCTGTATGAAGGCATCCCTGCTGGCGCCGGATGATGTAGTCACAGGATCGGGGACAGGATTACACACAGGCACCTCTGCGGTGGCCTCTGCTGCCTCCTGTCCCTGCCCCTGGGCTGCACCACTGGCACCAGTGGAATCCCCCCCTCCAGGCCCTGTGCGTGTGACTTCCACGGCCTCCTCCTCAACCAAACCCCCCACCAACCAGGATGACTCCATGCCATCTTCCTCCGTAGACCCCTGTGGGGTCTCAGCTGACCCTTCTGCTGCCGAGGAGTCAACCTCCGACCTCCGCCTCTTTGACTTACCCTCGGCAGCTGCGGCCGTGGACACGGAACCAGACTCCTCACTCCCTGAAGAGATGTGAACCTGGGAGGGGAGCATGGCCTTGCGTCTCCGGCTGGCTGTGGGATCCCTGCCGCTGTGCTCCACAGCACCGTCTCCGCCCTCTTCATCAGTTGATGCTGCAGACAGGGAGAGACAGAACACAGGCATCAGGGCAATGTACAATGGTCTGATACACACATGACAGTTGCAGATGAGTGGCAGTCGCAAACTTCAGACATGGCATCACACTCCCCAACACACATGTCATTTCAACTCACACACATGAGCAAATCAACAGGAATGTTGCACCAGGCAGCACCATCCATACACAATCAATAGCATGAGTAGCCGAAGGTGAGCCTGATGTCACATGCAACACAGGGAGTGCAGAACAAATGCACACACGCCACCAGACATACATGCATCTGTACATCACCACCTGTCGCAGTGATAACATCGCCATCCATGTCACATCTGGCAATAAGCCTCCTACATGTCAGTGTCACATGCATCCATGGTGTATCACAGTTGAACACTTGTCAAATACACACACATGCACATGTACATAGTGCAGATACATGCAGGTGGAACCAGCATCCATGTGTGACACCACAACCATGCCACAGTACATACACAGAATTCTAAAATGTGTGCACCCACACCTGCATTTGGCCAGCATGCTTACCAACACCATCGATGTGTCTCACACATGAGAGGACTCACATGTGGCAGGCTCACATCCCTGTACATACACATCCATACATGGCCCTACAAAGACATATGTGCAAACTGCACACTCCTGCCACACCGCGACATGCACAGCGTCCAATCAGTATGCATGTACACTTACCGCTCGACTCCAGACGGGTCTGCCTCTCAAGGACCTGGACGTGGAGCGCTAGGCGTATACATTCCAGGACCCTCATCTGGTTGTTTGTTAGGCAGACCCGGTACCCCTCAGCATCCATTGCCTTCAAGAGGCTCCGGGCCTTGTTGAGGGTCCTGGACCTGAAGTCCTCCCAGCGCTTCTGGACGTGTTTGATGTCGCGGGCTGCCACCTCCTCCACATTGATGGCAGCCATGATGTCCATCCAGATCCTCTTCCGTCCTTCATAGTCGGCGCTTACTTCCAAAGAGGGCATCATACTGCCCCAGGACTTGCTCCACCTGGATACCAACTTCATTGGCACTGAAGCTGGTAGCCCTCTGCCTCCCTGCTGGGGGGTTGCCACTGGTGCCAGGTGGTGTTGTGTCCGACATGGCAACCCTCGAGGCAGGTGTGGGTGGGCAACTGGGTCCTGGGGCTGGGCTGTGGAGCGATGGTATACCAGTCGGGAGTCTTCTGTTCCAGCAGGGGTGGTCACAGCAACAGGACCCCTGCAGATGGCTGACGTGCAGGCACCAAAGAGCAGGGCAGGTGTTTTGCAGGCAGGCAGGCAGCAGCAGATGGCAGGTGGGAGCATGCTCGGGACTCTGGGGGGCAGAAAAATGGCCTGCTGGGCAGGAGCGTGGTCTTCCATGTGTTGTCGCGTGGCCAGCTTGATACAGAGTGATTTGGCACGTGAAAAAAGTGCACGTCAGCGTGTAATGCGAGGAAAGGCCCTTAGCACGTAATCACATCTGTGACGATACGTGCACGGGCGTTTCCCTGGCACGGGTTGAGGCTCCCACGTGGGTTTCCATCGCTCTGTACGTGCTTTTCGTGGAAAGCGGTGCATGTGTTTTCAAGGCGTTGGGGTTCACACACGATTACTTCACAGCGGGTGGGTGTTGGCTCTGCGTTATTCTTCTACACGCAAGGCAGACGGTGAGTCGCACACGCTATTTTTCCCACTGCGGGTGTCCCTGTTTGTCGCGTACCCCCTTTCTTCCGGGCATACTAGCCTGCGTGTTGATCGCGTATGTATTTTTGGGGTTCCTGGCTGGCACAGCGTACTGCGTGTGTTTTTTTACACGTACGTGGGCTACAGGGGTTGCTTATCTGTTTTTATTTATTTTATGGGATGCCTATGGGGTGCGTGACACGTCACTTCTCCTAGGGGGCCACAGAATGGGACATTCATGTAGCTGTATGTACGAGTTTGTTGTTTGCGCACACTTTTGTAATGCGCAGGGACGCTACCACCTGCCTTCGTGTGGCGGACGTGTTTAGGCCTGTGCTTGTATTTTGCCGTGCGCGGGTTTCCTGTTTTCAATTCCATGAATACATGTTGTTTGTGTGCGTGTGGGCATTCCGTGTATTTCCCCAGTTACCCCTTCTTTTTCATGCGTTGTTCCCCATTCCGTGCGTTACGCCCCGTGTTCCGCCCCCTTTTTGGTGTGTGCGCTAAAGTTGTGCGCATTCGGTCTGGGCGTCGCGCACAGCGTTCAAGATGTTGCAATGACGTGTGCGCCCGTGTGCGCCACGCACGGGCTTGGCGCACATCCCGAGATAAACACGCGCAGGGACTTACATGAATCGCACGCCTGCGTGTGCGCCTGTTTTTTCACGCTTGCGCCTGCTTGCGCCAAGATTTTCGGCTCACATTTGTTCCATGAATCGGCCCCACAGTGTTTATGGAGGAAGGCAACAATTGGACGACTTTTCTGGAATAATGAGATTCACTGTGAACTCACAAGAAGATCCACAAGAATTTCTAATGTACATATTATTAGTATCGTAAAACAAAAGCATACCTGTAAACGAAATCTTCCAAATTTCGTACATGTGGAAACATACATGCACTCTCTGTAGCAAAGTGATACAGGAAGAAATTCCAAATGAGCGATTTGTGTATATTACCATACCAAATTGTGAGAGCATTCCATTTCAGCAACTTGTACAAAATGCAAACCATGGCAGATTATGTAGTATGTGCAATTCAGATAATCGCTCCACCTTACTGATACAATAACATAGTGCCTACATAATACTTATGCTTCTACTTTATAATGCAGATGGCACCAAAAACAACTGCAAACTAACAGGATTTACACACAGTCAAGTGTCACTTGGAAAGAAAACCTTTACAACAGTAGGAATAATCTACCATGCAGGAGCAACAACCAATGCAGGTCACTACACTGCATACATTAAAAAGAGTTCTGGATGGTTTGAATGTAATGAGAGCACCATTACTCTAAAGCAGAGGTTGCCACCTAACCTAACAAATGCGAATTTAATGTTTTTGAAGCCAAAATTTACGTAATAAGGTGTACTTCAAAATTGTCAACAAAGTATGTGAAAGACTACAAACAGTTAGAATACGCCCACAGGTATCTAACTACCCAACAGGATGGAAGAATGACACAAATAAATGATAATCACAGATCGTTGGAAACAAATGCACAGGTAGAATATGCCTATCGGTATCTAAGTGTTGGTAAAAATCGGCAGGAAGGCAACAAAGAAAACATTAATGGAAAAGATGAAGGAAACAGGATGTAACAACGACACAAATTAATGAGTATCAAAAATTTGTAAGAACACATGTTCAGTTAGAATACGCCTAAAGGTATTTAACTGTTGTTAAAAATGGGCAGGAAGGCAACAACCATAACATTGATTAGAAAAATGAAGAAAACACTGAAAGAAAAAAATGAAGTACTTAGTTGCATAAGAAATTAAAGTTTTTTTTAATCCGACAAGGATTTTTTTCCCCAGACCCAAAGATTAGAAAAGCAAACACAGAAACTGAGTGCAATGCACAGTACACTGGTATGTAAACTAAATATGAGGGTCTAAAAAAAAAGTTATCTGTCTATTATGCAATGTGCCAAATGTGGAAAAACTGCAAACATTAACACACCTTTTTCTTTCATCACAGAAATGGAAAAACTGATTCTTCTGCCAAGTACGATAACCCATTTTTAAAAAAATTATGGATTCTGAACAATGTAAGGAGTAAGTATATTGGAAGGCATTTTCTACACATGGGAATCAACTCGTCTAATCTATGGTAGTAATATGCTGCAGTGTCTGTAGGCTGGCCTTTCATCTGCGGTAAGTAACCTACCACCTACGCCTTACAACCAAGTTTCAAGGAGTACAGTTCCTATCCACAACCATCGCTGCATATGTAAAACATGGTCCTTGTAAATTAGCTGCTTATAAATGCACTTTGCGGACCATCGTCTGCAGCCATGAAGTGAAGAAACTAGGGCATGAACACAACAACCACAATCCACCACACCCATATTAACTTGTAACTCCACTGCTTATAACTTCAGCCTTGCATGCATGGGCTTTAGCCATGCACCCAAGACTGCAGGGTCTCCCCACAACTACCTTGATGATGTGTGGTAGTGGGGGTTATTCTATAGGTGTGCTATCATTAAATACTTCTGCCCAGAGGCTTCCCTCCTAGGTGTGTGTCTGTAGAACTTACATGGGGTGGGTGTTCTGTGTCTTCCAACTCTAGTACTTACCACTTTGTTCTTGGTTGCATGGCCTTCGGCCATGCACCCAAGACTGCATGCACTCCCCACAACTTGCCAATCACAACGCAACACTACGGGTGTGTGCATGGGTGGCACATGTGGCAGTGGTTGTGACCAGGGGCTACAGTCTTGTAAGGAAGGCCTTCGGCCTTTGGCCGACAGCCATGCATGCAAGACTCTAGGCCCTGGCCACAACCACCGTAGCATGTGCCACCCATGGCGGCATACTGATGATTATAATGATAACCATTACAAAAAACAATGCATTCAGGGCATATTGTCAATTTCAATGTTCCCTAACACCACACGTGTCCTTACAAATCTAACAGCTTCCCTGTGCACTGCACGGGCTGAAATACTGGCCTTATTGGACCCCTCATTTTCTGTGCGTACAAGGAGGCCATAGGACATACATCATAAAGTAGGTATAAGTGTATTATTGGGTGCATGGCCTTTGGCCCAGCACCCAAGAGTGCAGGATCTCCCCACAACCACCTCTTTGTTCTTGGGTGCATGGCCTTTGGCCATGCACCCAACACTGCACGCACTCCCCACAACTTGCCAATGAAAATGCAACACAAGGGGTGTATGCATGAGTGCCACATGAGGCGGTGGTTGTGGCCAGGGCCTAGAGTCTAGGAAATAAGGCCTTCGGCCGATGGCCATGCATCCAAGACTTGAGGCCCTGGCCACAACCACCGTAGCATGTGCCAAGCATGGGAGCGTACTAATGAATATAATAGTAGCCATTGGAAACAGTAATGTACGTGTCCTTACAAATCTAACAACTCCACCATGCACTGCACGGGCTGAAATACTAGCCTTATTGGACCCCTCATTTTCTGTGCGTACAAGGAGCCCACAGAACATACCTCATAAAGTAGGTACAAGTGTATTATTGGGTGCATGGCCTTCGGCCCTGCACCCAAGAGTGTAGTATCTCCCCACAACTACCTCTTTGTTTTTGGGTGCATGGCCTTTGGCCACGCACCCAACAGTACACGCACTCCCCACAACTTGCCAATGAAAATGCAACACAAGGGGTGTATGCATGGGTGCCACATGCGGTGGTGGTTGTGGCCAGGGCCTAGAGTCTTGAAAGTAAGGCTTTCAGCCTTCAGCCGACGGCCATGCATCCAAGACTCTAGGCCCTGGCCACAACCACCGTAGCATGTGTCACCCATGGCGGCGTACTAATGAATATAAAAATACCCATTGGGAGAAATAATACGTTCACGGCATGTTGTCAATTTCAATGTCGCCTACCTATACCTGTGTGCTTTCACTGGTTAAAAATATTCCTGCCCACTACATGGACTGAAGTGCTATCGTTATTACCCGCCACATTTACTGTACATACAAGGTGTTCATAGAAATTACATCATGACGGCAGAAGAACAAATGCATAGATCACCCATTTCTCACTGTCTGAACCTTTCCCAATGCTCTGTGACACAGCAAAATAGGTCAATGAAAAAAGCATGTGTACGCTGGTTGTTGCTCCGCTTTCCGCGGGTCCAAAATGTTGGGCGCATCCAAACCATCTAACACAGAACATGTCTCGCAGCAGCCAATGGGCAGAGACGTCACGTGTACGCGGTCATGACGGCAGCCCCTTAGCCAATCGGTTTCTTGTTCGTCGACCGAACAGGGAAGTGTGACCGCGGAGCGAACATAGATATCACGAATTATTTCAGACCTACTTTTTCATAATTATAAATAAACGTACTCCACATATGGTGACAAAATTTACAAAAGCACGCTTTCTGGACCAAGCCCCTGCACCTGCCGCAGATTTCATCAAAATCCGTCCAGCGGTTTGACCTGTAGCCGTGCGCAAAATTTTTCCCCCATTCAGTCTCTGGGAAAAAAGACGTTTTGGGACCCCCTCTATAACTCTGCTCCCCCTGGACGAATTCTCACCAAACTTTACAAAAAAATTCAGAGTGGCCCATATACTTTTTTTTGCAAAGTTTTGGTGAGGATTCGTCCAGGGGGTGTGGAATTATAAGCCGCCCAAAAAGTGCTCTTCCTACGGAAACAGCAACTTAACCATAACTACACGGCCACTACCGTGGCCATGTAATATATATATATATATATATATATATATATATATATATATATATATATATATATATATATATATTACATAGTGTGTGTGGTGTTATTTCTGTGTTTTCCATTAGTCACTTGTGTTTATTCTCGGGCCTAATAAATGGTATATTTTCGTGTACTACTGTCTAAGGGTAATTCTTCTCATCCTACTGTGTGTGCTCATGAAAGACCTCAGATCACCCCACTCTCCCTGTGACTTAGCCTTGACTGCTCACCAAGCTACCGTGACTTGGTCTGGCTACCTTCCCAGAAGTGTCCCCTGTTTCACTAGCACGGGTGGCCTCCTAAACCTCTGTCCACCAGAGCAGAGTTTAGAAATCCACTCTAACAGCCGGAAGTGAACAGCTGGACACCATCTCCATTCACCAATCAGGCAACTGGTCACCTGCACTTCCACCTCAGACGCTAAGAGTCTGAAATCCAGCAACTTGCAACGAGACAAAGCATCTACAGTGTTAATCTGCACAAAGCGTGCACCCGAAGTAAAATGCTGTGTATGGGTCAAGAATCCAAAGACCATTGAACTAGGAGCTTTGTGACAGCCGCTTGCCTCTCCCATGTGACGCCACTCCTGACTAAAAGGATCACATGATACAGTTATAGACGCCGAGATGGGAAAAACTTCTAAAAAATAACATTTCTCTACAAAGGAGACTAAACCAACTTGGCAGGCTAGCATTGCGTGCACCAAGCAGACCCTAACTAAGATTGCCCAATGAACTCCAGTCATTACAGAGCCTGCAAAAATACACCCACCCTGCTGTGGGAACTCAGGCACTTCTGCAATCCGCCAGAGCGACTCCACCCACACATACACAGCGCCCCTGCAATCCCCCAGACCTACAGAATATAGAGCGACTCCACCCACACACAAAGCGCCCCTGCAATCCCCCAGACCTACAGAATACAGAGCGACTCCACCCACACACACACAGCGCCCCTGCAATCCCCCAGACCTACAGAATATAGAGCGACTCCACCCACACACAAAGCACCCCTGCAATCCCCCAGACCTACAGAATACAGAGCGACTCCACCCACACACACACAGCGCCCCTGCAATCTGCCAGACCTACAGAATATAGAGCGACTCCACCCACACACACACACAGCGCCCCTGCAATCTGCCAGACCTACAGAATATAGAGCGACTCCACCCACACACACACACAGCGCCCCTGCAATCTGCCAGACCTACAGAATATAGAGTGACTCCACCCACACACACACACACAGCGCCCCTGCAATCCCCCAGACCTACAGAATATAGACTGGCTCACCCACACACACACACACACAGCGCCCCTGCAATCCTCCAGACCTACAGAATATAGAGTGACACCACCCACACACACACACAGCGCCCCTGCAATCCTCCAGACCTATAGAATATAGAGTGACTCCACCCACACACACACAGCGCCCCTGCAATCTGCCAGACCTACAGAATATAGAGTGACTCCACCCACACACACACACAGCGCCCATGCAATCCGCCAGACCTACAGAATATAGAGCGACTCCACCCACACACACACAGTGGCCCTGCAATCCCCCAGACCTACAGAATATAGAGCGACTCCACCCACCCACAAAGCGCCCCTGCAATCCCCCAGACCTACAGAATATAGAGCGACTCCACCCACACACACACACAGCGCCCCTGCAATCCACCAGACCTACAGAATATAGAGCGACTCCACCCACACACACACACAGCGCCCCTGCAATCCACCAGACCTACAGAATATAGAGCGACTCCACCCACACACACACACAGCGCCCCTGCAATCCGCCAGACCTAAAGAATATAGAGCGACTCCACACACACACACAGCGCCCCTGCAATCTGCCAGACCTACAGAATATAGAGCGACTCCACCCACACACACACACAGCGCCCCTGCAATCCCCCAGACCTACAGAATATAGAGCGTCTCCACCCACACACACACACAGCCCCCCTGCAATCCGCCAGACCTACAGAATATAGAGCGACTCCACCCACACACACACACAGCGCCCCTGCAATCCACCAGACCTACAGAATATAGAGCGACTCCACCCACACACACACACAGCGCCCCTGCAATCCCCCAGACCTACAGAATATAGACTGACTCACCCACACACAGCACCCCTGCAGTCCCCCAGACCTACAGAATATAGAGCGACTCCACCCACATACACACACAGCGCCCCTGCAATCCCCCAGACCTACAGAATATAGAGCGACTCCAACCACACACACACAGCGCCCCTGCAATCCCCCAGACCTACAGAATATAGAGCGACTCCACCCACACACAAAGCGCCCCTGCAATCCCCCAGACCTACAGAATATAGAGCGACTCCACCCACACAGCTACAGCGCCCCTGCAATCCACAAGACCTACAGAATATAGAGCGACTCCACCCACACACACAGCGCCCCTGCAATCTGCCAGACCTACAGAATATAGAGCGACTCCACCCACACACACACAGCGTCCCTGCAATCCCCCAGACCTACAGAATATAGAGCAACTCCACCCACAAACACACAGCGCCCCTGCAATCCACCAGACCTACAGAATATAGAGTGATTCCACCCACACACACACAGCGCCCCTGCAATCCCCCAGACCTACAGAATATAGACTGACTCACCCACACACACACACAGCACCCCTGCAGTCCCCCGGACCTACAGAATATAGAGCAACTCCACCCACCTACACACACAGCGCCCCTGCAATCCCCCAGACCTACAGAATATAGAGCGACTCCACCCACACACACACAGCGCCCCTGCAATCCCCCAGACCTGCAGAATATAGAGCGACTCCACCCACACACAAAGCGCCCCTGCAATCCCCCAGACCTACAGAATACAGAGCGACTCCACCCACACACACACAGCGCCCCTGCAATCCACCAGACCTACAGAATATAGAGCGACTCCACCCACACACACACACACAGCACCCCTGCAATCCGCCAGACCTACAGAATATAGAGCGACTCCACCCACACACCACACAGCGCCCCTGCAATCCGCCAGACCTACAGAATATAGAGCGACTCCACCCACACACACACAGCGCCCCTGCAATCCGCCAGACCTACAGAATATAGAGCGACTCCACCCACACACACACAGCGCCCCTGCAATCCAGCAGACCTACAGAATATAGAGCGACTCCACCCACACACACACAGCACCCCTGCAATCCACCAGACCTACAGAATATAGAGCGACTCCACCCACACACACACAGTGCCCCTGCAATCCCCCAGCCCGACAGAATATAGAGCGACTCCACCCACACACCACACAGCGCCCCGGCAATCTGCCAGACCTACAGAATATAGAGCGACTCCACCCACACACACAAAGCGCCCCTGCAATCCCCCAGACCTACAGAATATAGAGCGACTCCACCCACACACACACAGCGCCCCTGCAATCCCCCAGACCTACAGAATATATTGCGACTCCACCCACACACGCACAGCACCCCTGCAATCCGCCAGACCTACAGAATATAGAGCGACTCCACCCACACACACACACACAGTGCCCCTGCAATCCGCCACACCTACAGAATATAGAGCGACTCCACCCACACACCATACAGCGCCCCCGCAATCCTCCAGACCTACAGAATATAGAGCGACTCCACCCACACACACACAGCACCCCTGCAATGCGCCAGACCTACAGAATATAGAGCGACTCCACCCACACACACAGCACCCCTGCAATCCGCCAGACCTACAGAATATAGAGCGACTCCACCCACACACACAGCGCCCCTACAATCTGCCAGACCTACAGAATATAGAGCGACCCCACCCACACACACAGAGCGTCCCTGCAATCCCCCAGACCTACAGAATATAGAGCAACTCCACCCACACACACAGAGCGTCCCTGCAATCCCCCAGACCTACAGAATATAGAGCGACTCCACCCACACACACAGAGCGTCCCTGCAATCCCCCAGACCTACAGAATATAGAGCAACTCCACCCACAAACACACAGCGCCCCTGCAATCCACCAGACCTACAGAATATAGAGTGACTCCACCCACACACACACAGCGCCCCTGCAATCCCCCAGACCTACAGAATATAGACTGACTCACCCACACACACACACAGCACCCCTGCAGTCCCCCGGTCCTACAGAATATAGAGTGACTCCACCCACCTACACACACAGCGCCCCTGCAATCCCCCAGACCTACAGAATATAGAGCGACTCCACTCACACACGCACAGCGCCCCTGCAATCCCCCAGACCTACAGAATACAGAGCGACTCCACCCACACACACACAGCGCCCCTGCAATCCACCAGATCTACAGAATATAGAGCGACTCCACCCACACACACAGACACACACAGCACCCCTGCAATCCGCCAGACCTACAGAATATAGAGCGTCTCCACCCACACACCACACAGCACCCCTGCAATCCGCCAGACCTACAGAATATAGAGTGTCTCCACCCACACACACACAGCGCCCCTGCAATCCGCCAGACCTACAGAATATAGAGCGACTCCACACACACACAGCACCCCTGCAATCCACCAGACCTACAGAATATAGAGCGACTCCACCCACACACACACAGCGCCCCTGCAATCCAGCAGACCTACAGAATATAGAGTGACTCCACCCACACACACACAGTGCCCCTGCAATCCACCAGACCTACAGAATATAGAGCGACTCCACCCACACACACACAGTGCCCCTGCAATCCCCCAGCCCTACAGAATATAGAGCGACTCCACCCACACACCACACAGCGCCCCGGCAATCTGCCAGACCTACAGAATATAGAGCGACTCCACCCACACACACAAAGCGCCCCTGCAATCCCCCAGACCTACAGAATATAGAGCGACTCCACCCACACACACACAGTGCCCCTGCAATCCACCAGACCTACAGAATATAGAGCGACTCCACCCACACACACACACAGCGCCCCTGCAATCCGCCAGACCTACAGAATATAGAACGACTCCACCCACACACCACACAGTGCCCCCGCAATCCCCCAGACCTACAGAATATAGAGCGACTCCACCCACACACACACAGCACCCCTGCAATCCGCCAGACCGACAGAATATAGAGCGACTCCACCCACACACACACAGCGCCCCTGCAATCCGCCAGACCTACAGAATATAGAGCGACTCCACCCACACACACACACACAGCGCCCCTGCAATCCACCAGACCTACAGAATATAGAGCGACTCCATCCACACACACAGCGCCCCTGCAATCCACCAGACCTACAGAATATAGAGCGACTCCAACCACACACACAAAGCGCCCCTGCAATCCACCAGACCTACAGAATATAGAGCGACTCCACCCACACACACACAGCGCCCCTGCAATCCACCAGACCTACAGAATATAGAGCAACTCCACCCACACACACAGCGCCCCGGCAATCCCCCAGACCTACAGAATATAGAGCGACTCCACCCACACAACACACAGCGCCCCTGCAATCCCCCAGACCTACAGAATATAGAGCGACTCCATCCACACACACACAGCGCCTCTGCCATCCCCCAGACCTACAGAATATAGAGCGACTCCACCCACACACACACAGCGCCCCTGCAATCTCCCAGACCTACAGAATATAGAGCGACTCCACCCACACACACAGCGCCCCTGCAATCCCCCAGACCTACAGAATATAGAGCGACTCCACCCACACACCACACAGCGCCCCTGCAATCCCCCAGACCTACAGAATATAGAGCGACTCCACCCACACACACAGCGCCCCTGCAATCCACCAGACCTACAGAATATAGAGCGACTCCACCCACACACACACAGCGCCCCTGCAATCCCCCAGACCTACAGAATATAGAGCGACTCCACCCACGCACACACAGCGCCCCTGCAATCCCCCAGACCTACAGAATATAGAGCGACTCCACCCACACACAGACAGTGCCCCTGCAATCCCCCAGACCTACAGAATATAGAGCGACTTCACCCACACACCACACAGCACCCCTGCAATCCCCCAGACCTACAGAATATAGAGCGACTCCACCCACACACCACACAGCGCCCCTGCAATCCCCCAGACCTACAGAATATAGAGCGACTCCATCCACACACACACAGCGCCTCTGCCATCCCCCAGACCTACAGAATATAGAGCGACTCCACCCACACACACACAGCGCCCCTGCAATCTCCCAGACCTACAGAATATAGAGCGACTCCACCCACACACACAGCGCCCCTGCAATCCCCCAGACCTACAGAATATAGAGCGACTCCACCCACACACCACACAGCGCCCCTGCAATCCCCCAGACCTACAGAATATAGAGCGACTCCACCCACACACACAGCGCCCCTGCAATCCACCAGACCTACAGAATATAGAGCGACTCCACCCACACACACACAGCGCCCCTGCAATCCCCCAGACCTACAGAATATAGAGCGACTCCACCCACGCACACACAGCGCCCCTGCAATCCCCCAGACCTACAGAATATAGAGCGACTCCACCCACACACAGACAGTGCCCCTGCAATCCCCCAGACCTACAGAATATGGAGCGACTTCACCCACACACCACACAGCACCCCTGCAATCCCCCAGACCTACAGAATATAGAGCGACTCCACTCACACACGCACAGCGCCCCTGCAATCCCCCAGACCTACAGAATACAGAGCGACTCCACCCACACACACACAGCGCCCCTGCAATCCACCAGATCTACAGAATATAGAGCGACTCCACCCACACACACAGACACACACAGCACCCCTGCAATCCGCCAGACCTACAGAATATAGAGCGTCTCCACCCACACACCACACAGCACCCCTGCAATCCGCCAGACCTACAGAATATAGAGTGTCTCCACCCACACACACACAGCGCCCCTGCAATCCGCCAGACCTACAGAATATAGAGCGACTCCACACACACACAGCACCCCTGCAATCCACCAGACCTACAGAATATAGAGCGACTCCACCCCCACACACACAGCGCCCCTGCAATCCAGCAGACCTACAGAATATAGAGTGACTCCACCCACACACACACAGTGCCCCTGCAATCCACTAGACCTACAGAATATAGAGCGACTCCACCCACACACACACAGTGCCCCTGCAATCCCCCAGCCCTACAGAATATAGAGCGACTCCACCCACACACCACACAGCGCCCCGGCAATCTGCCAGACCTACAGAATATAGAGCGACTCCACCCACACACACAAAGCGCCCCTGCAATCCCCCAGACCTACAGAATATAGAGCGACTCCACCCACACACACACAGTGCCCCTGCAATCCACCAGACCTACAGAATATAGAGCGACTCCACCCACACACACACACAGCGCCCCTGCAATCCGCCAGACCTACAGAATATAGAACGACTCCACCCACACACCACACAGTGCCCCCGCAATCCCCCAGACCTACAGAATATAGAGCGACTCCACCCACACACACACAGCACCCCTGCAATCCGCCAGACCGACAGAATATAGAGCGACTCCACCCACACACACACAGCGCCCCTGCAATCCGCCAGACCTACAGAATATAGAGCGACTCCACCCACACACACACACACACAGCGCCCCTGCAATCCACCAGACCTACAGAATATAGAGCGACTCCATCCACACACACAGCGCCCCTGCAATCCACCAGACCTACAGAATATAGAGCGACTCCAACCACACACACAAAGCGCCCCTGCAATCCACCAGACCTACAGAATATAGAGCGACTCCACCCACACACACACAGCGCCCCTGCAATCCACCAGACCTACAGAATATAGAGCAACTCCACCCACACACACAGCGCCCCGGCAATCCCCCAGACCTACAGAATATAGAGCGACTCCACCCACACAACACACAGCGCCCCTGCAATCCCCCAGACCTACAGAATATAGAGCGACTCCATCCACACACACACAGCGCCTCTGCCATCCCCCAGACCTACAGAATATAGAGCGACTCCACCCACACACACACAGCGCCCCTGCAATCTCCCAGACCTACAGAATATAGAGCGACTCCACCCACACACACAGCGCCCCTGCAATCCCCCAGACCTACAGAATATAGAGCGACTCCACCCACACACCACACAGCGCCCCTGCAATCCCCCAGACCTACAGAATATAGAGCGACTCCACCCACACACACAGCGCCCCTGCAATCCACCAGACCTACAGAATATAGAGCGACTCCACCCACACACACACAGCGCCCCTGCAATCCCCCAGACCTACAGAATATAGAGCGACTCCACCCACGCACACACAGCGCCCCTGCAATCCCCCAGACCTACAGAATATAGAGCGACTCCACCCACACACAGACAGTGCCCCTGCAATCCCCCAGACCTACAGAATATAGAGCGACTTCACCCACACACCACACAGCACCCCTGCAATCCCCCAGACCTACAGAATATAGAGTGACTCCACCCACACACACACAGCGCCCCTGCAATCCCCCAGATCTACAGAATATAGAGCGACTCCACCCACACTCACACAGTGCCCCTGCAATCCCCCAGACCTACAGAATATAGAGCGACTCCACCCACCCACACACACAGCGCCCCTGAAATCCCCCAGACCTACAGAATATAGAGTGACTCCACTCACACACACACAGCGCCCCTGCAATCCCCCAGACCTACAGAATATAGACTTACTCCACCCACACATACACAGCACCCCTGCAATCCCCCAGACCTACAGAATATAGACTGACTCACCCACACACAGTGCCCCGGCAATTCCCCAGACCTACAGAATATAGTGTGACTCCACCCACACACACACACACAGCGCCCCTGCAATCCCCCAGACCTACAGAATATAGAGCGACTCCACCCACACACACACAGCACCCATGCAATCCCCCAGACCCACAGAATATAGAACGACTCCACCCACACACACACACCGCCCCTGCAATCCCCTAGATTTACAGAATATAGAGCGACTCCACCCACACATACACAGCGCCCCTGCAATCCCCCAGACCTACAGAATATAGACTGACTCACCCACACACACACACAGTGCCCCTGCAATCCCCCAGACCTACAGAATATAGACTGACTCACCCACACACACACAGCGCCCCTGCAATCCCCCAGACCTACAGAATATAGAGCGACTCCACCCACACACACAGCGCCCATGCAATCCGCCAGACCTACAGAATAACGAGCGACTCCACCCACACACACACAGCGCCCCTGCAATCTCCCAGACCTACAGAATATAGACTGACTCACCCACACACACACACACACAGCGCCCCTGCAATCCCCCAGACCTACAGAATATAGAGCGACTCCACCCACACACACACAGCGCCCCTGCAATCCCCCAGACCTACAGAATATAGAGCGACTCCACCCACACATACACAGCGCCCCTGCAATCTTCCAGACCTACAGAATATAGACTGACTCACCCACACACACACACACACACACACAGCGCCCCTGCAATCCCCCAGACCTACAGAATATAGACTGACTCACCCACACACACACAGTGCCCCTGCAATTCCCCAGACCTACAGAATATAGAGCGACTCCACCCACACACACACACACAGCGCCCCTGCAATCCCCCAGACCTACAGAATATAGAGCAACTGCACCCACACACACACAGCGCCATGCAATCCCCCAGACCTACAGAATCACCCACACACCACACAGCACCCCTGCAATCCCCCAGACCTACAGAATATAGAGTGACTCCACCCACACACACACAGCGCCCCTGCAATCCCACAGACCTACAGAATATAGAGCGACTCCACCCACACACACACAGCGCCCCTGCAATCCCCCAGACCTACAGAATATAGAGCGACTCCACCCACACTCACACAGTGCCCCTGCAATCCCCCAGACCTACAGAATATAGAGCGACTCCACCCACCCACACACACACCGCCCCTGCAATCCCCCAGACCTACAGAATATAGAGTTACTCCACCCACACATACACAGCACCCCTGCAATCCCCCAGACCTACAGAATATAGACTGACTCACCCACACACACACAGCACCCCTGCAATCCCCTAGACCTACAGAATATAGACTGACTCACCCACACACAGTGCCCCTGCAATTCCCCAGACCTACAGAATATAGTGTGACTCCACCCACACACACACACACAGCGCCCCTGCAATCCCCCAGACCTACAGAATATAGAGCGACTCCACCCACACACACACAGCACCCATGCAATCCCCCAGACCCACAGAATATAGAACAACTCCACCCACACACACACACCGCCCCTGCAATCCCCCAGATTTACAGAATATAGAGCGACTCCACCCACACATACACAGCGCCCCTGCAATCCCCCAGACCTACAGAATATAGACTGACTCACCCACACACACACACAGTGCTCCTGCAATCCCCCAGACCTACAGAATATACACTGGCTCACCCACACACACACAGCGCCCCTGCAATCCCCCAGACCTACAGAATATAGAGCGA
This sequence comes from Ambystoma mexicanum, assembly GCF_040938575.1. Taxonomy (NCBI): domain Eukaryota; kingdom Metazoa; phylum Chordata; class Amphibia; order Caudata; family Ambystomatidae; genus Ambystoma; species Ambystoma mexicanum. The sequence continues at coordinate 26,093,138 of NC_090938.1, forward strand.
CTCCACCCACACACACAGCGCCCATGCAATCCGCCAGACCTACAGAATATAGAGTGACTCCACCCACACACACACAGCGTCCCTACAATCCCCCAGACCTACAGAATATAGAGCGTCTCCACCCACACACACACAGCACCCCTGCAATCTCCCAGACCTACAGAATATAGACTGACTCACCCACACACACACAGCGCCCCTGCAATCCCCCAGACCTACAGAATATAGAGCGACTCCACCCATACATACACAGTGCCCCTGCAATTCCCCAGACCTACAGAATATAGAGCGACTCCACCCACACACACACACACAGCGCCCCTGCAATCCCCCAGACCTACAGAATATAGACTGACTCACCCACACACACACAGTGCCCCTGCAATTCCCCAGACCTACAGAATATAGAGCGACTCCACCCACACACACACACACAGCGCCCCTGCAATCCCCCAGACCTACAGAATATAGAGCAACTCCACCCACACACACACAGCGCCCATGCAATCCCCCAGACCTACAGAATATAGAGCGACTCCACCCACACACACACAGCGCCCCTGCAATCCCCCAGACCTACAGAATATAGAGCGACTCCACCCACACATACACAGCGCCCTTGCAATCCCCCAGACCTACAGAATATAGACTGACTCACCCACAGACACACAGTGCCCCTGCAATCCCCCAGACCTACAGAATATAGACTGACTCACCCACACACACACAGCGCCCCTGCAATCCCCCAGACCTACAGAATATAGAGCGACTCCACCCACACACGCAGCGCCCATGCAATCCCCCAGATTTACGGAATATAGAGCGACTCCACCCACACACACACAGCGCCCCTGCAATCCCCCAGACCTACAGAATATAGACTGACTCACCCAAACACACACACAGCGCCCCTGCAAGCCCCCAGACCTACAGAATATAGACTGACTCACCCACACACACACACAGCGCCCCTGCAATCCCCCAGACCTACAGAATATAGACTGAGTCACCCGTACACCCACGTCAGTTTCCACTCCAGCCATTGAATTCACCCAAAAACCTAAGTCACTGCAGTAATGGACCTTGAGAAGCAGTAGCCCGTGAAAATGTCCTGCAGTGTGGGATTCTTCTGCACTGCCCACACGTGCATCTTATCTGCCCTGCGGCCTTTTCCAAGCCCAATGAGCAGACACTGCCAGCCAGATGGCTCTCTTAACTGGGGGGTACAGGGACTGTGTTGCACCTGCAAGTGGGCACGACTGTGCAGAGTCCACTGAAGCAGTGGTGACTCCTGACCCTTTCACTCTTGGGCCAGAGGGAGTGGTGTGATAACTTTCTTTAGAGTGATGCCAGTGCCAGGGCTGGGCAACTAAACTGTCTTTGCCTAAAGCGATGTCCCCTTGAGGAGTCCCAGCTCTTCACATTGCAGATAGGCAACCTTGCTCCCCAGAATCCCACTGCACCTCACAGGAAGCACATGCAATACACCCATTCATCAGTAAAGGGCACCAGCATGGAGTTGGTGCGCTATTGTGATAGTTGGCCTCAATAGCGCGGCAGGATCCTTCTCAGACGTCCCAGAGTTGTCCTTTAGGGGTGCGGCTTTACAGCCAGGCTCAAGTGGTGGACACAACAGTCCTATAGGGTTTGGGGAAGGTCCTTTGTTAAACTCTTTGCAGAGGCAAAATAGAGTTGTTTTCTTATTTCAAACCAGACCGTGCTCCACACACTACAAAGCACAGTATTGTAGCTGATTGGCTGGCAACATGAGATGGGGGGGGTGGTCACAATGCAGAAAAAATGGCCGTCACGGAGCGCGCATGTGCCAGGCTGCCACCTGCGACCAACTGTAAAGCTTTGCTGGACTACCATCTCCCAGCTAGCCATTGTGCCTGCTGCCTCTTCTTCTCCCAGCCCAATCGAATGGCCAGTGCCTGAGCCATTCTACCTCTCTGCCACCCACCTGAACCCTGCACCCAGGCAGTCCCTTCCCCCAAGGAGTTTCTCTGCCTCAACCAGCTTGATGAAACCCTGGGGATGAAGCAGACTCCAGGATAAGAGACCGGTGCCTACCATTGTATTGGCATCAAATGTGATCTCCTGGTGCACCAATGCCCCATGCCCGCAGTGGCAAAATACATTTCCATACTGTATGCCAATGAAAGCCGGTGCTCTTCAATGGAGTACTCAACTGTTGGTGCTGCGATCCCTGTGCACGCGTTCATGTCCCTTAACATTGGCATTGCCCCTAATACCGCTCCCTGACCATTTGATTGCCATTTCCCTGTAGACCCTGCATATGGTCTGCCAATGCCCTTGACTGCGGGTGGTCCACTGGCAACTTGAACAGCGATCTTACTCATGGTGGGGGGCCCCAGTCAGAATTCAGCTGCTCCAGACAATCTGCTGTAGAACACATTAGCATGTGGGACTGAACCACCACTACTCTGCGTGCTTACGTGCCATGGGTCACAGTTTCTGTGTAGTTTGTGGGGTAGTTCACAGCTGCTGCCCCTCTGTTTGATAGATTTTCCTCTGGGTCTGCTGAGTTTTTTGTTTGCCTTCCTACACCAGGTAAGTGAAGTGCAGAGGTAACTAATGACCCCTTCATACTGTTGCAACCCTTTTATTGAACTGTGTGCTCTGAAGACATTTTGTTAAATGGGATATGATATCGTGCCTCCGTTATTATATATATTGGCCTAAGCCCAGTCGCTCTGCGAAGAAATCCGTGTTGCAAAGTTCCGATCATAGATCAATTTAGCCGCCATTTTAGGTCCATCCGCCATTTTGATTTCCATTTCAAAGTCACTCTGTGTTCTAAAATGGTGGACAGTGTTTCCCGCTTGTAACCTAGCCGTCCTGACCTTCGCACAAAAGTTAATGTCTAGACTGCCCATAGGCTTAATGTTAGGGTCGTGTAATGAGACCTTGTCCTATGTTTCACCTGTAGATCGAGGATTACTCGCGCCAACAAATCCGATCCGCGGACATACATCAAATACAATGTTGTTTAAATACTAAACGTGGACACTTGTTGAACTACATTGTATAGGACATGTACTAAGGCTTGATGTTAAATCTGAAGATACACTGTTGCCATTGTGACTTGTTGTTGTACAAACTGGAAATAATCCACGTGCATATAGTTGGATGAACTAGAGGTGAACTTGGCACGAACCCTAGACCGAGAATTATTAACCTGCAGAGGGGCTGGACATTACGATTGGAAAATGTATAAAAGATGTAAATGTTTAGACGTCCCGTATATTCGCTGGGATGTACTGAGGGCCAGACAGCTATCTGACACTTTGTTTCTTTGTAAACTGTACAGTTATTTGAATAAAGATCTCTGAATCTTTATAAACCCGTGTTCGGTGTATTTCCTTTGGGGTACTCAGCCTCGATATTTTTCTTTGCTTTTACAATTTGTGTAGGAGGCTGCCCATGCGCTGAGGAGCTCCTCTGTAGAGCGGACCATGCCAATGACGACGGGCTCAGATGGACCACAATGGACGATGGTGTGTCAAGAGCCCAAACATTATACAGCAATGGATGGCTGCCACCTGGTTTAGTGGTTTAACGTAAACGGCAAAACAGAGCTTCACTGCAACAAACAGCGCTCACCTTAACGATCGTACGTCATCTTTAGCAACAAACTTTCCTTTGTTTCTGAGGCCTTGACCCTTATACTACTAGACTTATCTGCAGCGTCCGACCTGGTTGACTTTAACATCCTCCGTCAATGTCCACCTGAATGCGGTTTTAGAGTGAGAGCCCTCGAATGGTTAATGTCCTTCCTAACCGTCCGATCACATGCATGTACATGGATTCTTCGCACTCAGAGTTTACAAAATGTCGTTTTGGTGGGCCCCAAGGTGCCTTTCTCCTACTTTTCAATCTCTACCTCTACGGTTTCCCTACATTCTTACGGTCTCGTAACGTCTCCTGCTACATCTACGCAGACGACACTCAACTCATCTTTACAACACAGACCAATTCGTCACCCTTGTCGATATCGCAGAATGCATCAAAAAGATCGACACTTGGATGGTACACAACCATCTCTTACTTCGTCCAGAAAAAAACTGAAATTCTTACCGCGGATAAACTATCGTTAAAACCCCTTCTCCCAAAAGGAACAGAACTAGCAGTTCCAGCCTAACAGTTTCCCAAAGTGTCAGGAATCTAGGAGTGACCCTGGATGCCAACCTGTCTTGAACCTCAAATAACGACAAACCTTTGCTTACCTGAAAGCCCTCAGAAAAGTCCTTCCGTTTGTAGCTTTTCCCCAAAGATGCACGGCTATTATATCCATACCAATCGCTAGTTCAGACTATGGGGATAGCATTTACCCAAGCGCCCCAACATAATGTACCACCGGTAGACCCCCGAGAGTCCAGAACCCAGATGCATGGATCCTACTGCGCCTGGGCTTCAGGGATCACATCTCATGGCCACTTCAGTCCCTACACTGGCCACCTGTGGGTAGGACCATCGCTCTGTGCATAACTTTCTAAGCAATTCAAGGTAAAGGGCTCAAATGTCTTCAAGCAACAATAGTGTTTCTTGGGATCCTACCACACCTACATTCTGACCCCTCCTCCCCGTCCTATTTACTGATGCCCGTTTTCACAATCTATCATTGTCTGCTTGTCAGGACACTTTTGAACTATATGTGTAACTTCCTGTTCGCACTCTTCTATTCCGCAATTATTTATTTTCAATAACGTTCTACATATATATATATATATATATAATGTGTCTAGTATATTTCTAATGTAACCCCGACTCTCATCATATCCGAGTCTATGGTGTATAGGAGGTCCTGTCTCTCTCCTTTCTCCAATGAAACTTACTGCTTGGCCCTTAATTCTCACACTCTGTACCCTCTATTCAAATAACTAACTTCTCCACCAAAGTAATGCTGACATGACAACTGTCACCTTTCAGTGTTTTTTCTGGAGTATGGTTCAATGAAACTAAGCACTTGATCCCCTCAAGAAGCGTGCGTTGTTGCTTCTTTCTCGGCAACTGAAGACTATGGTTTTGGCGGAGGGTTGGGAAGCCCCCCTGTCTCTTCTTCCTGTTGTCTGTATTCTCCCCCTAGTGTTCACAGCATAAGCCAGTGCCTGGCTCTGTAGCATCCATGTCCATTTGGCCATGGCCCAGTCATAGCTCAAGTGCCGCTATCAGGGGGAGCGTTCGGACATTAGAAGTCGCCAGAACTACGTGGAAGCTAGAGCACATCTCAAGGCCATCCCACATCCATGACTAGTCTCGATAAATCTCCCAGCGCGAGCTGTCACTTCTTTCTCTGGACACACTTTTTCCTGACAGCCACAGCTCTCTGCCAGAGACCCCAGCTCACACGCTCATTATATATAGTCTGTTTGTCCTGCCTCTTTGGTACACCACCTTGCTTATACCCTGTCCACCTGTTCTCCACACCTTTCCCCTTTCTTCTCTCCTCCTTCACTCCTCCAGCAGGCGACCGCCTAGTTATCAACGCCCTGGGTGGGCTCACAATTCGCTCGCCTTCAGACAAGGACTCAGCACCTTTAACACAACTACGGTTGTGGCAGGCGCAGTACAAACGCTAGATAACAAAACACTGCAAACATGAACCTAAATTACTGAGCACTTCAAGTCCATGCTCCCTGCTAGACTGCTTTAGAACTGCCCTGTACCCCCACCTTCTCCTTAAGCTCCAGCTCTGCAGCCTTGGCAATAATGGGAGCCCGATGGCACTTGCCCGGGGCTGGCCTGAGATGTGACAGCCGCGTGACCCACACTGTACAGACTCAGCTGTCAGACACCAGCTGCCCAAGGCACCTGGAATCCCATGCTATCACACCTGTGATCCTGCGCAACCTGCCAAAAATATGCATCACTCAGAAGCCACTGGTTAACAAAAGTCACCAGCCATTCCCATTTGCCCCCCAAATCACATGTTTTTTAAAATGAGATCTGATGCATTTTTAAGGCGCTGAACCTGGCAGACATAAGTTCCCTCGTGCTGTCATGCGCTAAGGTCTGAGAGCAGGAAACCGAGGAGGTCCAGATAAAGTGCGGAATCAGGCAAGAACGTTTCTCGCGCTTTGCTAAATTGCAAAAGATCTGTGGTACTTCAAAGTTGCCACGGAAGAGAAACAATGTATGTAAATAGGTTCTATGTAAAGCGCTTTGGATAAAAGCGCTATATAAATGACCACTCATTATTAGTTATTATTTCAGAGTCTAGGACCATAAACCACGAAACGCCGGTCACCTCTACTAATGCCACGGGCGGGGGGAATCACGGGCATAGGTTTATCAGCAGACTTAAGCATTCGAGTTGGCTGGCACCATTGGAGCTTCACGGCAGGGTATGGTGGTGCCCGGCCATGCAGGCCTTTCAAGATCGGGCAAAGTAGCCTATCTTGATTCTGTCCTTCACCGGAAGCCAGTGACGTCATCTCCATAGTGGTGATATATAGGCCCATTTCGGGACTGTAAACACTACCCTGACTGCTGTCTTCTGGGCTTCCTGAAGCCTCATCATGTGTCCCTCAGGGCAGCCTACCAAAGGACTAGTTCCATAGTCCAAGCGAGAATTGCCCCCACTACCATGACATGCTCGCTTTGAGAGATGAAAGGGAGGGCAAGCGGTAGTGGTCAGAGAGAATGAAAAATAGACTGTACTTTGACAGCGACCTGTATATCGCGGCCCAAAGTTCCTTGCCAAATACAACCCAAGTTATTTTTTACCTTGGAGACATAGTTGAATATTGTGCCCTGAAAATCAGGAACGGGAACATTTCAGGGTGGTAGCTTGGAGCTGTGTAGGTCCGAACAATGCTACTTCCATTTTATTAGCATTTAACGGCAGCCGATTATGGGGCATCCAAAGGCCAACATCGTCAAGACATCGGAACACTCTCTGAATGGATTGCTCAAGGTCTGCGGATCGTCCGCGTAGGAAGGAAAGTTCAGCGTACGGTTCTTGGAGATATTCATTGATGGTTTCATAGAGAGATTGAAAAGAAGCGGCGAAAGGGCCGAGCCCTGGGACACCACAACCAACGGGGAGTGTGTCTGATAAAAACCTTCCATGGGTAACTTGCTGGTGACGGTTGGTCAGAGAAGAATTGAACCGTAAAAGAGCCTTCTCTGAAACCCTGCCTATTTCTTTTAAGCGTGCTAGTAAGAGACCATTGTCCACTGTATCGAACGCCGCTGACAGGTCCAGCATCACTAAAAGAGCAAGTTGACTGTTCTCAGACCCGGCCAGAATATAATTCCAGACCGCCGGGATCAACGCAGTTTCCGTTGCAAGCCTGATTGAAGGGAGTTCAGGAGAGCATATTTCTCGACACGACCCTGCAAATGGGAAGCCATCGTGTTTTCCAGGATCTTCGCTGGCCAAGGCAAACCTGTGACAGGGCGGTATCTCTGAAGAACATTAGGGTCAAGATTAGATGTTTTCAGAAGAGGAGACAGAGCAGAGAGTTTCAACTCAGCTGGAACTCTTGGACGTAAAAGGCGCGTGTTTGGCCGCGTGCGCCTGGGCTGCATACGCAGGGAAGTCGAGGAGTCGATCATTCATAGGTTTCAATCCCTTTAGTAAGTCTAGAACCATGTCCCGAGGAACAGGGTTGAAATCAAATAGTGTAGGCGGCGAGGGAGTGAGTGAAAGGACCTTAGATTTAATGGTAGGTTGGCCTCAATGCTTGGCTCAGGTTCTGGTCAATTGCTTCCTGAATCTTATCAATTTTATGAATAAAAAAGGTGTTAAAAGCTTTCGCTTGAGATGCAGAGGATGCTAGAGCCCCTGGGGTGCAGTTAGGGTGAAGTAAACCTGAAATCACAGCAAACACTTCTCCTGGTCCATTAAACTTAGCCTTAACTTGAAAGGTCGCGACTTTATAGTTTTGTGAGACTGTTTCGACATTTAGTCCAGAAGTGATCATTGTATGTTCTGGACAGTCTTCTTCCTGAAAAGCTGCCACGCAACAGTCACCAGTTTATTTGAGGGGACTCTTTTTGTGCCTGGACCTGCCGGTCATGTTTATTGTTATATGACTGAAACTTTTAATTAAAAGATTTGACACAAAACATAAACAAATAAAACCTGCCACTAAAACCTACCACTCTGTGCCCCATTAAATGAGTGACGCAGCACACCAGCTACCATTCAGCAAACGCTTAACCCCTTAAGTGCCAAGGACGAGTATGCTTGTCCTTTTTGCATAGGCTTGCATAATGGCCTGGCACTTAAGCCAATTGTTCTCCTTTTCCTAATGGCCAATGGCTACCCCCCACCTTTCCAAGCCCTTGTGGCCCCGGAAGAGCCCAAGATGCTTTGCTTTAAGCGCTCCCTGACTGCCGGGCTCAGCGGCGGCCTTCCCGGTGACCTGCCTTAGCCTGGGCAGGGCTAGTACTAGGGCCGTGAAACACACATGGAGTTCTTGCTCAGTCATGCTAGCCACACCCTTTGCAAATCATGGTAAGAGGGAGACACATGGCTGCCAAGTTGCTCGTGACCCCTACCGAGGTTAGAGGCCTGCAAGCTTGGGTGGCAGACTGCCTAGGCACATACGAGAACACGTGTGTATTTCAAACAGACTTTATTTCAGAATTACATACATGTAATAAACTGCAATCGCCCCCAACGCTTTCCTTGTCCTGCTTTCCAGTAAGGTGTACCCTACACAGGCGCTTCACGAGACTCATATGGAAAGTCTACCGATGTTTAGAAAGGGGCGTGATGTTCACGGTGGAGTACGCTGGGGAAGCAGGCGGTGTGGCGGATCCAGGAGCCCTGGCCCACTTCAGGCCCAGTTGCAGCAGGAGCAGCTGGCGTCGAAGACCAGGCCGGTCTGGCAGGCCTGCTGGTAGGTCTGCCCGTTCAGACAGTTGTAGAAGCCGTTCTTCTGAATTGGATTTGGGTAGAGGCCGTTGGCTTTGCCAGCACAGAATCCGCTGCCACCAGAGCTGCTTCCGCCACCGCCACCACTGGGGGGCGCTGGAGCGGCGGTGGCTGGAGGGGCTGGCGCTGCTGTGACGGGGACTGCGGGGGCGCTGCAACCTGCAAGGGACACAGATGAAGAGGTGCTGTTTATTCATCCCAGCCCCCACCTCTTCTTCATCAGAACAGTGCAGTAGAGATTGTGCTGCGCGTGTGACTTCCTGGCAGTCGGGGCAGAAACACCACTGAATTATCCGTTAATGCACACGATTAATGAACTAAGATGTGGGACTCACCTGAAGCCTGCACCCCAAGAGTAGCCTTCAGGGCGCTGATGAGCGGGAACTTGCCCTGGTTACAGAAGGTGCCGGTGAAGTCGTCCAGGTCGATGGCCCACACCATGGCGCCCCCCAGGTTGTTCTTCATGAGCCACTGAGCCTGTGGGAAGAAGGGGGGCAGGGTTAGGTCATGTTACTGGTTATCGACCTTAAGGACCAGTCCATTAACACAGATATCCCGATAGCTGGTCAAGCGATGTAGCGCACCTTGAGGGTGAAGCTCTTGACGTTGTCGTATCCAAGCCACTGGTTGCCCTGGTAGGCGTAGGGGACCTCTTCAGCAGAGGACCAGACGTCAGTGGCCCCGTTCTTCAGGAAGGTGCAGATCTGCAGGAATTGGAGAATTTGGAAACACCTCTGGTTAAAATGGTGAAAAACCCCAAGGCAGCACAGCACCTACCACGTAGCACAGGGCCGCCTGGCGCAGACACAACCCTCAAACCAGTTAACGGTTTCAAAATACCAGGAAGATAAGGAGCGTCCAGTTCTGCTTTTTATAACAAGCTCTGAAAGGAAGTGCTCCCACATTGAGGGTGAAGCAATAACGAGAGTTCAATCAGCAACCTTAAAAGGCTAGCCTGGCAGTTATTAGAGAGAGGGGTGAACGTGTCAGGCAGGTATTATGTTGGGGTACAGGCTTCTTATACATAGCTCCGAGCTCAGAGCCTTCAGGCGCTCCTGGTGTTTATGCATAACCAGGGCCTCCTCTCAATCACTCCAAAGTCTGCTGTTGACTTAACCCTGAATCACCTACCTCGTAGTAGGCCCAGAATCCGGCCTGCCTGGTGTAGGGGCCAGCGGGACCCGCTCCAGAGGTGGGGGCCCCGATGCCGGTGTTGGACGGGTTGCTCAGGATGAAGGTGTGCCCGTAGGTGGGGAACCCCACGATGAGCTTGGAAGCGGGGGCGCCGTTGCTCAGCCAGTAGTTCATGACGTAATCCTGCAAAGACAGCATTAAGGGTCAGGCCATGGTGTGTGAGTATTCTTACATTCTCTCGAAGATTATCTAGTCATATTTTCGTTTTAAAAAACTAATTTTAAAAGAGCAAAAAATGTATGTCTTCTTAAATTTCGTTTTTAAAATAAAGTCGTTTTGTGGTGTTAATCATCGAAAATATGACTGTAGATCCTTCTAAAGTAAAGGCCTAGTCTAGGGGGTTAGAGGAGTTCCCCCCCTTAAATGTTTAATAAGAAAAAAATACTACTATGATTGCAAAATGTTGGTCATTTATTTAATGATGTGTGGAAATTATAAACAAATATACATATGGTTTACCTGCCATGTTATGCCTAAAACGTCCACTAGATGGCAGAATATGACAGAAACAATATGTGATACGAGAATATAAACGACAACATTCTTCAAACGAAATAAAAAAGTTTTGCAGTTTATTTAAATGGATTTTTCTCACAGGATTAAAATACCTATAATTGTGTGACTCAAAAAAGGGCATTAAATGACAGGTACTCACAACGTTCAGGTAGGCGTTGGCCCCGGTGGCAGCGGGGTTGGTGTATAGGGGGCTGTTCTCGCCGGTGTACCCCTCCCAGGATCCGTGCAAGTCGTACGTCATGACGTGGATGTAGTCTAGAGCCCTGTGCAGGGAATTAACATTTGTAAGCGGGGTGCCACCGTGAAACATTAGCTGCACGAGGCGCTATATTTTAAATGGGCACAATGCGCCCCCCAGCTTTGCCCTGCCAGGACCTTGCAGAGCCATCATGATGTGTTATTTATACAGAGAACATATTTACAGAAGAGCTGTCCCCGCGGGTCCCATGGAGGACGGTGAGACAGTGACTTCTCCCTAGAGAGGTGCCCCACACCCAGCGCAGGAGGGAGCGCTGTACTCACGCCGAGAGCGCAGGGATCTGGTAGCCAGCCTGGATGTTGGAGACCCCTCCTGCGACGGCGGCTGTGACCAGGAGCCGGGCCCTGTTGCTCTGTGTGGCCTCCTGCTGGAAGGCGGCCAGCATTTCCTGGCGAAGAGAGAGGAGCAGTTTATTGAGGTCCGTCACAGCAGCACCTGAACATGCGTGTGATTTAACACGCGCAGCTTCCCTTCATGGGTGATCCTGAAAGTGGGGGAAGCACTTCCTCCCTAACCCGCCATAAAAAGGTGGAGTAGCCTGAGTCTCGCGACAGCATGTCCGTCCTGACAGGGATGTCCTGCTACTACCTCTGTCCACCTGTCACCTGTTCTTTAGAACTATTCTGTCCTCTGCAACTGTATCTGTAACATCTGTTCTATGCTCAAGCGCCCAGATGCCTCAGGGTTAGGCGCGCTGTACAAATAATAAACTAAACTAGATTTCTGGGTGTGTGGGTGAACCCCATTTTATCAGTTGGCAGGCACCCTATTTTGGGGGATTTACTGCATATTCCTCACCTGGACCAGGGTAGTAAAGAGCTGTTTGTCTTGAGGGGGGCTTCCCCTGGAGCCTGGGTACTCCCAATCGAAGTCCAACCCATCAAACTCGTACTGACGCAGGAACTTGATGACGGACGTGATGAAGGTCTGGCGGGTCTGAGGGGTGGCGACCATGGCGGTGAATCTGAGGATGAAATGAATGTTTAGAGCATTTCAAGGTACCGTTCAGACGTGAACCTTTCAGGCTAGCATTCAGACATCAACATTTCAGGTTAGCATTCAGACGTGAACTTTTCAGGCTAGCATTCAGACATCAACATTTCAGGTTAGCATTCAGACGTGAACTTTTCAGGCTAGCATTCAGACATCAACATTTCAGGCTAGCTTTTAGACGTGAACCTTTCAGGCTAGCATTCAGACATCAACATTTCAGGTTAGCATTCAGACGTGAACTTTTCAGGCTAGCATTTAGACGTGAAACTTTCAGGTTAGCATTCAGACGTGAACCTTTCAGGCTAGCATTCAGACGTGAACCTTTCAGGCTAGCATTCAGACATCAACATTTCAGGTTATCATTCAGACGTGAACATTTCAGGTTTGCATTCAGACATCAACATTTCAGGTTAGCATTCAGACGTGAACCTTTCAGGCTAGCATTCAGACGTGAACTTTTCAGGCTAGCATTCAGACGTGAACTTTTCAGGCTAGCATTCAGACGTGAACCTTTCAGGATAACATTAATTGGTGAATGTTTCAGGGCAGGACCCAGGCACTAGCCAGAATACATAAAGCCCATTTTCTAAAGAAGATTGCACATACACATCCATGACTGAATCATGAGACTCACGGTGCCGTGCCGAAGTTCCATCCGCCAATCGCCAGCAAAGTCTTGAGCGCTCCATTCCTATGATGTGGATGAAAGGGATTTAGAATTAGAAAATATAGCGCCATTTTTTAAGTAATCTAGCTGCTTACTCGAAGTAAACAGGCAGCAAAGGTTTCCTCTAAAGGAAACCTGAAGCTCTATGTCAGCATACATGATGGCATACATGATGGCATACATGATGGCATAATCCACACATGCCAGAGTGATTGACTCTAAAATATACACTGGGCTCGCCGTGGAACTGGCCTTCAGGTGACCCTCTCCCTATTGTTCTCTGTGCTATTTCTGAACTTATGAATTTCACTCTAGACTCGTTCTACTTAAATACTTGTTATCTGTATTCCCCTTCACCCCTGGCCCCCACCCACAGCTGCTTCAGGCCCACTACTCACTGGTTCTTGAGGTTCTGGAAGGAGCTGTAGAGGGTCACGTCGTTCCACTCAATGGTTGTGATCTGGTTGTTGGACATGCCGGCGAAGGCATAGATCAGGTGAGTACACAGGCACGGGTCGATGTTGTCCGGCTTGAACTTGCCCAAGCCGGGCCGGTACTGGGCCCAGTTGGTGAAGTAGCATGTCAGCTGGTAGGCGGAGCCTGCAGTGGGGGAGGAGAGGGTTATGAAGCACGTGCAGTAGAGTGCTGTTTTTCATGCGCACCACAGGTTGTGGACCTCCCTTGACTACAACAGCTCCCATGTGTAGGGTAATGCGGGGCGTAGTGATGGGGGATCAGTGTACAATGCATGAAGCTCACCCCCCAAGCGTAGCAATTTCCCCCTCCTTAGGCCCCACATACAGGATGCACCGCCCACCCCCTATGTTACAAGGACCCACAATTCTCTGCAACATGAATAACATGCCTGGTGCCACAGTGCAACCTCTGTGGCAAGTGTTAACACCGCAAGTGCCTGGCTGATGGACTAGGCCTCTCCTTTTGAGGCAGAGGGTAGTCAGGTGCCCTTTTCCCAAAGGGGTCGGCCTCCCACTCCTCATTAAGACCCTCTGGCAGATGTTGCAAGAGGAAGAGCAAACTTTGCCTCAGATTGAAATTCTCTGCCCCTTTCACACTAAATGATGCTGCCCAGGGGTGTTGCGAGGCCTGGAAAAGACCCGGGGCTGCGCTAATGTCAGGACTGTCAGGACGCGGGGCTAGCTAGCATGTTGGCTGTAGCCCCATAGCTTCTATCTGGGGCTACACAACCAAAAGACCAGGGGCTATAGCCCCCTCTTCACACCTCAGCAACGCCTCTGATACTAAAGGCGAAAACATGGGCAGCAAAAGGGGGCAACCCAGCTGCTATGGAGACGAAGTCAGGCTGCCTAACTCACACACAATCATTCACACGCTGTGTGACATTTCAACCCCACAACTGCCCTTCCACAACCCTACAAGGCATGTGCAATGTTGGCCGAAGCCCACGCGTGCCCCTCGAGACACCCTCAGCAATATGATTGTTTTAAAGGAGAATTCTTGTTAATTATAGCATGGTTTGTGACACGGGCGGTAGTGCGTCGGGCACCATGCTACACAGGTTCCCTCTGGCACTGTAGGGCTTGTCAGGGGTTGGGCGCCCTGTTCCCTCTGGCACGCTAGGGCGTGCCAGGTTTGGGCGCCATGCTACACGGGTTCCCTCTGGCACTGTAGGGCTTGTCAGGGGTTGGGCGCCATGTTCCCTCTGGCACTCTAGGGCGTGCCAGGTTTGGGCACCATGCTACACGGGTTCCCTCTGGCACTGTAGGGCTTGTCAGGTTTGGGGGCCATGTTCTCTCTGGCAATCTAGGGCGTGTCAGGTTTGGGCGCCATGCTACACGGGTTCCCTCTGGACTGTAGGCCTTGTCAAGTTTGGGCGCCATGCTACACGGGTTCCCTCTGGCACTGTAGGGCTTGTCAGGTTTGGGCGCCATGCTACACGGGTTCCCTCTGGACTGTAGGGCTTGTCAAGTTTGGGCGCCATGCTACACGGGTTCCCTCTGGCACTGTAGGGCTTGTCAGGTTTGGGCGCCATGCTACCCGGGTTCCCTCTGGCACTGTAGGGCTTGTCAGGTTTGGGCGCCATGCTACACGGGTTCACTCTGGCACTGTAGGGCGTGTCAGGTTTGGGCGCCATGCTACACAGTTTCCCTCTGGCACTGTAGGGCTTGTCAGGGGTTGGGCGCCATGTTCCCTCTGGCTCTCTAGGGCGTGTCAGGTTTGTGCGCCATGCTACACAGGTTCCTTCTGGCATTGCAGGGCTTGTTAGATTTGGGCGCCATGTTCCCTCTGGCACTCTAGGGCATGTCAGGTTTGGGCGCCATGCTACACAGTTTCCCTCTGGCACTGCAGGGCTTGTCGGGTTTGGGTGCCATGCTACACAGGTTCCCTCTGGCACTGCAGGGCTTGTCAGGTTTGGGCGGCATGTACCCTCTGGCACTCTAGGGCGTGTCACGTTTGGGCGCCATGCTACACAGGCTCGTCAGGTTTGGGCACCATGCTACACAGGTCCCTTCTGCCACTGTAGGGCTTGTCAGGTTTGGGCACCATGTTCCCTCTGGCATTGTAGGGCTTGTCAGGTTTGGGCGCCATGCTACACAGGCTCCCTCTGCCACTGTAGGGCTTGTCAGGTTTGGGCGCCATGCTACACAGGTTCCCTCTGGCACTGCAGGGCTTGTCAGGGGTTAGGCGCCATGTTCCCTCTGGCACTCGAGGGCGTTTCAGGTTTGGGCGCCATGCTACACAGGTTCCCTCTGGCACTGTAGGGCTTGTCAGGGGTTAGGCGCCATGTTCCCTCTGGCACTCTAGGGCGTGTCAGGTTTGGGTGCCATGCTACACAAGTTCCCTCTGGCACTGCAGGGCTTGTCAGGTTTGGGCGCCATGCTACACAGGTTCCCTCTGGCAATGCAGGGCTTGTCAGGTTTGGGCGCCATGCTACACAGGTTCCCTCAGTCACTGCACGGCTTGTCAGGGGTTGGGCGCCATGTTCCCTCTGGCACTCTAGGGCGTGTCACGTTTGGGCGCCATGCTACACAGGTTCGTCGGGTTTGGGCGCCATGCTACACAGGTTCGTCGGGGTTTGGGCGCCATGCTACACAGGTTCGTCAGGTTTGGGCGCCATGCTACACAGGTTCCTTCTGGCACTGTAGGGCTTGTCAGGTTTGGGCACCATGTTCCCTCTGGCATTGTAGGGCTTGTCAGGTTAGGGCGCCATGCTACACAGGTTCCCTCTGGCACTGCAGGGCTTGTCAGGTTTGGGCGCCATGCTACACAGGTTCCCTCTGGCAATGCAGGGCTTGTCAGGTTTGGGCGCCATGCTACACAGGTTCCCTCTGGCACTGTAGGGCTTGTCAGGTTTGGGCACCATGCTACACAGGTTCCCTCTGGCACTGCAGGGCTTGTCAGGTTTGGGCGCCATGCTACACAGGTACCCTCTGGCAATGCAGGGCTTGTCAGGTTTGGGCGCCATGCTACACAGGTTCCCTCTGGCAATGCAGGGCTTGTCAGGTTTGGGCGCCATACTACACAGGTTCCCTCTGGCACTGCACGGCTTGTCAGGGGTTGGGCGCCATGTTCCCTCTGGCACTCTAGGGCGTGTCACGTTTGGGCGCCATGCTACACAGGTTCGTCGGGTTTGGGCGCCATGCTACACAGGTTCGTCGGGTTTGGGCGCCATGCTACACAGGTTCCTTCTGAAGCAAGAATTAAAGACCTCTTACCTATCTGCGCGTTGACCAGCAGAGCCAGACCTGAAAGGCGAGCACACATGATTACAATACAGAAAGCAGTAAAAAGCAAAAATCACAGCAGACCCGGGCAAGGGGCAGACCTGGGCAAGGGGCAGACCCGGGCAAAGGGCAGACCTGGGCACCCCGAGTCCATCAGCACCCTGGAGCCCTCCACTTCCCCCGCCTACAGGGTTCATCTGAGGAACGTGGCTTAATCGCAGGGAGAAGCCTCACAACCACTCATGGGGTGGGGACGCTACACACCACATGGCATTAATAGGGGACGGGGTGCCTCTCCCAACGCGACCTGTGGGTTTCCACCCCCTCTAACTCTAACTAACCCTTTCCCCAAACCTATGTGTTGTTTTTTACTTTTCAAAATGTGATGTCACAATAAATGTTTTCCAATTAGGGAGCTATTGATCATTGCTGTAATATTTTCTTTGCAGCGGCAGACTTCCCCGTCTGGCGCCCCCCGCAGGTCATCTCTGGTGGGGGCAGCTTCTTCAGATGTCAGCAGAGAGGTGGGCTGTAAACCGCCTGCTTTCCTCCCCCACCCCCAGCCCACCCTCAGCACTGTTTCCAGTCTCTCCTGTGAGGAAAGACTCATAGCACAGAACCCACCACGTACCATGAGTGCACTGCAGTGCACAGCAACACAGGTGACTCAGGATTTCACGCGCATTCTCTCGAGTGTGCCCTCCCCCGCTCCCTCCCCCCCAATGTGGCAGGCGTTTGTCACATTTGGGGGTGCGTAGGCCCAGCCCCAACTGTTGGAAAACTGCAAACCCCAAGGTATTTTCCTACTGGTGAAGGCAGAGAAAAGACATGTTTGCCCCCAACTGGAGGATTACAGACTTCGTGTGTGTACACTTGCACCGGAAGGACTGCAATGCCCCCATGGCCCTCACGGCAGGAAGGACTTGCATCACAGTGGCCCTCCCGCCCCACACCTTTCCTGCTAATGCCAGACCGGCTTAGCCACGACACGCCAATCCCCAAGACCCAGGCCTTTCAGGTCTGTACTCACCGGTGAGGAGGAGAAGTTTGCCCATGTTTGCGCCTGTTGCTGAGGAGGGCCTCGGCCACCCTTTTTATACAGTCAGGGCCCACGCATTATCAAGCGCCATGTTCCTTCGTGACCAATCGGATAAGGCCTGCAGTATCTCCAGCCGAAGAACCAATATTGGCATGTTACAGAACAAAGGACCCCCAGTACAGCACACACCACTATCATGTTTCCAGCACACGAGGATTGTGAGAAGTGAGGTAGGGTTTGGGTCCCGGGAAGGTCCGTGGTTGGTGCCCGGTACAGGGCGGCATGTCGAGCAGCCTAATCTCTGAGACCTTGTAGAAGGTTCATTCCACTCCGCTGAGCAAAGTCCCAGAAGTGGAGACCTCAGATTCACTGAAAACATGTGTGCCCCCTCCTGGAAAAGAACCCAGAATCCATGCAAGAGCCCAGCTGTGGCATCAACGGCAAAGTATTCAATACCTGAAGGGTGGGGCCGTAGAGAGGGGAGCCCTGCCCTGGTGCTCTAATGTGGAGGTCTGGGGCTGTAATAAGGAGCTAAGCTCCATCCTCCATGGAATGCTAGCCCTGCCCTGGTGCTCTAATGTGGAGGTCTGGGGCGATAACAAGAAGCACATATCCCCCCACCCCTCCATGGAATGCTAGCCCTGCCCTTGTGCTCTAATGTGGAGGTCTGGGGCTGTAATAAGGAGCTAAGCTCCATCCTCCATGGAATGCTAGCCCTGCCCTGGTGCTCTAATGTGGAGGTCTGGGGCGATAACAAGAAGCACATATCCCCCCACCCCTCCATGGAATGCTAGCCCTGCCCTGGTGCTCTAATGTGGAGGTCTGGGGCTGTAATAAGGAGCTAAGCTCCATCCTCCATGGAATGCTAGCCCTGCCCTGGTGCTCTAATGTGGAGGTCTGGGGCGATAACAAGAAGCACATATCCCCCCACCCCTCCATGGAATGCTAGCCCTGCCCTGGTGCTCTAATGTGGAGGTCTGGGGGTGTAATAAGGAGCTAAGCTCCATCCTCCATGGAATGCTAGCCCTGCACTGGTGCTCTAATGTGGAGGTCTGGGGCTGTAATAAGGAGCTAAGCTCCATCCTCCATGGAATGCTAGCCCTGCCCTGGTGCTCTAATGTGGAGGTCTGGGGCGATAACAAGAAGCACATATCCCCCCACCCCTCCATGGAATGCTAGCCCTGCCCTGGTGCTCTAATGTGGAGGTCTGGGGCTGTAATAAGGAGCTAAGCTCCATCCTCCATGGAATGCTAGCCCTGCCCTGGTGCTCTAATGTGGAGGTCTGGGGCGATAACAAGAAGCACATATCCCCCCACCCCTCCATGGAATGCTAGCCCTGCCCTGGTGCTCTAATGTGGAGGTCTGGGGGTGTAATAAGGAGCTAAGCTCCATCCTCCATGGAATGCTAGCCCTGCACTGGTGCTCTAATGTGGAGGTCTGGGGCTGTAATAAGGAGCTAAGCTCCATCCTCCATGGAATGCTAGCCCTGCCCTGGTGCTCTAATGTGGAGGTCTGGGGCTGTAATAAGGAGCTAAGCTCCATCCTCCATGGAATGCTAGCCCTGCCCTGGTGCTCTAATGTGGAGGTCTGGGGGTGTAATAAGGAGCTAAGCTCCTTCCTCCCTCTATGGAATGCTAGCCCTGCCCTGGTGCTCTAATGTGGAGGTCTGGGGCTGTAATAAGGAGCTAAGCTCCTTCCTCCCTCTATGGAATGCTAGCCCTGCCCTGGTGCTCTAATGTGGAGGTCTGGGGCTGTAATAAGGAGCTAAGCTCCATCCTCCCTCCATGGAATGCTAGCCCTGCACTGGTCGTCTAATGTGGAGGTCTGGGGCTGTAATAAGGAGCTAAGCTCCTTCCTCCCTCTATGGAATGCTAGCCCTGCCCTGGTGCTCTAATGTGGAGGTCTGGGGGTGTAATAAGGAGCTAAGCTCCTTCCTCCCTCCATGGAATGCTAGCCCTGCCCTGGTGCTCTAATGTGGAGGTCTGGGGGTGTAATAAGGAGCTAAGCTCCTTCCTCCCTCCATGGAATGCTAGCCCTGCCCTGGTGCTCTAATGTGGAGGTCTGGGGCTGTAATAAGGAGCTAAGCTCCATCCTCCCTCCATGGAATGCTAGCCCTGCACTGGTGGTCTAATGTGGAGGTCTGGGGGTGTAATAAGGAGCTAAGCTCCTTCCTCCCTCCATGGAATGCTAGCCTTGCACTGGCGGTCTAATGTGGAGGTCTGGGACTGTGTTAAGAAGCTTAGTTCCTCCATCCCTCCATGGAATGCTAGCCCTGCACTGGTGATCTAATGTGGAGGTCTGGGGCTATGTGTAGAAGCTAGGTTCCTTCATCCCTCCATGGAATGCTAGCCCTGCACTGGTGATCTAATGTAGAGGTCTGGGCTGTGTTTAGAAGCTAGGTTCCTTCATCCCTCCATGGAATGCTAGCCCTGCACTGATGATCTAATGTGGAGGTCTGGGGCTATGTGTAGAAGCTAGGTTCCTTCATCCCTCCATGGAATGCTAGCCCTGCACTGGTGATCTAATGTGGAGGTCTGGGGGTGTAATAAGGAGCTAAGCTCCTTCCTCCCTCTATGGAATGCTAGCCCTGCCCTGGTGCTCTAATGTGGAGGTCTGGGGGTGTAATAAGGAGCTAAGCTCCTTCCTTCCTCCATGGAATGCTAGCCTTGCACTGGTGGTCTAATGTGGAGGTCTGGGGGTGTAATAAGGAGCTAAGCTCCTTCCTCCCTCCATGGAATGCTAGCCTTGCACTGGTGGTCTAATGTGGAGGTCTGGGGGTGTAATAAGGAGCTAAGCTCCTTCCTCCATGGAATGCTAGCCCTGCCCTGGTGCTCTAATGTGGAGGTCTGGGGGTGTAATAAGGAGCTAAGCTCCTTCCTCCCTCTATGGAATGCTAGCCCTGCCCTGGTGCTCTAATGTGGAGGTCTGGGGGTGTAATAAGGAGCTAAGCTCCTTCCTCCCTCCATGGAATGCTAACCTTGCACTGGTGGTCTAATGTGGAGGTCTGGGGGTGTAATAAGGAGCTAAGCTCCTTCCTCCCTCCATGGAATGCTAGCCTTGCACTGGTGGTCTAATGTGGAGGTCTGGGACTGTGTTAAGAAGCTTAGTTCCACCATCCCTCCATGGAATGCTAGCCCTGCACTGGTGATCTAATGTGGAGGTCTGGGGCTATGTGTAGAAGCTAGGTTCCTTCATCCCTCCATGGAATGCTAGCCCTGCACTGGTGATCTAATGTAGAGGTCTGGGCTGTGTTTAGAAGCTAGGTTCCTTCATCCCTCCATGGAATGCTAGCCCTGTACTGATGATCTAATGTGGAGGTCTGGGGCTATGTGTAGAAGCTAGGTTCCTTCATCCCTCCATGGAATGCTAGCCCTGCACTGGTGATCTAATGTAGAGGTCTGGGCTGTGTTTAGAAGCTAGGTTCCTTCATCCCTCCATGGAATGCTAGCCCTGCACTGGTGGTCTAATGTGGAGGTCTGGGGCTGTGTTAAGAAGCTTCGTTCCTTTATCCCTCCATGGAATGTTAGCCCTGCACTGGTGTTTTAATGCAGAGGTCTGGGGCTTTGTTAAGAAGCTAAGTTCCTTCCTCCCTCCATGGAATGCTAGCCTTGCACTGGTGGTCTAATGTGGAGGTCTGGGGCTGTGTTAAGAAGCTTAGTTCCTTCATCCCTCCATGGAATGCTAGCCCTGCACTGGTGATCTAATGTGGAGGTCTGGGGCTATGTGTAGAAGCTAGGTTCCTTCATCCCTCCATGGAATGCTAGCCCTGCACAGGTGATCTAATGTAGAGGTCTGGGCTGTGTTTAGAAGCTAGGTTCCTTCATCCCTCCATGGAATGCTAGCCCTGCACTGGTGATCTAATGTGGAGGTCTGGGGCTATGTGTAGAAGCTAGGTTCCTTCATCCCTCCATGGAATGCTAGCCCTGCACTGGTGATCTAATGTAGAGGTCTGGGCTGTGTTTAGAAGCTAGGTTCCTTCATCCCTCCATGGAATAACTTATTCCGGCTAATAACTTCAAAAGTATAGTCAACCATCTTCTTGGAAAAAACCTCAAACAAACTTCCAAAACACTGTTTCTAGGAGACCTCAATCTTGGATTTAATGATAAACTCGACAAAGAAGCTGCCACCCTCGCAAGAAACCTCACAGATTTAGGATTCACACAAATAATCACTGCCCCCACCCATAATAAAGGCCGCATCTTAGACTGGGTGGCAGATCACAACTGTGGATCCACTCTCAACTCTAACACAGCCCTCCCATGGTCTGATCACAACTGCCTCCAATTCTGCATCCCCATATCATCTTACTCCAAACCTCTAAAACCTGCACCGGCCACGCTAGCCAGAAGTGCCAAAAAACTCACAGCAGACAATATACGTCCCTTCCTTAACACCCCATGCCTAGCACCCCCATTTTCCTCCAACCCCAACACTCTAGCAGAGATCTTCAAAAACACGCTCACCATGGCCATCAATACCGCAGCCCCTCTTGAAAACAAAAAAGAAAAAAAATCGTTTCATTCTAACTCATGGTTCACGGATGACTTACTAAATCTGCGCCAACGTAAGCGCCAAGCCCTCAAAACATGGCAGGCCAATCCCTGTGAGGCCCCCAAAGTAGACTTCCTTTGTATCTCTAAAAAATACAAAAATGCCATATTCAAGGCGAAGTCAGAAACCTACAATAAACGTATCCTGGAAGCCAACTCCCACTCAAAAGAGCTCTTCACCATCCCCCCTATCTGCACAGATGAGATCGTTAAGGATGAAGCCTGGTGCAATAGCATCCAAACAGCGATGTTAAATAAAATAGACCTTCTCCAAACTAAAATAGCAGAACACTTTAAGGCTCTACACCCCCAACAGACCCTCTCCGTCAATACCGCCAAAGATAAGCACACCTCAAAATTCAATTTTTCGCCAATCACCGAGTCGGACACTCTCCACATCCTTAAACAGCTCAAACCATCTCAATGCAAAGGCGACATTTGCCCCCCCAACATAATCAAAGAGTGTGCTGCACCCCTCGCACCGATCATCACAGCTTTCATTAATGCCTCATTCAAGACGGGTAAAGTCCCGGACAGCCTTAAAGAGGCGTGGGTACGCCCGCTCTTAAAGAAACCAACCTTGGACCCCACCCAACCTAACAATTACCGGCCTATTACAACGGTTCCATTTCTCTTAAAAATCCTAGATAAAGCTGCACATATGCAGATACAGGCCTACCTGGAAAACAACTTTGTCCTAGGCAAAAGGCAGTCCGGATTCCGTAAAGGTCATGGAACTGAAACTGCGTTACTAGATCTGAAGAATCAAATCACCCTAATCCTAGATAAAGGCAAGCCGGCCCTCCTGCTCCTCCTAGACCTTTCAGCGGCTTTTGATTTAGTCGATCATGCCATTCTCACGAACCACCTAACTCAGGCCGCTCATTTCTCCAAACAAGCCACAAATTGGAATACCTCTTTCCTCAAAGGAGAGTGATGAAAGTGTTCTCCAATATAGCCAACGCAGAGCCTACCACCATCAGGTATGGAGTCCCTCAGGGTTCATGTACAGCTCCCACTCTCTATAATCTTTTCACCAAAACTCTCTTTGACAAATTGGACGCACTTGGGATCACATACACCAACTACGCTGACGATACCCAAGTACTCCTCCCGCTCACAGGACACTACCTCCAGGACGCAACCACCCTCCAGAATATATACGCCACCATCCAAGCATGGATGGCCACGAATGGCCTGTGTCTTAACGGTGACAAGACCGAAATTCTCATCCTTGGCCAAAAATCCACTCTCAAGAATCTCGACCCTCCCTACACAAACTTCTGCATAGACAATTGTGTCATCCCAGTTCTACCTTCTGTAAAAACACTAGGAGTCCACATTGACGCATCACTATCCATGGACAAGCAAGTCAACTCCATTGTCTCTGCCTCCGCTCTGAGCACTAAGCTCATTAATGCCATTAAACCATTCCTAACCAAAGATAATTGCCTATCTATTGCAAGAGCCACCATAGGAGCCAAGATAGATTATTGTAATGCACTACTGGCTGGTACTTCCATCACTAATCTCAATAAACTCCAAACAACACAAAATAATGCACTAAGAGCAGCCCTCAATATACCTAAACGGGACCACATCGCGCAAGCCAGAAAGGCAGCACACTGGCTACCTGTCAAAGAGCGCATCACATTCAAAATACTTACCACTGCACATAAATGTATTCACCTATCTGCACCTTCCTACCTGTCTGACACGCTAGTCAGATCGCACTCCACTAGACCAACCAGACAATGCCACACCAACCAGCTTAGGGTCCCACGCATCAAACGAGCCAGAGCAGGTGGAATAAGCTTCCCTTACATTGCACCGAAGCTATGGAACGCACTACCTAGCACACTCAGAGCAGAAACATCTCTCATTGCCTTCCGAAAAAAACTGAAAACCACCTTGTTCAACTAGCTCGTCGTACAACATCATCTCCTCTTCCTTTCCTATCTTCTCCTTACTACTCTCTTGTAACTAAGTAATGACTTCTTTGTATGTATAACAAGTCATCTCTGTAACAAGCGCCATGATGCCCTCTGGGCTGTATGTGCGCTTAACAAATGCGAATAAATAAATAAATAAATAAATGCTAGCCCTGCACTGGTGGTCTAATGTGGAGGTCTGGGGCTGTGTTAAGAAGCTTAGTTCCTTCATCCCTCCATGGAATGCTAGCCTTGCACTGGTGATCTAATGATGAGGTCTGGGGCTGTGTTAAGAAGCTAAGTTCCTTCATCCCCCCATGGAATGCTAGCCTTGCACTGGTGGTCTAATGTGGAGGTCTGGGGCTATAACAAGAAGCTAATATCCCTCATCCCTCCATAGAATACTAGCCTTGCACTGGTGATCTAATATTCAGGTCTGGGGCCGTGTTAAGGAGCTGAGTTCCTTTCTTCCCTCCATGTATTGCTATCCCTGAACTGGTGATGGAATGATGAGCTCTGGGGCTGTGTTAAGATACGAAGTTCCTTCATCCCCTCCTCCCCCCATGGAATGCTAGCCTTGCACTGGTGGTCTAATGTGGAGATCTAGGACTGCGTTAAGAAGCTAAGTATCTTCATCACCCCATGGAATGCTAACCCTACACTGGTGATCTAATGTTGAGGTCTGGGGCTGTGTTAAGGAGATAAGCTCCTTCCTCCCTCCATGGAATGCCAGCCATCCACTGGTGATCTAATGTTAAGGTCTGGGGCTGTGTTAAGAAGCTTAGTTCCTTCATCCCTCGCTGGAATGCTAGCCTTGCACTGGTGATCTAATGTTCAGGTCTGGGGCTGTGTTAAGAAGCTAAGTTCCTTCATCGCTCCATGGAATGCTAGCCCTGCACTGGTGATGGAATGCTTAGGTCTGGGGCTGTGTTAAGAAACTAAGTTCCTTCATCGCTCCATGGAATGCCAGCCCTGAACTGGTGATCTAATGTGGATGTCTGGGCTGTGTTAAGAAGCTAAGCTCCTTTCTCCCTCCATTGGAATGCTATCCTTGCACTGGTGGTCCAATGTGGAGGTATGGGGCTGTGTTAAGGAGCTGAGTTCCTTCCTTCCTCCATGGATTGCTAGCCCTGCACTGGTGATCTAATGTTGAAGTCTGGGGCTGGGTTAAGAAGCTAAGTTCCTTCATCGCTCCATGGAATGGTAGCCTTGCACTGGTGATCTAATGTTGAGGTCTCAGGCTTTATTAAGGAGGTAAGTTCCTTCTTCCCTCCATGGAATGCTAGCCTTGCACTGGTGATCTAATGATGAGGTCTGGGGTTGTGTTAAGAAGCTAAGTTCCAGAAATACAAAGTATAGGTGGTCACCACGGAGATTCCCGCTGAAATCAGTTATATCTACTGCAATTTGTTTGTTAAAAAATGTTTTGACCTGGAGCTACCAGTCTGTAAAAGGTCCTCGTGGTCTAATGTTGAGGTCTGGGGCTGTGTTAAGAAGCTACGTTTCTTCATTGCTCCATGGAACGCTAGCCTTGCACTGAAAACATATAACTGAGGTGTTTACTAACCATTATATATTTTGTGAAGGTCTGACTGGGCAAGCGGTCCGGAGGAATTGTTTAACCAATAATGAGCACAACGCAGGGCAGATATTCATGTGCCAAAAGTAGTAAAGGTCCTGGCTCAAATGAAGTTTGGGAGAACCCACATTCCAGGTGCAAACATTCTAGCAGCTAAACTTTGGAGGAAGCCTAGCGAACTGACA
Source organism: Ambystoma mexicanum (assembly GCF_040938575.1). Taxonomy (NCBI): domain Eukaryota; kingdom Metazoa; phylum Chordata; class Amphibia; order Caudata; family Ambystomatidae; genus Ambystoma; species Ambystoma mexicanum. The sequence goes on from NC_090938.1 coordinate 26,118,669, forward strand.
ACACAACATATTGTAAATCTAACCCTGGACAGCAAGGAAGACGAACAGTCAGCGCTTGATCTTGGGCAACCCACCAGTGTTTTTTAGGAAAAGCTTGCAGAGCAAAATGCCTCATAGAGGCCAATCTACATGCTCAGAGACCGCAGAGTGCTGTGCACGGTTTTGTCTAACAGGTTACCTACCGAGCACAGTGATAATCTTAATTCACACTACAACCAGAATGGGTTAAGGTGTTAACACATTAAAAGGTTGAGCATGAGGTTTTTAGGGTGAGATGTTGAGAGGTCGACTGGCGGTGAGTTCAGTTGTAAAGCGATTAGAGGTATGCTGATTAGGGTATAGTAAATGTGGTACTGGGATTTTTTTGTGGCAGGCCCAAAGCTTTGGAATTCCATTCTGTTTCCTCTACTCAAGCTTTAGGATTTCAACCTCTTTAAATCACACTTAAAAATGCATTTATTTGTTTAAATCTTCTCAGTCTTTTGCTAGGGTTCTCAAAGCCCTGATGCCTATGGTGAAAGTATTGCGCTATACAAGTACCTGATTTATTGATTGATAGGGCTTCGGATCAAAAAAGAGGAATAGGTGAATGAGTGGGATGCTGGGGGTTCAGGTGACCTAGGTGCTGGTGAATGGAAAGGAGCAGGTGGATGTTGAAAAGGGCGAAAACAATGCATCTGTTGAAGATGAGGAATGGTGGATTGCATCCTCTGGATACTGGATTATGCCACCAGGTATCCAGAGTCTTTCCCCTTGAAATGCAACAACACAAAGAATATTCTGAAGGTGCTTATCCTATTCTTCATCAATTGAAGGCTCCTGACAGAAATATTCACTAACCAAGGAAGCGGTTTTATGTCTATGCTGAGGGTGAGATGAAAGACCTCATGAACATTAAGACACTGAGAATGTTGGGGTACCATCCTCAGACTGACGGGCTGTTGGAAAGTTTTAACTATACTCTCAACAGCATTTCAAGAAGGTGGTCTCTAAGTAGGACCATTTAATTCCATAGACTTATTTTTGCTCTAAGAAAGATGCCCTAATCATCCACGGGGGGCTCTCCTTGTTATCAGGTGTGTAGCCCAAACACTATAGATGTCTTGGATTTCATGAGAGAAGTGGGAAGGGTCTGGGAGTCAACAGACCAATGATCACCCTATGGTGCAGAACACCAGGTAATACAAGAAAAATGTGCAAAGCCTGGTAAAAGCTCATCTTGAAACAGCCCAGGATTGGCAAAAGAAAGCATACAACAAAGAACTTAAGCTATGTACCTTTCCAGGTGCCTCGCTGCACAGTACGCAATGATACAGACACAGATCAGTTCCGTGAGGACACAATTGTACCCATCACCAACCAGACGGAGACAGACTCTTACCAACTCCGAACACCATTGCATTGTGACACGGACAAGGCCTTTATAAGGTTGGGCTGTGTGCCCCTCCGCACTTAACGGATGGATGACTAATGGTAAAAGCAACTAAGAAATTGGTCCTGATGAAGATGACTAAAACAACAGATCATTGAAATCGTTCAACTAGCAACTATGCAAATATCTCCAAGTCACATGAGACAATTGCTTGAGAGCAACAACTATGAATGACCAGTGTCTACATGACAACAGATTGGTTTAAGTGTCACTCATATTCATTGATAATTACTGCAAATATAAAGGAATAGACACTGCAGCAATTACCTTGCGAAAACATGAAAAATAGTTCACATATCATTCACGTATCCCAGCAATCCACATAATAGATACAAAGGATTTTCTTAATTTTTCGAGTGCTCACACGCTCCCCTTTTCTCTTTTTAAAGCCTACTTTTTTAAGGGTGGTCGAAGACACTTCAGGGAGGGATAATAAATGACATGGCAGTATACCATTCACCAAATACTCTCCCGTGAACTGCTCTACCACCTCTTCAGTTATGGGACAGGTTCCCAGATTGATTTTAATAAGACATGATTCTCATTGTGGTATCAGGTTAAGTTCACCTCTCTCCCTATTCTGTTAGACAGGCGGTAGGTACCCCAGCACATTCTAGGGTTAGAACACCATAGAGGGATAGGGTGTTCTTCAGTGAGGGCGAGGACTAGGGAACGCAATAACAGTTCACAAAGAAATCCTTTATAAAATAATGATTTTGCTCCTGTTTCTGTTCTGTGTGCTAACGTTATGTTAATATAACAGGAAGCACTAATTCCCCCATACAAGGCGTATATAGCAAATAACCTTGAGTTTGTTGTCTGTGATCCCCCACCCCACACAAAATGCCAGCCCCATGACCCCCACCCTCCTAGCCTAGGAACTCAGCAGGGTCAAAGGCCATGTTGGGTACTTGGTGGGGCAAGGGGCATGCTCAGACAAGTGACCACTGGCCATAGCTACCATCCTATCCTCCCCTGCCTCACGTCACTGAGGCCCATAAGGCAATCATTTTTAGTACCAGCCCTCTGGGCCTCGGGAGCGGCCACATAAAAGGTTAAACACATCCAAGACCATGATGCTCTAGCACTGAAGTAGAGTGCTACCCACGACAGGGTCAGGGTCTGGTGGGATAAGACCCAAATGGATGACATTGTGTATTACCCGCTGATGAGTTAAAAAAGCCCATTTGTTCTAGCTGACCCAATATGGGGACTCACAGCATGAGAGGTTATACGTTTAGATCGCTTTGGGAACATCCACTAAAAAGATATAATAAGTGCACAGAAACCTGTTGCATCAAAGGCCTGGCCATACTGGCAATAATGTGACTCCGAGGCAGCAGGTCTTCAAGGATCAACAGTCATAATAAGTGCACAGAAACCTGTTGCATCAAAGGCCTGTCCATACTGGCAATAATGTGACGCTGAGGCAGCAGGTCTTCCAGGATCAACAGTCATAATAAGTGCATTGGAAACCTGTTGCATCAAAGGCCTAGCCATACTGGCAATAATGTGACTCCGAGGCAGCAGGTCTTCCAGGATCAACAGTCATAATACGTGCACGGAAACCTGTTGCATCAAAGGCCTGTCGATTCTGGTGATAATGTGACTCCGTGGCAGCAGGTCTTCCAGGATCAACAGTCATAATAAGTGCACGGAAACCTGTTGCATCAAAGGCCTGGCCATACAGGCGGTAATGTGACTCCGAGGCAGCAGGTCTTCCAGAATCAACAGTCATAATAAGTGCATGGAAACCTGTTGCATCAAAGGCCTGGCCATACTGGCGATAATGTGACTCCGAGGCAGCAGGTCTTCCAGGATCAACAGTCCTAATAAGTGCACGGAAACCTGTTGCATCAAAGGCCTGGCCATACTGGTGATAATGTGACTCCGAGGCAGCAGGTCTTCCAGGATCAACAGTCATAATAACTGCATGGAAAACTGTTGCATCAAAGGCCTGGCCATACTTGCGATAATGTGACTGAGGCAGCAGGTCTTCCAGGATCAACAGTCATAATAAATGCACAGAGCCCTGTCGCATCAAAGGCCTGGCCATACTGGCGATAATGTGACTCTGAGGCAGCAGGTCTTCCAGGATCCACAGTCATAATAAGTGCACGGAAACCTGTTGCATCAAAGGCCTGGCCATACTGGCGGTAATGTGACTCCGAGGCAGCAGGTCTTCCAGGATCAACAGTCATAATAAGTGCACGGAAGCCTGTTGCATCAAAGGCCTGGCCATACTGGCCATAATGTGACTGTGAGGCAGCAGGTCTTCCAGGATCAACAGTCATAATAAGTGCACGGAAACCTGTTGCATCAAAGGCCTGTCCATTCTGGCGATAATGTGACTCCGAGGCAGCAGGTCTTCCAGGATCAACAGTCATAATAAGTGCACAGAGCCCTGTCGCATCAAAGGCCTGGCCATACTGGTGATAATGTGACTCTGAGGCAGCAGGTCTTTCAGGATCAACAGTCATAATAGGTGCACGGAAACCTGTTGCATCAAAGGCCTGTCCATTCTGGTGATAATGTGACTCCGAGGCAGCAGGTCTTCCAGGATCAACAGTCATAATAAGTGCACGGAGCCCTGTCGCATCAAAGGCCTGGCCATACTGGTGATAATGTGACTCTGAGGCAGCAGGTCTTTCAGGATCAACAGTCATAATAGGTGCACGGAAACCTGTCGCATCAAAGGCCTGTCCATTCTGGCGATAATGTGACTCCGAGGCAGCAGGTCTTCGAGGATCAACAGTCATAATAAGTGCACAGAAACCTGTTGCATCAAAGGCCTGGCCATACTGGCGATAATGTGACTCCGAGGCAGCAGGTCTTCCAGGATCAACAGTCATAATAAGTGCACGGAAACCTGTTGCATCAAAGGCCTGGCCATACTGGCAATAATGTGACTCCGAGGCAGCAGGTCTTCCAGGATCAACAGTCATAATAAATGCAAAGAGCCCTGTCGCATCAAAGGCCTGGCCATACTGGTGATAATGTGACTCTGAGGCAGCAGGTCTTTCAGGATCAACAGTCATAATAGGTGCACGGAAACCTGTTACATCAAAGGCCTGTCCATTCTGGCAATAATGTGACTCTGAAGCAGCAGGTCTTCCAGGATCAACAGTCATAATAAGTGCACGGAAATCTGTTGCATCAAAGGCCTGGCCATACTGGCGATAATGTGACTCCGAGGCAGCAGGTCTTCCAGAATCAACAGTCATAATAAGTGCACGGAAAACTGTTGCATCAAAGGCCTGGCCATACTGGCGATAATGTGACTCCGAGGCAGCAGGTCTTCCAAGATCAACAGTCATAATAAGTGCACAGAAACCTGTTGCATCAAAGGCCTGTCCATACTGGCAATAATGTGACGCTGAGGCAGCAGGTCTTCCAGGATCAACAGTCATAATAAGTGCATTGGAAACCTGTTGCATCAAAGGCCTAGCCATACTGGCAATAATGTGACTCCGAGGCAGCAGGTCTTCCAGGATCAACAGTCATAATACGTGCACGGAAACCTGTTGCATCAAAGGCCTGTCGATTCTGGTGATAATGTGACTCCGTGGCAGCAGGTCTTCCAGGATCAACAGTCATAATAAGTGCACGGAAACCTGTTGCATCAAAGGCCTGGCCATACAGGCGGTAATGTGACTCCGAGGCAGCAGGTCTTCCAGAATCAACAGTCATAATAAGTGCATGGAAACCTGTTGCATCAAAGGCCTGGCCATACTGGCGATAATGTGACTCCGAGGCAGCAGGTCTTCCAGGATCAACAGTCCTAATAAGTGCACGGAAACCTGTTGCATCAAAGGCCTGGCCATACTGGTGATAATGTGACTCCGAGGCAGCAGGTCTTCCAGGATCAACAGTCATAATAACTGCATGGAAAACTGTTGCATCAAAGGCCTGGCCATACTTGCGATAATGTGACTGAGGCAGCAGGTCTTCCAGGATCAACAGTCATAATAAATGCACAGAGCCCTGTCGCATCAAAGGCCTGGCCATACTGGCGATAATGTGACTCTGAGGCAGCAGGTCTTCCAGGATCCACAGTCATAATAAGTGCACGGAAACCTGTTGCATCAAAGGCCTGGCCATACTGGCGGTAATGTGACTCCGAGGCAGCAGGTCTTCCAGGATCAACAGTCATAATAAGTGCACGGAAGCCTGTTGCATCAAAGGCCTGGCCATACTGGCCATAATGTGACTGCGAGGCAGCAGGTCTTCCAGGATCAACAGTCATAATAAGTGCACGGAAACCTGTTGCATCAAAGGCCTGTCCATTCTGGCGATAATGTGACTCCGAGGCAGCAGGTCTTCCAGGATCAACAGTCATAATAAGTGCACAGAGCCCTGTCGCATCAAAGGCCTGGCCATACTGGTGATAATGTGACTCTGAGGCAGCAGGTCTTTCAGGATCAACAGTCATAATAGGTGCACGGAAACCTGTTACATCAAAGGCCTGTCCATTCTGGTGATAATGTGACTCCGAGGCAGCAGGTCTTCCAGGATCAACAGTCATAATAAGTGCACGGAGCCCTGTCGCATCAAAGGCCTGGCCATACTGGTGATAATGTGACTCTGAGGCAGCAGGTCTTTCAGGATCAACAGTCATAATAGGTGCACGGAAACTTGTCGCATCAAAGGCCTGTCCATTCTGGCGATAATGTGACTCCGAGGCAGCAGGTCTTCGAGGATCAACAGTCATAATAAGTGCACAGAAACCTGTTGCATCAAAGGCCTGGCCATACTGGCGATAATGTGACTCCGAGGCAGCAGGTCTTCCAGGATCAACAGTCATAATAAGTGCACGGAAACCTGTTGCATCAAAGGCCTGGCCATACTGGCAATAATGTGACTCCGAGGCAGCAGGTCTTCCAGGATCAACAGTCATAATAAATGCAAAGAGCCCTGTCGCATCAAAGGCCTGGCCATACTGGTGATAATGTGACTCTGAGGCAGCAGGTCTTTCAGGATCAACAGTCATAATAGGTGCACGGAAACCTGTTACATCAAAGGCCTGTCCATTCTGGCAATAATGTGACTCTGAAGCAGCAGGTCTTCCAGGATCAACAGTCATAATAAGTGCACGGAAATCTGTTGCATCAAAGGCCTGGCCATACTGGCGATAATGTGACTCCGAGGCAGCAGGTCTTCCAGAATCAACAGTCATAATAAGTGCACGGAAAACTGTTGCATCAAAGGCCTGGCCATACTGGCGATAATGTGACTCCGAGGCAGCAGGTCTTCCAAGATCAACAGTCATAATAAGTGCACAGAAACCTGTTGCATCAAAGGCCTGGCCATACTGGTGATAATGTGACTCCGAGGCAGCAGGTCTTCCAGGATCAACAGTCATAATAAGTGCACGGAGACCTGTCGCATCAAAGGCCTGGCCATACTGGCGATAATGTGACTCCGAGGCAGCAGGTCTTTCTGGATCAACAGTCATAATAGGTGCACGGAAACCTGTCGCATCAAAGGCCTGTCCATTCTGGCCATAATGTGAATCAGAGGCAGCAGGTCTTCCAGGATCAACAGTCATAATAAGTGCACAGAAACCTGTCGCATCAAAGGCCTGGCCATACTGGCGGTAATGTGACTCCGAGGCAGCAGGTCTTCCAGGATCAACAGTCATAACAAGTGCACGGAAACCTGTCGCATCAAAGGCCTGGCCATACTGGTGATAATGTGACTCTGAGGCAGCAGGTCTTCCAGGATCAACAGTCATAATAGGTGCACGGAAACCTGTTGCATCAAAGGCCTGGCCATACTGGTGATAATGTGACTCCGAGGCAGCATGTCTTTCAGGATCAACGGTCATAATCGGTGCACGGAAACCTGTTGCATCAAAGGCCTGTCCATTCTGGCGATAATGTGACTTCGAGGCAGCAGGTCGTCCAGGATCAACGGTCATAATAAGTGCACGGAAACCTGTTGCATCAAAGGCCTGTCCATACTGCCGATAATGTGACTTCGAGGCAGCAGCTCTTCCAGGATCAACGGTCATAATAAGTGCATGGAGCCCTGTCGCATCAAAGGCCTGTACATACTGGCGATAATGTGACTTCCAGGCAGCAGCTCTTCCAGGATCAACGGTCATAATAAGTGCACGTAAACCTGTTGCATCAAAGGCCTGGCCATACTGGTGATAATGTCACTCCGAGGCAGCAGGTCTTTCAGGATCAACGGTCATAATAGGTGCACGGAAACCTGTTGCATCAAAGGCCTGTCCATTCTGGCGATAATGTGACTTCGAGGCAGCAGGTCTTCCAGGATCAACGGTCATAATAAGTGCATGGAAACCTGTTGCATCAAAGGCCTGTCCATACTGGCGATAATGTGACTTCGAGGCAGCAGCTCTTCCAGGATCAACGGTCATAATTAGTGCATGGAGCCCTGTCGCATCAAAGGCCTGTACATACTGGCAATAATGTGACTTCGAGGCAGCAGCTCTTCCAGGATCAACGGTCATAATAAGTGCACGTAAACCTGTTGCATCAAAGGCCTGGCCATACTGGTGATAATGTGACTCCGAGGCAGCAGGTCTTTCAGGATCAAGGGTCATAATAGGTGCACGGAAACCTGTTGCATCAAAGGCCTGTCCATTCTGGCGATAATGTGACTTCGAGGCAGCAGGTCCTCCAGGATCAACGGTCATAATAAGTGCACGGAAACCTGTTGCATCAAAGGCCTGTCCATTCTGGCGATAATGTGACTTCGAGGCAGCAGGTCTTCCAGGATTAACGGTCATAATAAGTGCACGGAAACCTGTTGCATCAAAGGCCTGTCCATACTGGCGATAATGTGACTTCGAGGCAGCAGGTCATCCAGGATCAACGGTCATAATAAGTGCACGGAAACCTGTTGCATCAAAGGCCTGGCCATACTGGTGATAATGTGACTCCGAGGCAGCATGTCTTTCAGGATCAACGGTCATAATAGGTGCACGGAAACCTGTTGCATCAAAGGCCTGTCCATTCTGGCGATAATGTGACTTCGAGGCAGCAGGTCTTCCAGGATCAACGGTCATAATAAGTGCACGGAAACCTGTTGCATCAAAGGCCTGTACATACTGGCGATAATGTGACTTCGAGGCAGCAGCTCTTCCAGGATCAACGGTCATAATAAGTGCATGGATCCCTGTCGCATCAAAGGCCTGTACATACTGGCGATAATGTGACTTCGAGGCAGCAGCTCTTCCAGGATCAACGGTCATAATAAGTGCATGGATCCCTGTCGCATCAAAGGCCTGTACATACTGGCGATAATGTGACTTCCAGGCAGCAGCTCTTCCAGGATCAACGGTCATAATAGGTGCACGGAAACCTGTTGCATCAAAGGCCTGTCCATTCTGGCAATAATGTGACTTCCAGGCAGCAGCTCTTCCAGGATCAACGGTCATAATAGGTGCACGGAAACCTGTTGCATCAAAGGCCTGTCCATTCTGGCAATAATGTGACTTCGAGGCAGCAGGTCTTCCAGGATCAACGGTCATAATAAGTGCACGGAAACCTGTTGCATCAAAGGCCTGTCCATACTGGCGGTAAAGTGACTCCGAGGCAGCAGCTCTTCCAGGATCAACGGTCATAATAGGTGCATGGAGCCGTGTCGCATCAAAGGCCTGTACATACTGGCGATAATGTGACTTCGAGGCAGCAGCTCTTCCAGGATCAACGGTCATAATAAGTGCACGTAAACCTGTTGCATCAAAGGCCTGTCCATACTGGCGGTAAAGTGACTCTGAGGCAACAGGTCTTCCAGGATACACAGTCGCCCATTAGCAACTTGTGAATGATGTCAGATGCACTCTTTTATCACGCTGTTCCTAAACTATGCCAGTTTCATTAACTTGGTTCCAACTGGTTATCAAGAATACAGGTCTAAAACCATGATCCGCACAGCTGCATAAAGGCCGCGCATTTTCCCTGCTGTCGCATTCCCCCAGCCCCACGCTCTATTTAATGTCAGAAAGAGAAACAAAGGTGACCTCTTCCTCATGGTGCACTCGTCCCATGGCAATATGTTTATGCTGTAATCCGCATGGAAAAAAGCGAATTCCAATGTTGCACCCGTAAAAAGCCTGTTTTCTGCTGCAAAATGGAACCAGGGATCGCTGACTCGGATAGCGGGGGGAGGAGGGAGGTGTATGTAGAAACCTGTGCGGGCATTGCAGTGCGGGCACGCTAGAGGTTCGAGGAACGGAGGTTCTCTGTGACTGACAGCAAGGACGCAGCAACAAGGGCAACCGCTGCATCCAACACACACGGACCAATCCTGCTGCAGGCTGTATACCCACACTAGCTACTAACCGCATTGAGCACGGAAAACCAAGCCCTCCTGCCACCCAAGCGATACAGAGACCCGCGCTAGAATGAAGGGCGTAGTCATGCACCCACGAGATTGAAAGATAGAGACTGACAATCTTTCTGAACCCGAAGCAGAAAGTAAAAACGCGGAAGCATCACACTCCGTTCCGACACTCAGCAAGCCATCCTGTAGCTGCGGGTGAGGACATGGCATCCCATACAATTGTGGACCACACCATGGACAAAAACTTAAGAGCGCAGCATCCTTAATAAGACGTGAAACTATCGCCCTATGAAATCGATTCTTTTGTGTAGTTTGTTTTGATAGTTGCACCAACAAGACAGGCAGCCCCTGAGGAATTTCCCCGTAATGTCATTTCAATCTGATGTGGAGGAAAGAAACATGTTGGGACGTATGAGTTAATAAGAATGCATTAGTCAGAATGAGTTGTAGTAGAAGGTTTGATGCATGTTTTATCTGAGAATCTCTCTTGCACAGCACTTGACACTTTATTAAAACTTGTCTAACAATAGAGAATAACACCTGTTGTAGAAAACTGTTTTTATGTTTGGTGTGAGGATTGTACAAGCAAAACTCTATTAACATATATGTATAAAAATAAAAATAAAATATGTATTTTTGTAATCAAATCCTAGGTGTTTGACTAGTACATGTTGGCCCCCTAATAGGAGTGGAACCTTTGCTATATGGCGACCTGTACCCTCCTGAAACACATTTTTATCCACAAGCACAATTGTGGTTAACTAAAGGTTGACAACCTTGGCGAGGGGGTTGCTTGTAGAGGTAGCTTTTTCTCCCTCACGCCTCTCGCAGTATTACCGGGTATTGGAGTGCCGCATTCATAAAAGTTGGACTCACTGTCATAGCTGTATCCTCTGCTAAGTGAATGAAAACGGAGCAGATTTGCAAAAGGGGTGCAACGCTTACCCGCACTTTCGACGTTTAATTTGCAAAAGAGCAAATTGCACCAGGTTTACTCAAGGACATTGTAGAGAAACCTCTGTTCTTTGGGGATACCCTAGTCCCTGCCCAGCAACTGCCCCAATATTGCCAGTCAGCAGTCTAATAACACAGCAATACATTCCTTCATAAACTACTTACGCTATGGGGCTTACACTGTTTGCTTTGCAGCGCTTGCCGTACAGGTTGTGTTGGCGGAGCCCGTCCAGCTGTCACTTCCATTGGGGAAAACAGAAAGGTCACCTTGTTACTTTTCAACACTGGTTCTTCCACGTCAGCCACTAGCTTATAAAGAAGGATTCATTGCTACTCAGCAGGCATTCAGTGTTTCAGCTCCCTGCTGAGTAGCAATGAATCCGTCTTTGTAAGCAAGTGTTGGCCAGCTCACTGCTGGCTCGCCAACTTATCATAATTGGCGGTTATTAACCATATCTTTATCTCCATTAGATGCCTCATCCCTCACTTCAGGCCCACAACTATGTGCCCACATCCCTCCCTCCTGACCCACACCAATGCGACCACATCCCTCCTTCCAGACCTAAACCAATGAGCCCACATCCCTCCCTCCCTCCCCACACCAGTGGGCCCACATTCCTCCCTCCAGGCCCACACTAATGTGCCCACATCCCTCCCTCCAGACCCACACCAATGCGACCACATCCCTCCTTCCAGACCTAAACCAATGTGCCCACATCCCTCCCTCCCTCCCCACACCAATTGGCCCACATTCCTCCCTTCAGGCCCACACTAATGTGCCCACATCCCTCCCTCCAGACCCACACCAATGCGCCCACACCACTCCCTTTAGACCCACACCAAGATGCCCCATCCCTCCCTCCAGACCTACACCAATGCACCCCCATCCCTCCCTTTAGAGGCATGCCAAGATGTCCCATCTGTCCATTCCAGGCCACACCAAGATGTCCCCATCCCTCCATTGTAGATCCCACCATGATTCCCCATCCCTCCCTCAAGACCCATATCATCACGCCCCATCCTCCACACACCAAGATACCCCCATCCTGCCCTCCAGACCCAGACCAACCTGCCCCATCCCTCCATTCCAGACCCCCCCTCTGATCCAGACCCCATCAAGATGCCCCATCCCTGCCTCTAGACCCATACCATGATGCCCCATCCTCCCTGCACGCAGAAAGATGCCTCCATTCTGAACTTCAGACCCACACAAAGATGCCCCCAATCACTCTCCACACACCAATATGCCCCATGCCATCCCTCAGATCCACACCAAGATGCCCCATCCCCCTTGCAGACCCACACCAAGATGCCCATGTGCCTCTCTGAACCACAGGCAGATAGCCCCCGACCACTTTCATCAAACATTAAATTCTACTTTAAATCAGTTCTCTAAATCAGCCTGTTTTATTAGCCACCTTTGATCAGTTAAACACCACCATCCACGGTTCCTTTTCTTAGGCATGCACACCTTCCACGTTCAATAGATTTAAATGATTTTGTAAAGTAAATGTAATGTTTTGCTCCACCATCTCCACCTTGTGCCTTTCCTGCTTCTCTTGCAGCCAAAGCCTTCCCAGTTCCCGCTCACGAAAAGTACAGTAAGGGACAACATGACTCGGACGGTACGTGCAGGGTAGGGAATGAAGCGCGCCTTACGTCAGGTGAAGAAGAGTAGGCGGGTCGTTGCCATGGTCCTTTTCTCGGATAGAACTAGACACTACCTTCTTTGTCCTTTGCAAACTGTGCAGAGTGTGTGCTATTTGCAAGGGCAAATCCTCTCCGTCCGTGTATATTGTGCAGAATGTGTGCTATTTATCCTCCATCCTTGCAAAGAGACACTACCTTAGGACTTGGACCAACCGCCAAATGCCAGCCTTTTGCCAAGTGCACCAGGAGAGAGTGCAATTATGGATCCGCACATCTGGGGGTTACACAGGCTTGAGTACGCACAGAGCAAATACGTTTCCCCTCGAACCTCATTACTTTTCTTCCATTCCTTTATAAAAATGCTGTGTAGGCAGTGGAGTCGAACCAACTAGAAGCCGCTAGTCCATAAAAAGCAAACAATCCAGCGGCGTCTCAGCAAATGACCCTCTCTCAAGAAGGACCCAGTCTGGCCACTCTTCTCAATCCCACTGGAGGCAATGCTATATTGTACGCAGCGTAAAAAGGCAGTAGGATATTGTTTAGTATTAGGGTAACCAAAGCCTCCCAGGTGCACTGTCCTCAACAGAATATCCATCAGAAATGTGGGTCTGACACCTCCCCCCAAAAAACAGATTGTTCAATTTATTTATATCTCAATTAGTCTTCTTGATAGAGGAAAGGGAAGCATGCAACAAAATCATTTTTATCACTATCGTTTTACCCCAAAGTGTCAAATTCAACGTTTCCCACTTAGGGCACAGCACACCCATCTCCACAAGCTTAAAACCAATGTGGCTCTCAAGATGTCTATCAGTATCTCAAGTCATTTGAATGGCCAGGTACACTAACCCACCGTCCGCACGTACATTTCGCTCTCCATCAAAGGAACCCCTATGGCACGAACGCGAGATCAGGAAGATCAATGTCTTTGAGGGATTAACTTTATAATCAAAGTCTTTGCCGAATAAAAGCAGTGACACCATTGACTCATGGAAGGAGCACTCTGGATCTGAATCAACATCAAAAGGTCATCAGCATACAAAAGTACTTTCGAGGAGCAGTCCCCAACTAAAATATCGTTAATTCCTGGGTGCGTTCGAAGCATAATCGCAAGTGGTTCTGCGAACAAGTCAAAAAGTTAGGGTGAAAATGGACAGCCTTTATGCGTGCCCCACCGCATTTCAAAAGCATCGGACGTGTAACCATTGACAGTCACTGCGGCCCTTGCACCATTGTATAGAGCCTTAAAAAGTTGCATAATGTGTCGATGCAATCTTAACCAAAACTCGACAAAGATAGAACCAGTTCACCCTTGTTAGGGAGAATTCTCATAAATGGCTGATTTCCCTTACCTACTGAGTCCCTCAGCAGCTTTGCTGGATTTCTAGGGTTTATTTTGTTCACCTGGTAAGAGTGTGAGCCTTTTTCCCACTCTTAAATGTGTTTTTCTGTGTGTGTTTTTACCATTTTGTGTTTTCTTGGGCTCTGGAGCCACACCACTCCATGGCCTCATATTTTCATGTGTGTCACACAGCACCTTCAGTGCAGAGACACAGGGTTGTCTTTGAGACTTCCCACCGACTCCATTTTCTGGGGCTGACTACTGTCCCCCAGAAAAGGTAGAGCTGCCATTAACTTAATTTAGTCAATTTAAATCACAGACCCAGTACACCCCAGATGGAGTATTGGAAAGGGTTAATTCTTCTCCCTTTTTGTCTGAGTATCTTGGAGCACTGTTTCGCTCCCTTTACATCAAGACTTGGCTGGGGGCAGTGGTAACTACCCTAAATTTTCTACCGCCGTTATCTTATATAACCATGGTATTGTTTTAGGCCATCATATTAGCCTCGAACATAAACTCGCTTCACCAAATACATTTTATTTTGGCTCCGGCTAGGTTTATTCGCCATTTCTTTTTGATAAATTCTTTCTCGTGTTTTACTCTGCGCTCTAAACCGGGGATGATTCCTTTGTTCGCTGTCTTTTCGCGGGTTTCTTCACAGAAGCCCTCCTTAAGGCACCTGAATGTCTGGGTAGGCAGGATGTGAGGGAGGGATCTTCGGACCCCTGCCATGGGTTCCCTTGGTAACCCAAGTCACACTCCTGTTTGATTGGCTGAGGGGACTGTCCTTGCCAAGACAGCCACCCTGCTGTGTGATTGACAGCCAGGCTGTATGAATGGGGGAAAACTGCATAAAAAGCAGGTCTCTGGGACTGGAAAGGCAGAGTCACCGCTGGAACGAAAGAACCAATGAGGAGCTGATGGAAGAGGACACCTACAATGACTGAACCGCCCGGTGAAACCCTGCTGAAGGTCCGAATCTCCAGAATCCGACGACAGAGATGATCCTCCAGGAAACATCTTCCCTTGAGCTGGTGGGATCAACCAGTTCGCCCAAACTGCAAGCCAGGACCCCTCCTCTGGTCGAATTCGCTGTACAGAGTTTCAGTGGGCCGGATAGCCAGAAAGGTCGGACCCTGCTTGAGTTTTAAGGAGCGCATCTTTTATTCGTTGCTTTGCTCTGCTGCTGGTTTCTTCCCTGGGTAGTGCAGGACCCTCCGGTCTTCCTACTTCTTGTCAGTCCAACAGTTGCTTCAGGAACCGTGAGCCTGCAAGAACTACCAGGAACGTCCGCCTCAGCTGCAGCTTCCTCTCCATTTTAAGGTACTGTGCAAACCCGGTTGTTCGTTTCGTTCAGCTGCGGTGAAAGTGTTTGAAATCTTTCTCCAATCCGAGGGCTTGTCCTTCTCTTCTCTTTGAACTAAGTTTTCTGTCAACAAACCTCAACCGGAATCCGTGACACAAACTTTACCGTGAACTACCCTGAACCGTGTAATCTTGAGCAAATGACTTTTGACCCATTGCCTTTGGCCCTAAGCCTTTTCTACCTGATTCTATCACTTTAGTTCCTCTTGTTCAATTGCCCTGAGTACTTACCTGTTGGTGTAATTTAATTTCTATTAACTTTGTTTTCCCTCCCTTTTAAATTGCTGGAGTGTCATTTTGCTCCCACTTCATTTTGTGAGCTTAACTTGCCTGGAATTTAAGGGAAGTGGTGTGGTGTATTAACAGTGTGATTTTTAGACTGCTTATAATAGTGTCATGTTATACAACTGAAGAGTGAAATAAATGTATGTTCTTTTACTTGAAAACCTCGAGTCAGTGTTTTCCTGAATCATAGTAATTGCTGTCCTTTGTGTAACTATTGATACTGCTCACTTACTCTTGAGATAAGTCTGGCTGCTCAGCCATCGCTACCACTTTACTGTGCAGTACAGGCTTGTACCAAAGGTGAATTTGTACTTACACTTGTAGTTTTAATTGTATGTGGTGTTCCCAAAGGGTACTGCATATGATTCTGCCTAACAACCCTATCAAAAGTCTCCTCAGCACCGATGGTAACAGCCGCACACGCATAAGCTGAATGCTCCTTAAAATGAGTAATAGCCGACAGTTCTCTCAAATTATCCTAACTGTTTCTGCCACTTACAAACCCAGTTTCAATTTTGTGAATACTATTTTTTGAGACAGAACTGGTAAAGAAATATGTTTTCTATGCGGAGCAGAAGGCGTCTGTAGGGGTGCAGCTGTCACATATAGGGGCGGGGGACAGAAAGAAAGCAATGTGGGGGAAAAGTGAAGGGGAAGTGATCAGCAAAGCAACGGAGTCCCCATTCCTCGGCATGGCACCGATAATGCAGTAACACTCTTCAGCGAGATCCTTGGAAGAACCAATCATTATTATTTACCTATTTTTTTTTATTGTGAATTTGATCAAAAATATGATCTTCAACACAAATAAACAATTTAAACAAAATAATTCACACATTAATTTAAAAATTAGCTTCCATAAAATACAGTAAAATGCATACCATACATACATCCTTCTATCTGAGTAAACACAATTCATCTAACATTTGCACAATCACATGCGGTAAGAATAATTTTAATCCCCCATGCATGCGGTTCCACAAATCTGCTAAATTCACAAATTAATTTAAAATGCATAAAAACGGGGGACGTGGCCAGCAACAGAGCGATGCGGACATGAGCCTCCTATCTCCTGCGACTGCTGCACATATCCTGGATGAAATAGCCTGTCATCTGTGTCGGATCGATATAAAAATATACCTATCAGGAGAGGAACTGCTGCTACGCATAATAGTAGGAAATTGCTGCGGATGGTGAAGGATTGAGGCGGCAGGCGAGTAAGGAAGTTTCTGAGGCGAGTCGGAGAAACGATTCCAAGATGGCGCTGTACTACGCGGTCGTACGTGAGCCCGCCAGTGCAACAGAAGTACCTGATCAGGAGGCGGCCATGACGAGAGAAGCAAGAAGAGACAGTGCACGGCGACTCCCTGCAGGAGGTGGGTGCGAGCGAGCCACCACGTGAGGCGGGACCGTCCTGGGGCTGGCCGATACTACATAGGCAGCGGGTGAGGGAGAGGCAGACCAAAACATCTGTGCACCAGAACGGCCCCCCCCCTCGCTGCAAAACCATCGAGAGCGGGTGGGCCCACCACGCCTGAAGCGGGTACCAAGAGGAATACCCTGGTGGAAAGGGGCACGAACGAGAACCGACGGAAAGAAGCAGCTGTGTGGTACGTGGCCAAAAGAGCTGGGCACGGCTGGAACCCCCGAACCCTCCCAAACAAAACTCAAGGCCGGTGATTGCACTGCGGCAGGGAGCGAGGGCGCCCCCACCCAAACTCTGTGGTGAGCGTACTCGAGACAAACAGGGACTAAAGGTGTATCTAGCAGCAAGAAGCAACGACCGGTTCAGGACACCCTGACACCCAATATGCAAGCCACTGCTGCACTGGAGGAGGATTGAGAGCTGACACTGGGGAGCAGCAAGATGTGGCCGGGCCAGCAGGAACTTTCGAACCAGGAAACAGAAAATGGGGCCTCCACCCAGAGCAAAACAAGCAGCTAATCCATAAACTCTAAAAACCCCAAAAGTCAGAAAGCGGGAAGCCACACAAGGGACGGCAAACATACCCCGCACCTAAAAGTCAACAATATACGCCACCATAGTGGGTGCACTCCCGAGAACACATCGGACATCGTACATGCAGTCCCCAACATGCCCAGACACGAGTAAGGCACAACTCGCTGAGCACAATCACGAGCCTCCAATATGGGCAAGGAAAAAACCAAAAAGCCAGGAATGCAAAGCAAGATTGATCAATTCACCACATACGCGACAAACACGTTAGCAGAACAGACCCACCTAGAAACAATGGAGGGGGAAGGGAACAGAATATCCTTGAAGGACATCATGGCGGCAATCGCCGACTCACGTGCCTCAATGGAGCAGAAAATAGATGGAATTAGCGTGGATGTCTCACTACTACACAACGATCTCCAAAAACTAACCTCCCGCACTGGGGAAGCAGAGCAGCGCATATCTGGGGCGGAGGATGGACTGAGGAACTTAGAACAGCAGCTGAATAGGGCTAGAACCCGCCTAAAAGTACTGGAAGGGAGGGTGGACGAAGGAGAGGGCATATCAAGACGGAACAATGTAAGGATACTAGGATTGCCGGAGAAAGCCGAAGGCTCCAGCATGGAGTTGTTTCTGGAGCAATGGCTCATGGACTTGTTTGACCAAAAAGGTTTCTCAAAATTCTTTTCGATAGAAAGGGCTCACCGAGAAGCCATGGGTCGCCCAATGCCCGGCACCCTGCCAAGCACAGTGGTGGCAAAATTTCTAAACTACAGAGACCGGGACGCACTGCTGCAAATGGCACGCACAAAAGGTACGATAACCTACAATGGCTCAAGGATAGCCTTTTTCCTAGATTAGACAAGAGAAGTGCAAAAGGCAAGGCAGTCATTTGACCAACTTAAGAAACAACTGCGCTCCTTGAACGTTAAATACGGCCTAATCTTTCCAGCGCAACTGAAAATCTTCCATAAAGGGACGACAGTCCATTTTACCGACACGGAGGAAGCCTGGAGATGGGCGGAACTACACATAGATGGCAATTGGAGATCGACTCGGAGAAGCAGAAATGGGCATCTTGGAATCCTACCGGGCAGAGAGTCCCCCCGTGAACAACCACCGGACCAAGACGAAATGTTACCTCTGCATGAGGGGGAGGGCTGATACAAGAACAAAGCAGCAGGGGACTCCCGACACACGACAGTAACACAGTGAGACACTCGATATGGATGAAAATAATAAGCGGCCGCCTTGAATGAACGCAGGCCCCCAGCTCTTTGGGAACAGCTGTGGACGTTGTAAGTGTTGTTAACTGCAGTCTGGAGTAGACTTTAGTTAAGCTCCGACTGATGTTCGGGTGACAGGTACTTCAAGTTGGGCGGAGTATGGGGAGGGGGTAAGGGAATTTGAAATTGTTTGTTTAGTTCATTGTTCTAAGAAGGCTCTTGTTCATATTTGGGCCTGGAAGTTAACGCACAATTTGGGTCAAGGTCTGGCTCCCACCGTAGGGATGCAATGCACCATAGCAAAGTACATACAACACACCCCGACATAATCCCCCAGCTACAATGACAGGATCCCCCAATAGAACCAATACCAAATCCATTAGAATTATGACATGGAATGTGAATGGGCTAGGCAGTAGCATTAAGAGGCGCCTAGTATTACAACAACTAAATCGGTACGCACCAGATGCAGCGTTCCTGACCGAAATGCACTTAGCAGGCACGAACTGCAACTTATTTAAACGAACCAACTACCGCATAGCATTACATTCTGGTTTCTCTATGGGGTCCCGTGGAGTACTCATCCAAATACACAAACGGCTACCATTTAACCTGATATCCATCACACAAGACACAGGGGGTAGATTTGTACATATAATCGGAACTCTCTGGGAACGCGTTACATCCGTGTTAGCTATCTACGCACCGCCAACCCTGCTTACCTCCTTAATTAATGACATAACACCCACAATCACTGTAGACCCTTAGAACCTGATGATAATAGGGGGAGACTTCAATGAGGTCATGAATCTGGAACTCTATCGCACACATATATGCAGAAGGAACCCCTCCACACATACCAAACTAGCTACTTTTACCGATGCTCTGGGATTGAAGGATTTGTGGAGACACTTACACCCTGATGCAAGAGAATATTCGTTCCACTCTGGAGCGCATGCCTCCCTATCGAGGCTTGACTACTTCTTTCTCTCGGCAACCGAATTATACCTAGCAAGCGAGGCACAGCTACTACCCAGAGGCATGTCAGACCACTCCCCTCTCATGCTAGAACTTACCACCAATTGGCCGGCCACCCCGCCCACCTGGCGGCTAAACAATTATTACTTGGGTTTCCCCGAGCTAGTGGAGCATGTCTAGAAAGCTACGGAATCGTACTTTGAACTAAATGCAACCTCATTGGAAAACCTGACAGTGCTGTGGGAGGCATATAAACCAGTACTAAGAGGGGAACTCATCTCCTGGATCACAGCCCACAGGAGAAAACAGTTAAGATCACTCAAGGAAGCCGAAGCACAAGTACAAAGAGCAGAGGCAACCTACTTATCCCTAAACCAACCAGAGTCACACCGCGCATTGCAGCTGGCACAAAAACAGCTACAGAATATTGCCCTAGATAGCGCAAAGCAGGCACACACAGCAATGTGAGCCAGAGTGTATGAAACCGGAGACAAAGAGGGCACAATTCTGGCATGGTTGGAGAGGAGGGATGAGGGTCTCAGACATGTTAGGGCAATCAGATTACAAGACGTCGCACCAATAACAGCAGATCGGGACATAGCGGAAGGATTCGCAACCTATTATGCTGAACTCTATAAAACACCAACCTCCCCCATAGACACTTCAATCCTAACAGGAATCACCCTCCCCACCCTTAAACCCGACCAGATAGATATCACAGAAGATGAACTAACCACAGCCATAGCGGACCTCCAATCCGGAAAAACCCCGGGACCCAATGGCCTCCCAGTAGGAGTGTGGAAAAAAATAGGCCCAAACGTGATAACGCCACACCTATTGAGGATGTATGAAGCCTCGTGTAGAGAGGGATGTCTCCCTCCGGACCTTAGGAAAGCTACCATAGTAGTATTGCCCAAGGCAGACAAACCTCCAGACAGATGTAGCTCTTACAGACCCATCTCTCCCATTAATACCGGAACCAAAATCCTAGCAAAAACACTAGCTAACCGACGACAGCATATCATAGCTCCTTGATCCACCACGATCAATGTGGATTCATGCCGCAAAGATCCATGTGCATGAATATACACAGGTCACACACAGCATTGGAGAAAGCGACCACTATTCACGGCCCATTAGCTTTACTGGCGGTGGATTTTGAAAAAGCATTTGATTCAGTCAACTGGGAAGCAATCTGGGAAAGAATGCAGAGGATGGGATTGGGGCCGCAATTCATAAGCTGGGTCAAACTACTGTATAAAGCACCGGTAGCAGTAACAAAAGTGGACGGCTATGTATCTAACCCCTTTGAATTAGGAAAAGGGACAAGACAGGGATGCCCCCTATCAGCTATGAGCTTCGTGATAGCGATTGAACCCCTTGCGATAGTGTTAAGGCACACAGGGACATGGAACGGCTTCCGCTGGTTGGAAAACTGGGAAGACAAAGTGTCCCTATACGCAGATGACCTGCTTATATACTTAAAAGACCCAGTAAGATCCTGCCCCATAGTAACTACTGTGCTGGAGAGATACGGCTCGTTCAGCGGCCTACGCGTTAACTGGGCCAAATCCATTCTGTTCCCATTAGGGCAGGAAGAAGAAACAATACCATCCCACTGCCCCTACCAAGTAGAGAGGGAACAATTCAAATACCTGGTTATACAAATCACGAACAACTTGAACGACTACATTCCTAAGAATTTACACCCGGTAATGACAAAATTTGCGGAAGATGTCCGACACTGGTCAACCCTTCCATTAACACTATTAGGCAGAGCGGCACTCTTCAGAATGATATGTATTGCAAAATGCCCTGTTACGTGTCCCTCCAAACGAGTTTAGGAAAATAGATCAAACACTCCAGAAGCTGCTATGGAATGACGGCCACCCACGCATGGCGCTTGCTACTCTCCAGAGGTCCATATGGGAGGGTGGAATTGGGCTCCCCCCGACTGCAGACGTACTACTGGGCCAGCCAAATGGCAGTCGTGAATGATAAACTGCATGGAGACACCTCTGCGCCACATAACAGACCACCATAGATGGACACTCCCGAAAAACCCATCATGAAATACCTCTATAAGAGGAAAACCTGAACGACCATTCCCACCATGCAATTACACACATTCCAGATCTGGGCAGACATACATAAATTCGTGGGATGGGAAAATAACCTATCCAAAGCACATCCACTATGGAACAACAAGAACCTCCCGGAAGTGTGCACGCTTCCCAAAGGGCCAAACTGGTCACGGCATGGGACACTGACGTTAGGCAATGTCGTGAAAGAAGGCAACATAATTCCATTTACGGAACTGGCAATCCGCTTCAACCTCCCGCAATCCGAACAACACCACTACACCCAGCTGCATCACGCACTACAGGTCAGCCTCCCCGATATGAACTCCCTGCCGGAATACACCCCAATAGAACAAAACTTATTCCCAGGACGAATCATCCACAAAGTAACATCGGGTTTGTACAGTGCCATAACCTCCTTCGGCACAACGGAACTGTCAGGGCTACAAGCCAAATGGGAAACTGACATGGGTACTATACTTCCGGAGGAATGGGTCTCTGCACTGATGTTTCCCAGGGAGGTGGCTATATCGTCAAGACTTAGGCTGATTCAATTAAAGATACTGCACGGGGTATATTACCCTAGGGTAGCCCTCTACGAATGGGGAAGGATAAATGATCCAGCCTGCCTGCGGTGCAGGACTGAGGAGGGTACCTCTTCCATATCCTGTGGGATTGCGCCCACATTCAGCAATTCTGGTAGGCATGTTGCAATGAATTATCAACAGTCATGGGCAAATCTATTCCTAGAGACCCAAAACTACTATTGCTGGGAATGGAGGATGACATTGAGCTGTCAAGATATGAAAATCTGTTTCTGTTTACCACCACCGCACTAATTAAAAGGAACATTGCACAAAAATGGGGGTCGGAAGTGACAGCGAGTTATGATCAATGGGTGACAGATGTGGACATTTGTGTTGCAATGGAGCGCAGGGTTTATACGGCCAGAGGATGCCCGGCAAAGGCGCAAAAAGTATGGCAAAGATGGGAAGACGCCCACTGAAATACAACTCGGAATAGTTGATTGAAGGGACATGTTGGGGCACATCTTGGTGTTTCTTGTGTGCTCATAACAGGGAAATGGGGTATGATTTTATGTAACATGTAGACTCATTCTCAACTATTTGCATGTACTGGGGGGAAACAGACAATGACCTTTTCATTAGTAGTGTGCTTGTATTTGTTTGTTTGTTTTAAAAATCAATAAAATGTGTTATCAAAAAAATAAAATGCATAAAAACGACCCAAGAATTTAGTTCTTACTATTAGCAAGGTTGGGCCTTCTACTAATATGTGTCGTAAGGTTTCTGACTTGCCTGCCGTATTACAACGAGGGCAAATGCCCACCATCATTTGGTTTTCTACGTGCATGTTTTACTTCGCCTGTCGGCAAGCGATTCAGACGGAATCTTAAGAACTGCTGTCTTATAACAGGGCACGGATATTGACAGAGATGGTTTGGGAATTGTCCAAGCGGTTTGTCAGATATCCTCTTGTGCAGCTGGTTGTATCCATCCTGTCCTTCTCCTTTAATACCTTCGTTATACCGAGCGGAAGACCCACCAGTTCGGTGCGGTCTTTGTCCATATCAGCTAACAAACTATTCGACAATAATAACATCATGTTCAGAAATGGTGAAACTTTCTTCTCCATGCAATCATACAAATTTGTGTACAATGAAATTGGCATAGGGGGCACAATTGTACCAACCAAAGATAGTACACGCCAGTTGAACCAGTACTGGAGCGACTAAAGTCCCAATTCAAATTGTAATGATGATATAGGAGGAGCGGCAGGCAGACCTAAGACCTTCCTCAATAGTCTGACCTCCAATCTATCCCAGAGAATGCTATATGCAGGGCAATCCTTCTCCGTGCCATACATGATCCTAGGGATGACTTTACCTACATAGAAAAGAATAAGGGGTTTCATAGGGAATTTGTTCAATTGCATTTGGATCCGCTTCATCTGAAAGACCAATTGATACATTTTCTTTTCAAGGCTATTAATTGTTAGTAATTTGTTTGCGAGTTTATACAAATTGAAACCCAAATGTACAACTTTCTTCCTGGTCTCAATCCTTGTGTTATCGACAGTCCAATGAACCTTCCTAATTTTCTTCTTTATGTTACCAAACATAATATTACTGCTTTTTTTGGTTGATAACCAAATCATTTGCCGTCGCATATATACTCAAGGCTCCCAGCAACCTCTACAGCCCTATAGGTGAGCCATCCAAGAGTGCCAAGTCATCCCCATAGAACAACCAACTGATGGGATAGGCTTGCTCAATGGAAGAACACCACGAAGGAGTTGCTTGGGGCTTTTAGAAAAGCTGTAGACACTAGGCACAAGTGTAAAAGAAAGAATTCTTAATGCCATGATGAAGGCTGTACCAAATCCCCCAGCACTGCAGCATGGCCAGAAAAGCTGGGCACAAACCAAAGTGCAACGGTTAAAGGGGAGGTTTCCTGCCCAGCTCCACAATATCCCAAATCTCCTAATCAAACGAGACGGAATGCCGAATCGTGCAGATCTTTGTTAATATATAGAACATATTTAGGGTGGTGTAAAGGGTTAAATATTTGGGGGACACGGTTAGGGTGGGTTTTTAGGGGTCGCAAACAGGGGTGTGGTGGGAACCCCCCCTCCCCATAAAAAAGAAATGCATTCAATATTAAGGTGTTCAGGATATATGTTTCGATATATGGGCATCCCATATACAATATCTTGGTATAAAGGCATGTAACCATTATTGCCCTTCAGGACGGTGTTCTCGATATTTCAAGGTGGATGGCACCGCCCTCCTTCCCTAAGGAATTCATTTGATGCCTTTGAAAGTGACTGTGTCGTGCCTGGATAGTTATGTCGATTCACGCCCTTTTCCAGTCTACAATTACAATGTTCGGAAATGTTCCCCAAATGTGGTAAAGCTCAAACTTGTCAATCAAATCACACAAAACCCCCCAAGGTCTTGCGAGTGAAGAACCCTTTGTGAGCAGTGCAAGGGGACTCGCAACAATGTTATGGACGGTCCTACGGTCAACACAAGAGTAGACAGAGGATGGGATCCACATGACGGCCACTCTGTTCTTAAATGTTCTGCCAGGGATAAGGAAAGAGAAGAATTCCTGGAAATTGTGGACCCCCCAAAAAAGTCCCGGCTTTCAGAATGGGCCAAAAATATGCCTGTTTGAGTCAACCCACACGCACTTAAGTTGCTTTTTTTTTACAATGGGTGTATTAACAAAAATACAGAAAGTTAACACATATACAACTGAAACCACATTTGAGAGTCAGAGTGCCCGGAAACCTTCCAGAGTTGATTATAAAAGGCCAGACCTCATCGTCCAGCTGTCCCTGATCCTTGTTGCGCAATGTGTACAATGTATTCAGGAGACGGGAGTGGGCTGGTCCTCCATGGTGGCCTTCTGCATACCACACCGTTGCATAGTAGCCGCATACCCAAAGGGGAAGCTTCCGCCGCTTTATGCAATAACCTTTTGGTTTCCCCCTACGCTGTCGCCCGCAGCCCACCTCCTGCTGCGCCGTTTTCACTGAACCACGAGCGATGGGGTATGAACAGGAGGTTCTGTGGTAACAGTAGTTTCTATCCTTGTTTTTTTTAAATAAAGACAGTGAAAGCAGAGAAGCAGTTATAATAGCACTGCTTATAGAGTAATGTGAATTGCCACCATGCTTTCAAAGTTCGGTTTTCTAAGAGTGAGAACAGCAAAATGTGCAAAATGGTGTGCAGGCAATGTGTCGCATTTTCCACAACATTGTATGTCTCTTTTGTAGCGGAGATCGCCCACCTCTGCCTGCTGTGAAGTTGTATTAGAAGCCAAACATAAGTACAGAATCAGTCATTTGAAAGTAGTTTATTTAAAGGTTTCTAAGAGGCGTGGCACAAATCCCCATTCCCAATCACTTTACCTCCAAGCAAGTTTGGAAAGACCCCATGATCTACAGTTGTTTTATTGAATGTTGTCGTAGGATCTGAACTATGGCTCTACTGAATGAGCCCTGGCCAGCAGCCAACGGCTTCCCAGGTAACCTTTTTCTTTGGTGACCCTCAGATCACCACTGCCCGCAGCCGGGTGGAAAGAACCTTGGAGAAGGTCTTACAGATTAGCCAGACGCCAGGATATCAGTCAGTACCAACCACGTAGGCCCAACCTGAGGAGGTATGTATCGTCCGATTCCTTCCACCTCTCGCGGATTGGTGGAAGTACGATAGCACTGCCTGACGTACTCAAGGGGATTTTCTACTGAACATGCCCAACGTTGGCACTCCGGTAAAGATATGGGAGGACGGCTTCCCATTGGCCATGATATGATAACGGCCGGATATAGAGACGAGCTGCTCAGGATATAAAGGCTAGAGTTGACCCCTCCTCAGGACCAGCAACAGCCGCAAACATGGGCAAGCTTCTCCTCCTGACAGGTGAGTACAGGCCTACGGCTGGGCTGTAGGTCCGAGATTTGATATCCGTGTTCTGCAGAACACGCCTGTGCCAGAGATGGTGGGAAGGCTGATCAGAGCTACACTGACAGGCGCATTTTCATAAACCCCTCAGTGGCTGAGATTGGCGGCCTGGGCCCTTATGAGTCCCACTGGGTCCTGGCCTTCTGTCCAATCGCCTACAGCATCTGCCCTCCCCCTGAACATGCCTTCAGGCCCACACGGACCAGTGGTTCTCAGGTCTGCACTTATTGTATTGGCTGTTGACCCCACTCTTACCAGGTGGTCACTGCCTCGCACTTACCTCTTGCCTTGCAACTGGCTCTCAGGCATTTCCCCACCTGCGGCACCCACCAGCACGTACCCCCACCCCGTGTCCCCGCTCCCTCTCTGCCCTTGCACGCTCTGAATGTCACGAGGCCTAGTAGGACCGCTGCTGTCATTTGCTTTTCATTGTCATGTTTATATTCCATTGGTTTGCATTGTTGCATTGTTCCCTTGTTCCCTTCCCTTTTGTCTTGTGGGCGCTTTGAAACACAATTCTTGCTGTATAATCGCCTTACATTTTTGTCCAATAAAAAAAACAAAATAGCAACAAGCAGATTATTCGAGAAATGGGTGGGTGCTGCTAATTTGGAAATGAGAGGTCTTCCACACTGCCCCATAATTAGGGGGAGCGGGAATTGTGTGCAGAACTGCTCCCCAAGGGGAAGTTCACTTGAATGATTAATGGAGGAGGTTGTAAGCAGAGGGGATCCTGACAGGGAGCTTAAGGGTCACTGGGAGGACACTTTGGCCCAGTTGCAAAT
Source organism: Ambystoma mexicanum (assembly GCF_040938575.1). Taxonomy (NCBI): domain Eukaryota; kingdom Metazoa; phylum Chordata; class Amphibia; order Caudata; family Ambystomatidae; genus Ambystoma; species Ambystoma mexicanum. Next base: position 26,145,532 of record NC_090938.1, read on the forward strand.
CCACGGGAGCCTCTGCAGGGCCCTTCCGTGTGGCATGCCAACCTGGAAGCCTGGTGAGAGTCTCTGGCCTAGTTCTACACAGAGGAGGTCCTTACAGGGCACTTACACAGACGTGGGGAGGAGGCTCCAATCAATTCTGCGCGCGGGCGGGGGGGGGGGGCAGGTCATGACCACAGGGGGCATACCGTCAGCTGGTGCCCTGGGCATAGATGCACACAAAGGTCACTCGTATAGGAAGATTGGCACAGTTTCACGTAGTTAATTCTTTCCAGGCGCTTCACCCTACATGTTAACTCTCACAGTCCTTACACTGGGGCTGCAGCCTTGCACTGTCCCTCCCTGGTCAATTCTACATAGAACTGGGAGCCGCACCCCCACCCTACCACAACATCAGTACATGAGACCCCCAAAAGTGGGCAAGATCTGCCACACAGAGAATAATCCCGGACGTGGCATATGTCTTCGGAAGCTTGGGTTACCCCATACATTTCGTGACCCTGGCTAGATGGCCACCGCTTTGCCATAAGCAGGTTCTGAGAGAGACACACAGAAGGACAGAGTGAGATTGGGCGAAGCACAGAGCGTTCCCAGGTACAGAGGTCTCCCCTTCGCCTTGTACCCTAGTGTCTGTAAAAAGGCCCCCCTTCTCCTTGGCTCTCTCCGGAATAGAGGCACTCGCTGAGAGAGGGAGGTGGGCGGTGGGTGGGGAGATTTGCCACGTGCCTGCACCTTCATTCTCATACATTGGGGTGCAACCCCCTTAAGTGCTGAAGGACACTCCCCTTCACCCCAGATGGCCAGGCCCTGACCCTAAGATAAGTGGGCACCTGAGCAAAAGAGGTTGCGCGTGACTGAGGGCCATCATCTCCTCACTCCTTTCTCACACTTCCTGGGCTTCCCTGTCTTGGCTTCTCACCTGTTTCTTCAGATCTCCTCTGCTTCCGAGTAGCAAGTTATTTTGTGGTGTGTGCTATAAAAGGGAGTGAGCAAACTTTTGTGCTTTCATGGAGCCACTGAATTCCTGGACTGCTGAACTTTAATGATGCTTCTGGTCTCTTTGCAGGTCTGGCTCTGCTGCTCAACGCCCAGATAGGTAAGAGCGCCTCAAGCAGCCGCGTATCAAGGATCAAGCACACCTTGCTCCCCGAATCTCACATCATGACCACCCTTACCTCTGCAGGCTGGTCCTGTGGATATTCTGATAGGGGGTCTGAAAGCGAGACCATCAGTTTAGCTAATGCATGGGGTCATCAAGGTAGGAGCCATGGCTCACTTGAGAGGAGTCTTGGCTATACTCTTTACAAATGTGAAAGGCAGAACCCATTGTACCCATGCACCGAAGTCACTGGGCTCCCCTAAACCAAACGTCCACTTCAATGGCTGGTAAAGAGTGCATTCTGAGCAGATCAAGTGAGACAAGAGTCCTACCTGGGCAATGAGAGAGCAGTGTTCTTACTAATGCTTAATAGGAGGGATGGGGTATAAAAACTCGTTAAAAGTTTCATAGTCAGAGGTTTTTTAATACTTATGCTAAATCAATAGTCAGGAGGTATTGTGCTGTATGGTCTGCGCGGCCCAGTAGAAACGACCTGGAAGAATTGTACAAGCAGCCTCAGTGAGGTATTGCACGGTATGTTCTGCGTGACTCAGTCGAAACGACCTGGCAGAATTGGACAAGCAGCGTCAGCGAGGCATTGCGCGGTATGGTCTGCCCGACTCAGTAGAAACGTCCTGGTAGAAATGAACAAGCAGAATCAGCGAGGCATTGGGCGGGATGGTGTGCGCGACTCATAGATTCCACGGGTACATACCTGTACAAGCATTACGATTCAACACCTTGAAAACGGGGCGTATCAGGGGTTCTCAGTGCAAAGGGCGGAGGAGAGGAGAGTCTATCGTACTAGAACATGTCCTGTCTGTAGAGATGCCAAGAAAGGACTTAAGTGTATTAATGGCTGACAAAACTACCTTTATAACTTCTCCTCGAGTGCAGGCTCCGCCTACCAGCTGACATGCTACTTCACCAACTGGGCCCAGTACCGGCCCGGCCTGGGCAAGTTCAAGCCGGACAACATCGACCCGTGCCTGTGTACTCACCTGATCTACGCCTTCGCCGGCATGTCCAACAACCAGATCACAACCATTGAGTGGAATGACGTGACCCTCTACAGCTCCTTCCAGAACCTCAAGAACCAGTGAGTAGTTACGCAGAAACGGTGGTGGGAGGGCGGGTGACAGTGTTAAAGACCAGTAACACTATGGGATTGCGTAAACCCTATGCAAGGAGGTTTGTCAAAATCCTCAGAAAAGAAGCAGGATCCAGGGAAAATCCCTTGGAACGGGAATGGGCACACGCTCGAACTAATCAAAGAAGGCAAAGTGCTCACAAACACACAGAAAGACACAAGACACACCTGCACACACAGCAGGAGCTCATTCTCCTGATGACACATGGATCAAGGCTCTCCCATGAAAGCACCTATCATGTTGACGCTTCTGGGCTGCCGCCGGTGTAAGGGAGTGTATGTGTGTTAGAGCTGATCAGGCAGGCATCCGTCCATAGGGCTGAAGCTGCTAACTACTGGGTCAGCAAAAGGAATGACACATCTGGAAGCAGCATCTGCTGAAGACGCTGATGGGGTCATAGTCTCCTCCTGGTCCACTTCAGCATCACTTATGAAGAAATACCAGACATCTTCAACCTGATCTTCTGTTTTTTCCTTCCAAAGGAACGGAGCCCTGAAGACGCTGCTGGCTATTGGTGGTTGGAACTTCGGCACCGCACCGTGAGTTATCCATGCAGAATGTTGGCCACACCACATTCGGAGTAAATAAAAATCAGATTAGCCACTCCTTTTCCATACTCTTGAATGTTGTTACCCTGACATGTGTGTCTTTCTCCTCCTTAGATTCACCGCCATGGTCGCCACCCCTCAGACCCGCCAGACATTCATCTCCTCCGTCATCAAGTTCCTGCGACAGTACGGGTTCGATGGCTTGGATTTCGACTGGGAGTACCCAGGTTCCAGAGGAAGCCCCCCTCAGGACAAGCAGCTCTTCACCACCCTGGTCCAGGTGAGGACAAATGGTTATGCCATCCACCGAAGAAACCACAAGCAAGACAACTGGGGGGCTGTGGGGGAGTGACAGCATGTAAGTGTGGAGGAGTGGGCCCTGCTCTGTGTCAAGGATCAATGACCTTTGGTGGCCACCTTCCATGGAAAGGATCTTTGCCTTGTTCCTGCTTGATATGATCAATGACCTTTGGTGGTCGCCTTCCATGGAAAGGATCTTTGCCTTATTCCTGCTTGATATTATATGATATTTTATTTATATTGCGCTCGTACACAAGTGTTTCAGAGCGCGACCAGGCAAAGGGAGGAGAACAGGGGAGAACAAAAACAACGATCTTACTAGGCCTAGTGACATTGAGAACGCGCAAGTAGTGCATGGGAAAGGTAAAAGGGGAAAGTGCATGGAAGGGGGAGAAGTGGAAAGTGCGGCACATAGGAGAGAACAGAATAAATCATAATAAGTTAAATAAATAAATAAATAAATAAAGGTGATAAACAGTGGTAGTGCAGCCAGTAAGTGGCAAAGTGCTAAGTTAGTCAGATAGGGTGTATCTGGTAAGTGCAGAAGAAAAGTGGGTGGAGGGCTGTATGGATACAGATGCCGACCCCAGTGCAAGGGGTGGCCCAGAGGCAGTCAGGGGGGTGGCAGGGTGAGCAGGTACCTGGGCCCCGGGGACAGAGGGTGGCCAGGTGCAGAGTGCCGAGGGAAAAAGGGCAGATCAGCAGGGGATAGAGGGAGCAAAGGCAGAAGAAAAGAAGAAGGTCTTGAGGTGCTTCCGGAACCGGATATGGTTCTCCTCAAGTTTCGGGGTGGCAGGGAGGCTATTCCAAAGGGAGGCCCCAGCCGAAGACAGAGATCTACCCCCAGCTCGACTGGCCTAGTTTCTCAAGAGCAGGAGTTTCTCCAGCAGCGGAACAGGGAAAGCTTTAAGAAAAAAGCCACCAAGTGTGTATTCATGGCCATCTATTGGATGTGTCTCTTATGGGTGAGAGTTACGCTTTGAACTGGGCCAAGTAACTGACTGGGTCCCGCCCAGTTCATAAGCTGCAAGGTCTGGTGGTGGGGGTTGGGGGGCCTTTCTCATACATGAGCCTACGCTCTGATTATGCAAACGATGTCTGTTTCTGGCTCCACCTGTGATCACAGCGATTTCTCCAACACAATCTCACCAGAAATAGGACAATTCCAGCCTCAGAGCTTTGCAGAGTCACACAGCGCGGGGAAGCACTTTTCAAGCAGGAATTCTCCAGATTTTCTGGAGTAGGAGACTGTTGGTGGTTAATAGCCCTGATGATACAGTGAATGTTTCCTCTCTTGACTTGTTCTCCTCTCTTCAATCATTCCTAGGAAATGCTGGCGGCCTTCCAGCAGGAGGCCACACAGAGCAACAGGGCCCGGCTCCTGGTGACAGCCGCGGTGGCCGGGGGCATCTCCAACATCCAGTCTGGCTACCAGATCCCTGCGCTCTCGGCGTGAGTACAACTCTCTCTCCTGCATTGGGTGATGGGTTCCTCGTCCCTCTGTTCCAGGGGCAGCACTTTGCCCAGATGCCCACCTATAGACCCAAGTGCAGTGCTAGTGAGCAAGAAGCACAAGACCCTAATCACAAACTTACATTTCCTGCACAGGGCTCTGGACTACATCCATGTCATGACGTACGACTTGCACGGATCCTGGGAGGGGTACACCGGCGAGAACAGCCCCCTGTACACCAACCCCGCTGCCACCGGGGCCAACGCCTACCTGAACGTTGTGAGTACCTGTCATTTAATGCCCTTTTTTGAGTCACACAATTATAGGTATTTTAATCCTGTGAGAAAAATCCATTTAAATAAACTGCAAAACGTTTTTATTTCGTTTGAAGAATGTTGTCGTTTATATTCTCGTATCACATATTGTTTCTGTCATATTCTGCCATCTAGTGGACGTTTTAGGCATAACATGGCAGGTAAACCATATGTATATTTGTTTATCATTTCCACACATCATTAAATAAATGACCAACATTTTGCAATCATAGTAGTATTTTTTTCTTATTAAACATTTAAGGGGGGGGGGAACTCCTCTAACCCCCTAGACTAGGCCTTTACTTTAGAAGGATCTACAGTCATATTTTCGATGATTAGCACCACAAAACGACTTTTTTTAAAAACGAAATTTAAGAAGACATATATTTTTTGCTCTTTTAAAATTAGTTTTTTAAAACGAAAATATGACTAGATACACTTCGAGAGAATGTAAGAATACACACACACCATGGCCTGAACCCTTTCCGCTGTCTTTTCAGGATTACGTCATGAACTACTGGCTGAGCAACGGCGCCCCCGCTTCCAAGCTCATCGTGGGGTTCCCCACCTACGGGCACACCTTCATCCTGAGCAACCCGTCCAACACCGGCATCGGGGCCCCCACCTCTGGAGCGGGTCCCGCTGGCCCCTACACCAGGCAGGCCGGATTCTGGGCCTACTACGAGGTAGGTGATTCAGGGTTAAGTCAACAGCAGACTTTGGAGCGATTTAGAGGAGGCCCTGGTTATGCATAAACACCAGGAGCGCCTGAAGGCTCTGAGCTCGGAGCAATGTATAAGAAGCCTGTACCCCAACATAACACCTGCCTGACATGTTCGCCCCTCTCTCTAATATCTGCCAGGCTAGCCATTTAAGGTTGCTGATTGAACTCTCGTTATTGCTTCACCCTCAATGTGGGAGCACTTCCTTTCAGAGCTTGTTATAAAAAGCAGAACTGGACGCTCCTTATCTTCCTGGTATTTTGAAACCGTTAACTGGTTTGAGGGTTGTGTCTGCGCCAGGCGGTCCTGTGCTACGTGGTAGGTGCGGTGCTGCCGTGGGGTTTTTCACCATTTTAACCAGAGGTGTTTCCAAATTCTCCAATTCCTGCAGATCTGCACCTTCCTGAAGAACGGGGCCACTGACGTCTGGTCCTCTGCTGAAGAGGTCCCCTACGCCTACCAGGGCAACCAGTGGCTTGGATACGACAACGTCAAGAGCTTCACCCTCAAGGTGCGCTACATCGCTTGACCAGCTATCGGGATATCTGTGTTAATGGACTGGTCCTTAAGGTCGATAACCAGTAACATGACCTAACCCTGCCCCCCTTCTTCCCACAGGCTCAGTGGCTGATGAAGAACAACCTGGGGGGCGCCATGGTGTGGGCCATCGACCTGGACGACTTCACCGGCACCTTCTGCAACCAGGGCAAGTTCCCGCTCATCAGCGCCCTGAAGGCTACGCTCGGCGTGCAGGCTTCAGGTGAGTCCCACATCTTAGTTCATTAATCGTGTGCATTTACGGATAATTCAGTGGTGTTTCTGCCCCGACTGCCAGGAAGTCACACGCGCAGCACAATCTCTACTGCACTGTTCTGATGAAGAAGAGGTTGGGGCTCGGATGAATAAACAACACCTCTTCATCTGTGTCCCTTGCAGGTTGCAGCGCCCCCGCAGTCCCCGTCACAGCAGCGCCAGCCCCTCCAGCCACCGCCGCTCCAGCGCCCCCCAGTGGTGGCGGTGGCGGAAGCAGCTCTGGTGGCAGCGGATTCTGTGCTGGCAAAGCCAACGGCCTCTACCCAAATCCAATTCAGAAGAACGGCTTCTACAACTGTCTGAACGGGCAGACCTACCAGCAGGCCTGCCAGACCGGCCTGGTCTTCGACGCCAGCTGCTCCTGCTGCAACTGGGCCTGAAGTGGGCCAGGGCTCCTGGAACCGCCACGCACCACCTGCCCTCACTCCACAGTCCTACATGAATGGCTCGAGCTTTTCTTCAGCACAACAAAATGTAGGGACAGACAACAGTACAATTCACATCGGTACAAATGTGTGATTGTCCGCTCTTGTGTGATTTGCAAAGATGAGACCAGACGTTAGCATAAGAACTGCGCATGTCTTAAATAAAGTGTGTTCTCAGTGACTGCTCTGTCCGCTTCTGCTTTGAAACTGATCTTGGTTTCCTTAGGTCGACCTTAATGGTCAGTAGTTTGCCTGAAACTTGGAATTGCAATATTTTGAGTCTCTTTTTTCTCGTCCCATAAATGTACATACTTGCGATTATGCACCAGTTATAAATCCCCGCCCTGGCCCCCCTCAGTACATCTGCCAGTGTCACTGATGGGGTGCAGTCTTTATATCGAACATGTTATGAAGAATGCATGAAGGGGTGGAGTAAAGGGTTAAATCTTGTGGGAAAAGTTTTGCGGTGGGTTTCTAGGGGTAGGAAACAGGGGTTTGCGGGGGATATAAGGGCGTTCTGCATAAAAGGTCGCGTTATAAAGACATGTCACGGTCACTGAAGTAGCCTGGCCCAGTGAGTAGGGAGTCCAGGAGCAGGAACCAGCCTGACCCGGGTGGGTGCAGAAGGAAAGATGCTTCTGATGTCTTAGTCAGTGCTTAGAGGTGGAGAGCAGGGTCTCAGCAGCCACTCTGCTTCCTTGCTTCACTCCAAGTCCCCGGCAGCTTGCCGGTGCGCGGGACCCACACACACAGGTCCCTGCACTCCACATGGCTTTCAATGCAAACACTCACACGCATCCATTCCAAGTCCCTACGGTGACATAACACAATGTGGCCCTCTCTTAAGGCAGGCACTCTGGTCCTGGAGTTCACTGGACAGCTGGAATATCTGGCAACTTTCGTTGTTATCATTCCTTTCAAAATGAAAGCTGGCCTCCAATTCTCTGCAGTTCTAATTCTCTTGCTTAAGGGTTGTAAACCTGAGACTTCTATGAAGCTTTTCTGGGATGACACGATTGTTTGATGTGATTCTGGGAACATGTCTTGTTCGTCTCCATGCTTTACTGAACCTACCTTCTAAAATGGGGGTACATGTAAAACAAATAACAATGCCACGCTTCCTAGCCGAAGTGGGCTCTTTGCATGCCTTCGTTCTTAAGCCAAGTCCTGTCCTAGACCCGGCCCTCCACAGTGACGCCCTCTGGCCCGCGGGGGCCGCGCCGCTGCAGCCTTTACCTTTCTACAAATTTCAAAGCTGAAACACGCAACCCCCCATCAGAATAAGAATCAGCCCCACAGATCTTGGCAGCCTCTCCTCCCTGAATCAGCCCTAAGGGTCTGGGCAGATTCTCCTCCCTGAATCAGCCCTACGGGTCTGGGCAGATTCTCCTCCCTGAATCAGCTCTATAGACCTGGGCAGCCTCTCCTCCCTGGATCAGCCCTACGGGTCTGGGCCGATTCTCCTCCCTGACTCAGCCCTACAGATCTGGGCAGCTTCTCCTCCCTGACTCGGCCCTACAGATCTGGGCAGCCTCTCCTCCCTGACTCGGCCCTACAGATCTGGGCAGCTTCTCCTCCCTGACTCGGCCCTACAGATCTGGGCAGCCTCTCCTCCCTGAATCAGCCTCACAGATCTGGGCAGCCTCTCCTCCCTGAATCAGCCTCACAGATCTGGGCAGCCTCTCCTCCTTGAATCAGCCTCACAGATCTGGGCAGCCTCTCCTCTCTGAATCAGCCTCACAGATCTGGGCAGCCTCTCCTCCCTGAATCAGCCTCACAGATCTGGGCAGCCTCTCCTCCCTGAATCAGCTCTATAGACCTGGGCAGCTTCTCCTCCCTGGATCAGCCTCACAGATCTGGGCAGCCTCTCCTCCCTGAATCAGCCTCACAGATCTGGGCAGCCTCTCCTCCCTGAATCAGCCTCACAGATCTGGGCAGCTTCTCCTCCCTGAATCAGCCTCACAGATCTGGGCAGCCTCTCCTCCCTGAATCAGCCTCACAGATCTGGGCAGCCTCTCCTCCCTGAATCAGCCTCACAGATCTGGGCAGCCTCTCCTCCCTGTATCGGCCCCACAGTTCTCACATCTGGGCGTTAAAAATGAAATACTTTTTTTTTTAATGAAAGCTCAGGCAGTGCTGGTACCAGCCACACAGCCCTCACCATTTTACTATTATTCCATGCACTGATTCTTCCATATTTAGACATTCATTGGCTTTAGGGCCACAGTGCGTAACCTCTACTACTCCAAAATGCAGACGTTTGACCTTCAGAGCTAAGAGAGACCTCAGCGGTGGCCTCTAGTTTTCCCTAAATTATACCAATACTTCAGTAATAGACAGGTGTTATGTGTTGTACTACTCGCTTGCTCCAGATAAAACATGTTACTTTATTTGCCAGAGCCCTGTAGACCGATTTACCTATTTGGAATGTGCCCTCTCCTCACCGAACCCCATATTTCCTGCTATTCCCACTGTTCCCATCGCTCCTTGCATCTGAACCCGATTTATTCTGCCAGACCACTGTCTCTTTCACCATCTCTGCAGGTAACACGAGGCATCCATGTAGTACAAAACCAAAAACCTGTTTATCGCTCCATCGGTTCAGGTCCCCTCTAGTTCCCCTCGCGATCTCTCTTGCCTCAACAAGATCCTCATTTTGAGGGCACTGCAGCGGTCATACGATACTTGTCTGGTGAGTGCATGGAAGCCTGTCTTCTCTCGACCCGAGAGTGATCCGCGATGAAGCTGGGAGCAGATCCATAGGACCTTGAGTTGGCTTGCCAGCCACTAGAACTAGAGTGAAGGATCACAAGTCGGGACACGTGCTGCAGGCTTGGGAAGGATCACGAGTCAGGCCACGTGCCGCAGGCTTGGGAAGGATCACGAGTCAAGCCACGTACCGCAGGCTTGGGAAGGATCACAAGCCAGGCCACGTACCGCAGGCTTGGGAAGGATCACGAGTCAGGCCATGTGCTGCAGGCTTGGGAAGAATCATGAGTCGGGCCATTTGCCATAGGCTTGGGAAGGATCACGAGTCAGACCACGTGCTTCAGGCTTGGGAAGGATCATGAGACGGGCCATGTGCCGCAGACTTGGGAAGGATCACGAGTCAGACCACGTGCTTCAGGCTTGGGAAGGATCATGAGACGGGCCATGTGCCGCATGCTTGGGAAGGATCACGAGTCAGACCACGTGCTTCAGGCTTGGGAAGGATCATGAGACGGGCATGTGCCGCAGACTTGGGAAGGATCACAAGTCGGGCCATATGCCGCAGGCTTGGGAAGGATCACGAGTCAGGCCACGTACCACAGGCTTGGGAAGGATCACAATTTGATTGTATTATTCACTGAATTCAGATGTACCAAAAAGAGATCCAATTCATCTCGTGTTCCGCACCAGATACCCAAGATATCATCTATGTATCGTTTCCAGATCAAGATCTTAAATGACCATAGTGGTTGATCCAATACATTTTCTTTTTCAAATTTATACATGTATGTGTTCGCATACACCGGAGCCATGGCCGACCCCATTGAGGTTCCTGAAGATTGTACATAGTATTGGTCCTGAAAACGAAAGTAACTGTTGTAGAGTATTATTTCTAATAGTCCCACAACAAACTCATTGTTCCCTCTTATACGTGTATGATTCAACAAGAGCCAAAGTACAGCATTTATCCCATCGGTGTGGGGAATAGATGTATAGAGGCTACATACATCCATGCTGAAACGTATGCAGCTGGTGTCTAGGGCTATAATTTCCTGTAAGCAGTTGAGAAAGTCTGTAGTGTCCTTCAGGTAAGTTGGTATTTCCTGGATTAGGGGTTGAAGTAAGCGGTCCACATAGATGGCCATTTGGGTCAAACCCGCTATCTGTACCTGCTACTATTGGTCTTAATGGGGGATTTAGATTGTCTTTATGGACCTTGGGTAGGCCATAGAACACAGGCGTGATTGGGTATTTGTTTATAAGGAACTGACTTGTTTTTGCCTCAATCCAATTGTTTTCCAAAGCGTTATCAATGGCTCTCTCAATAATGGCTTTGATTCTATGTAATGGGTCATTGTCAAGTTTTGTGTAGGTGACAGTGTCGTTAAGTAGTTCCAGACATCTCCGTGTGTAGTAGGATCATGAGTCGGGCCATGTGCTGCAGGCTTGGGAAGGATCACGAGTCAGGCCACGTACCGCAGGCTTGGGAAGGATCACGAGTCAGGCCATGTGGCGCAGGCTTAGGAAGGATCACGAGTCAGGCCACGTACCGCAGGCTTAGGAAGGATCACGAGTCAGGCCATGTACCACAGGCTTAGGAAGGATCACGAGTCAGGCCATGTGCCGCAGGCTTGGGAAGGATCATGAGTCAGGCCACGTGCTGCAGACTTGGGAAGGATCACAAGTCGGGCCACGTGCTGCAGGCTTGGGAAGGATCACGAGTCAGGCCATGTGTGCAGGCTTAGGAAGGATCATGAGACGGGCCATGTGCCGCAGGCTTGGGAAGGATCACGAGTCGGGCCATGTACGGCAGGCTTGGGAAGGATCACGAGCCAGGCCACATGCCACAGGCTTGGGAAGGATCACGAATCAGGCCACGTGCCGCAGGCTTGGGAAGGATCACAAGTCGGGCCACGTGCTGCAGGCTTGGGAAGGATCACAAGTCGGGCCACGTGCTGCAGGCTTGGGAAGGATCATGAGTCGGGCCATGCGCCGCAGGCTTGGGAAGGATCACGAGTTGGGCCATGTGCTGCAGGCTTGGGAAGAATCATGAGTCAGGCCATGTTCCATAGGCTTGGGAAGGATCACGAGTCAGGTCACGTGCACAGGCTTAGGAAGGATAATGAGACGGGCCATGTGCTGCAGGCTTGGGAAGGATCATGAGTCGGGCCATGTGCCGCATGCTTGGGAAGGAACATGAGTCAGGCCATGTGCCGCAGGCTTGGGAAGGAGTATGAGTCAGGCCACGTGCCGCAGGCTTGGGAAGCATCACGAGTCAGGCCATGTGCTGTAGGCTTGGGAAGGATCATGAGCCATGGTGTGTGCCCTCCGGCAAGCTGCCCCTGGCTTTCGGGTAGCCCATGGTGTGTGCCCTCCGGCAAGCTGCCACTGCCTTTCAGTTAGCCCATGGCATATGCCCTCCGGCAAGCTGCCCCTGGTTTTCGGACAGCCCATGGCGTGTGCCCTCCATCAAGATGCCCATGGTGTGTCCCCTCCAGCAAGCTACCCCTGGCTTTCGGGTATCCCATGGTGTGTGCTATCCAGCAAGCTGCCTCACCCGCGCCGCTCCTTCACTGGAGAGCAGTTTGAGTTTATCTGCCCAGTGCACTCCTTCTCTGGGCTCGGTCCCATGGTGTGTGCCCTCCAGCAAGCTGCCTATGGCTTTCGGACAGCCGATGGCGTGCGCCCTCCATCAAGCTGCCCATGGTGTGTGCCCTCCAGCAAGCTGCCCTCATCCGCGCCGCTCCTTCACTGGAGAGCAGTTTGAGTCTGGCTGCCCAGCGCACTCCTTCTCTAGGCTCGGTCACATGTGTGTGCCCTCCAGCAAGCTGCCCCTGGCTTTTGGACAGCCCATTTCGTGCGCCCTCCATCAAGCTGCCCATGGTGTGTGCCCTCCAGCAAGCTGCCCCTGGCTTTCGGGTAGCTCATGGTGTGTGCCCTCCAGCAAGCTTCCCCTGGCTTTCGGGTAGCCCATGGTGTGTGCCCTCTAGCAAGCTGCCCTCACCCCTGCCGCTCCTTCACTGGAGAGAAGTTTGGGTCTGGCTGTCCAGCGCAGTCCTTCTCTGGGCTCGGTCAGTCTTTGCTGATAATGATCCGGAGGCGGCCCCCCCATAAGAGAAGGGCAGGGCGCTGGGGCCTATATGCACTCATGTAGGCCGTCTGAAAGGTTTGGTGTGCCGCACGAGGCAGAGGGTACTGCCCTCTATGTGGAAAACACGACCAACACGTAATAAGGCCCCTCACACTTCCAAGCTAATCACCGACTGTGGGAGAAACGTGTGGCGCCCTAAGCTTGCACCGTTCTATGGAGTGCCACGTGCTCCAGTGTGCTGTGTATGAGGGATGCACAGGGGGGGCGGTGGCTTCAGTGAGCACAGGGACGTCATTTGGGGTCACCAGAGGTCGCAAGTGCGACCTCTGAGGTCTCCCTTGTGACCTCTGTGGGCTTCCTTGCGACCTCTAAAAAAAATAAAAAATAAAAAAATATATAGTGTTTTTTTTTTTTGCAATGCAAGCTCCTGGGCTCTGGCTAGCACCATGTGGCTCTTTACTTCTGGAGTGGCTGGCTTTCTTGTTCAGGTCCCTTGAAAAAAAGTAAGAAAAATAAGAACAGGAGTGCCACAAGTCTAACACTTTCAGCACTGACCCTAAATAAGAAAGAATAGGAATACCAAATAATGTGTCTTTCTGGAATTCTATACAATAATTGCTAGACTCATTAAAGGTTTATTTCAGGCATGCTTCAGGGGGCGAGTCACTGATTTAGTCTGTTCTTATCCACCTCAGCTCAAGCTTTCATCCTTCTGAGGTCGATAAATGAGTACCAACGCAGGTTGGGTGCTATTGGGTGTATATTTTTTCTATATAAAGTGCTTATGCGTAAGTGCTATATAGTAACACATCATTATCATTTGGTCATGGAAGTCTGCTTTCATTCACAGTAATTTAGTAATATGGGCCTATACACACTGATCTTAATGATACATATGGCGATCCATTCTTGTATGAAATGTACATCACATAAAAGTGATATCTTAACCATATTTTTTCGTAGTGTACAATGCTATGTGATGCCACTTCCTGTTTTGTCAACGGGTGAAAGGTCGTGTTCCATCGCTTCCTGCGATATCACTTTGGGGTGGGGTCAAATGACATCACTTCCTGTGATGTCATCAGGGGGTCAAGGGTCATGTGATGTCACTTCCGCTACCCCTGGCATTTTGGTGAAATGACGTCCCTGAATGAGCAATGGTGCACGCCAGGAGGGTGCATGCCGTGCCGCCCGGGAAACTAAAAGCGCCAGTCTTGAAGGGCCATGTACGAGGCGCTATCACGTGAGTGGTGGCCTGTGTGAAGCGGTAGCAGCTCTTCCCTAAACTACGCACGTGGTGCAACTACTTAAAGTAATCTCTCTTGCTGAGTATTCGCGTTCAACTACAGGTGCTTATCATCAAACACTGTGCGTGCTCTCTTCCACGGGGAGCCCTGACACACGGCAGTTCACGTCTCCGTGCACACCCAGCTGCCACTGCACATCCGGCCTACAAGAAAATACTGCGAGATGTACGTTAGAGGAAAGCACCCTAGGCTTCCCAGGCTCAGCAATACAATGTGTAGACACACACCGTCGGCCACAGCTCGCGCAGCTAAAGGGTGCACCTGTTGCGTAGAACAACACGCCAACGTGATAAGAGAGCGCTCCTCATATGAAAAGGCAGTCAGGGGAAGCCACTCATCAAAGGCAAAGCCATGATGAGGGTGATGAAGGCCAACACGGCAATGGTAAAGGTACATGTGTGATAAGGCTCAGATCAGGCTGGACTACAAGCTATACATTTATTCAGGGGTAAGTCAACAAATAAAAAAAAGAAGGAAAAAAAATGCAAGGTGTGCCACCACCCAATTACTGTTTGACACAAGGAGTGCCGCAGATACCCTGTCAGAGGTGAAGCAAGTGTTGACCATCACGTGCAGGCATTAGATGGGCCAAACTACCCCAGTGAGAGGAACACGTGTCTTTTGATGCACGGCCTGGGAACTTATGGTCAACATTAGTTTCAGAATTTGCTGGTCTATCCGAGGAAGAATCAGGTAACAGGACAGAATATATAAACTGCGTCACGATGCTTGATAAACATTGCAAGAGAAAAGCCAGCATTAGTTTAGAGAAATGTCACTTTGGGAAAAGGAAACAAGAAGAAACTGATTAAATAGAGCAACACGTCACAGCTCTCAGGGGTCTGGCGTCATTATGCAAATTTGGAAACAACCTCCTAGAAAGGTTACGTGACCAATTCATGTTAGAAAGCAATGGCGGCACAGCGAGAGAAGCATTATGGGCCGTGAGTGATCCCTGATTAGAAGAAGTGATTAGAGTAGCAATGGAAGCTGAGCACACTCACAAATGCGTCACAGAGTTGCTGAAGACATCGGATCCAGTAGGCGAAAAGGTAGAAAAGTCACCATCGCTGGAAGTGAAAGCAGTGCAGGGTAAGAAGATAAAAAAGAGGAAACAGTTTGTAAAGAAAAAATCAGCACGCAAAGAAAAAATGCAAGTAGATGAGCGTAAAATATGTTTCCAATCTGACAGCTACTTTCCTTTTGCAAACAGTGAAAAGTGCCCAGCCTTATCAGTCTTATGCAAGAAATGTAACTGAAGAGGGCATTTCACAAATTGTCGCAGAAACAGACATGACAATACAGATCAGATGAACTGTGTGAGGAGTCAGAAGAGTCCATGTACACAGCAGAAGACATGACAGAGTCATTCAGGATCATAGAAGATGAAGATGCTGATGTAGAAAAACAGACACAGACATGGTAATACCTCTGGTTATGAAGCACATTATAAATAACCTATCATAGCCTATCATGTCATATCATATCATACCATACCATATCATATCAATAGATCCAGGAGCCAAATGCGCTCTTATGCCCAATAAGGTTTTTGAAGGTCAACTACGGGGAAATGTGTTCTTAAATGAAATGGATATCAATCCAATAGCATATAGGGAAAACACATAGCATTAGTAGGATGGCTTTAGGGCCATTATGGCGTTTAAGTACAGAAGTGCAACAGGACAGGTTCCATTACTTAGTTGGTCACATCAAGAAAGGTTAAATAATACGTTGGAACCTAATGCTGAGGAAGTAGTGTATCCGTGTGATGGACACAATTAAGGCACAAGTACTGTTAAGAGAAAAGACATCCCTCATGAGGTTTTTAAAGAGGAATTAGGATGCTTGAGAAACTATGTACACAAGATCAGGATAAAAGCCAATTCAATGCTGACAGTCCACAAAGTAGGGAGCATTGCCATCCCCCAAAGAAGTGAAGTGAAAAGAGAACTAGAATTAATGGAAAAGCAAGGAGTGATCGAAAGGGTAGAATCTGCAGCATAGGTGTCACCCTTAGTTGTTGTACGAAAAACAAATGGAAAGTTAAGACTCTGTATTAATTTGAGATCATTGAACAAATGCATAGTGCCAGATAGGCATCCCTTACCAAACATCACCAAATTGTTGGGCACACTAGCCAGAGCTGAAGTTTTTTCTACATTAGATCTGAAATCAGCATATCACCAGATCAAACTACACCCTTCTTCTAAGACTCTTACGCTTGCATTGATTGATTGATTGATTGATTGATTTATCTACAGATACCCTGGCCCTGTGTCTGTCATTCCCTCGGAATGGGCCGACTTCACCTCTTCTGTTCTAAACTCTACCTCTAAACACCTCATTCTTGGAGATTTCAGCATCCACCTGGACTCAACTGTTCCTGCCTCTACACTCTTCCGTGATCTCTGTACCTCTCTCTCCTTCACTATTCTTCACTCCAGCCCTACCCACTCTGCCAGACACACTCTTGATGCCTTCATCCCTGCAGATCTCCCACTCTCCAACCCTCTCACTACCCCTCTCTCCTGGTCTGACCACTCTCTCTCTCTTCTCATCAGGGAACCTATCGGCTCCCTGACCGAGTGCGACAAATCAACTTCCGGGGCACCAGTGGTCCAGGAATGAATATTGGTTTCTAAACCATCAATCAACCCCAAATCTCTAGTACACCAGAAGGGATCCGAACAGATTGGAATACAAGTAAATGATAAGACCTCCTTGTCCAATTTTGGTAACGTGGACGTAACTGCAGGCTTATCTCTGCAAGGTCGTAGATCGTTGGTTAGTTGCAAGGCAGCAACAATACAATTATAACCCAATGATAAAAGGGTCTGTCCAGTCAAGGTTGTATAAAAAAGATCTACTTTATTACTACCACAGATAGTTCTAGCACACTGCAATTACAAGCAATACTGTAACTGAACACTGACAACAGATAGTTTCACAAAGGAAAGGGATGCACTCTGGATACCCACAGGAGGGTAGTTGGTAAAGCAATCAGTCTTTCTGTTCAAGGTTATTTGGTTCCAACACCAAAGGGGCAAATGGTTGTAACTGTCTCTAGGGGCCTTTGGAGAAAGACCAGGTGGGCAGAACGACAATGTACCTAGTGCTGAAGAAGTTCTTGGTGCTTGACAGCGTTGAGGCAGTTCCAGGGTGCTTTCCTGCCTGTGAGACAGAGTTAGTGGTGGGAGCCATCTGCGGGCACGAGGCGGCAGGCAGTTCGGCAAGCGAGGCTGGACGGACATCTTCATGCTGTCTGGAGCGGTGGCTCGGGGCCAAGAATCATTGTCTATCTGCTGGTTGGCGGATCTGTAATGCTGGTCGAGGTGTCTCAGACAGCTCTGGTGACTGCAGCCTGACAACAGACAGCATTGCAGCTGGATGCAGTTCGAGGACTCGACTGTCTCAAAATTTTCTTTAAAAAGATGGACGCTGGATGATGCTAGAGTGGCACTCCTCTTAGCCTTCTTCGCAGGGCTTGTGTCCTTTGAAGGCGGATGGCCCAAAGCTCAGGAGGGTGTTAGCAGGCAATGGCCTTGTCCTTTGTCCAGAGACTCTCTGGCTCTTCCCACCTAGGAAGCTTGCTGTCAGAACCTAGCAGGGCACGCTGTGTGCTGGCTGGGTACCAGTTCTGGAGCAGCTGGGCGGGTCCTCTGAGTCCGGTGCCTCCCTCTGTTTCTTGGGAGATGTTTAGGGGAGGGATCTTGCTTTCCTCTTGGAAATCCTTGGCTTCCTTCACTGGTGGAAGATGTAAGGTAGACTAGGCCTTCAGTTCGGGTCCAAATAAGTCCTTCTTCTTACTCTTTGCAAAGTCTTCAGATGATGTGCTCATTGAGTGGCTCAGCCCTCTTTTTAAGCCAAATGGGCCCCAGTGATTGGTGTTAGCTAAATCCACCTTAATGAACCAATCCTGGGTCCCCACTAATAATCTCCAGTGATGCTTGAGGTCAGAATCAGAGGCCTTGGCAACAGACAGAGGAAGGATGTCAACAAATACTTCTAAATCACACTTATCTTCCTGTCTTCTGTACATCAAAGTGTCTCCCTGATTAATTGAGCCCTATGTGGCGCTTCATCACAACATGGGCCTCCTTTGAAGTAGGGGGTTGCAGGCAGACTTTAATCTCCTACAATTCACCTACTTCCCTGCTCTGCAAGGAGTGATTCCAGACAGGGCATTCACTGCCCTTTCATACAAGGGGGGTGTTAGTACAAAGTTGATACATTGCATTACTAAGAGGTGTTGGTCTCTGGTCTCCATTGTCACTTTCTGCACCCAGGCCTTCCCTGAGGCCTGCTAATTAACATTCTTCAGTATTCGACGCCACTAGCAAGGTTTGACAATGGAGATGCAAATCCATGGGGCCTTGAAATTCTAATCAGGCTGCCCATGGCAAGAGGCTTTTGATGTACCCACAGCGGCCAGGTGTCAGCTACACATGACAGGTTAAGGTGGCACTGGTAATCTGTGTCCTCCCAGACTACATGACTATTTTTCTGCTGTGCAGTGAGCGTGGAAAATATGTGTGGCCTAAGTGAGTTTTCCTCCTACAATACTTGGGTATCTGGTGACAGGTTTCTTACCCATCAAGTCTTTTATGGCCTTAAGCCGTCCTGGTAGTTCAAAATAAAAGAATGTCTCTCTGCTTTCCTTCTGGCAAAAAGATCTGACACAAATCTTGTCTGTCAGGACGTGTACTCCTTCAGGAAACGTGTAGGTTTTCTTGACCTGTGATGGTCGATTTTCACAATACTTAACAATGTTCTCACACCCGGTGACAATGTCTTGCGTTTCAGCTCAACTACCTTCCCTGTTGACTCTCCTTTGGGGAGAAGGTACGACTTCCCTGGATTAGTCACAGAGTTTTTTTGGTTGTCATGTGGTCAGTGCTGATACCTAATTTAGAGCACACGGACTGACAAGAGTGACTGCCAACTTCATATGAAAAATTAGCAGAGTACTCATTCCCAACCTACAGAAAGGGGTGGCTTTGTCCTGACTGATTTTATTCGATGCTACACAGCAGTTCAGTTTGGTTATTACTGATGAGGTCAAGCTGTCAGATCTGTGTCAGCACTGAATGGACATCAAACATTCTTTGTTTATTACTGTTGAGGTCAGGCTGTCAGATCCGTGTCAGCACTGGATGGACATCAAACATTCTTTGGTTGTTACTGATGAGGTCAGGCTGTCAGATCCGTGTCAGCACTGGATGGACATCAAACATTCTTTGGTTGTTACTGATGAGGTCAGGCTGTCAGATCCGTGTCAGCACTGGATGGACATCAAACATTCTTTGGTTGTTACTGATGAGGTCAGGCTGTCGGATCCGTGTCAGCACTGGATGGACATCAAACATTCTTTGGTTGTTACTGATGAGGTCAGGCTGTCGGATCCGTGTCAGCACTGGATGGACATCAAACATTCTTTGGTTGTTACTGATGAGGTCAGGCTGTCGGATCCGTGTCAGCACTGGATGGACATCAAACATTCTTTGGTTGTTACTGATGAGGTCAGGCTGTCGGATCCGTGTCAGCACTGGATGGACATCAACCATTCTTTGGTTATTACTGATGAGGTCAAGCTGCCGGATCCGTCTCAGTACTGGATGGACATCAACCATTCTTTCAGGCTGCCGGATCCGTGTCAGCACTGGATGGACATCAAACATTCTTTGGTTGTTACTGATGAGGTCAGGCTGTCGGATCCGTGTCAGCACTGGATGGACATCAAACATTCTTTGGTTGTTACTGGTGAGGTCAGGCTATCGGATCCGTGTCAGCACTGGATGGACATCAACCATTCTTTGGTTATTACTGATGAGGTCAAGCTGCCGGATCCGTCTCAGTACTGGATGGACATCAACCATTCTTTCAGGCTGCCGGATCCGTGTCAGCACTGGATGGACATCAAACATTCTTTGGTTGTTACTGATGAGGTCAGGCTGTCGGATCCGTGTCAGCACTGGATGGACATCAAACATTCTTTGGTTGTTACTGGTGAGGTCAGGCTGTCGGATCCGTGTCAGCACTGGGTGGACATCAACCATTATTTTGTTATTACTGATGAGGTCAAGCTGTCGGATCCATGTCAGCACTGGATGGACATCAAACATTCTTTGGTTATTACTGATGAGGTCAGGCTGTCGGATCCATGTCAGCACTGGATGGACATCAAACATTCTTTGGTAACATTCTTTGGTTATTACTGATGAGGTCAGGCTGTCTTTCTGGTCCCTGTGGGAAGAGGAAGGAAAACCTGGAAAATCAAAGAACAACCACTCGTAGTAACCTAGATTAATTGAAATAACGGTCCGTAGTTTGCGCTTTATTGCCCTTGTGATCTGCTCTTCGAGGGCATTTTGCAACATTGCTTAAAATTGCACTGCAATCTACCAGCTGCTCCCCCAGTGTTCAAGCGTCAATGCACAGAAAAAGAGATCAACCAGCTGCTCTTCAAGTGATCGTGTGTCTATGCAGAGAAAAAGAGATCTTTCGGCTGCTCCCCAAGTGATCATGTGTCTATGTACAGAAAAGAGATCCACTGACTGCTCCCCAAGAGATCATGCATCTAGGTACAGAAAAATACATCTACCAGCTGCTCACGAAGTGATCATGCATCCATGTACGGTAAAATAGATCTCCCCAAGTGATCATGGGTTTATATACACTAAAGAGATCTACTGGCTGTTACAAAAGTGATCATGTGTCGATGTAATAAAAAATCTACCAGCCTGCCGGATGCTCCCCAAGTGATCATGGGTCTGTATACAGAAAAGGAGATCTACCAGCTGCTCCCAAAGTGATCATGTGTCTATGTAAAAAAAGAGAGATCTACAGGCTGCTCCCCGAGTGATCATGCATATATTTACAGAATAAGACAACTACTGATTGCTCCCCAAGTGATCGTGCATTTGTGTAAGAAAAAGCGATCTACCTGCTCCTCCCAAAGTGATCATGCATCCATGTACAGAAAAAGAGATCTACTGGCTGCTCCCCAAGTGATCATGTGTCTATGTACAGAAAAATAGATCTACTGGCTGCTCCCCAAGTCATCATGCATTTACGTACAGAAAAAGAGATCTACTGGCTGGTCTGCAAGTAATGATCTGTCTATGTACAGAAAAGAGGGATCTACTAGCTGCCCCGCAAGTGATTGCTTCAGGTATACAATGTTTCTTTAATCATAACGACAGCAATACACATAACAGGGTCTGCGGGTTGCTGGCCTCAGCGATCAGAGTGCAGCAATGAACGTGCTCAGCAATCACAGATTGTAATGTGGGCACGGAATTTAGTGATCAAATTCACCTCAGGGGATCTGGCCTGGGACCATCCATAGTCGATTCCACAAGTGCCAACCAGAAACAAGATCAGTCCTGCAACAGTGACTGCAGTGATCAACTGACCAGCAGCGGTGCCGGCTCCCATGACACGTGTGATTGAACCCTAGCGACATTGTACATGCATGTTCCGAGAAGGAATGCAGCTTGCAGCGCTCTCACAGCGCGTGGCGGAGGAGGCGGAGCGCCTGCGTGTCCTCAGCTGCGCGTCCTGTTCCACGTCCTGTTCTCGTCCAGAGGGATTTACATCTGCAAACATGCCGCAAACTGCCAGGAGTGCATTTGCATCAGAGCATGAGAGCATCAGAGCAAGGTGATCCCAAGCAACAAAGGGGGTGTGCGAGAGAAATAATACACACCAAAAAGAACAACTGACAAAGAAAGGAGAACATCACGTCCTGGCGTGTTTTTAATGTGCTTTTATTTACATGGTAAGGTTAGGTCATATATATATATTAAATGCAGAATTCACACTGAGGGAACTATATCATAGGACTGCAGTAGTGTTTGTGTCATACATGTCATGGTGAGATGCACTCTAGTTTAATTCTTCCTGACAGTGGTCCCTAGAGATGAGAACTAATCTCACGGTGGGCGGGTTGCTCCGAACATGGTAAACAGGAGAATGCGGCATGGCCGTAAAGGGCACCGTGGGAGTCAGTGCAACACAGTGGTGTGGTCTCAGTTCCGAGCAACACGATGCAATGAAGTGAGCGCCCGCAAGGAACGTGTGGATTTCACTGCATGCCTGCACCCCTTACACGTGGGCCAAGAGTGACCAATAGCAGAGCGCAGAGCAGCTCATAAGAAGTGCGCCCTTTCCAGGCCATGACAGCGGCACGCGGGGCAGCGTGGAAGTGTGTAGTGATGGCGCGTGATTCAGTGTGATGGCAATGCACAGGCAGACACTGCATGCCGGGGTGTCTGTGCCTGGGAGGGCTAGTGAGCGCGCGGCTCCGTGCACAGGTCATCATGCTGTGTGTGGACACATTGTGCTTCTAATAAGACTCTTTGAGGTCAAAGAGAAGCTCCGAAGCTGTGTTTACATCGAGGCAAGTATCCAATCAGCATTCAGCAAGCAGTAAAACACTAGACCCGGAAGAGGTGACCCCACTGCACATCCTCGAGTCCTGACCCCGGAAGAGGAGAGACTCGAGAGGGCAGGAAGTACTGGTCACAGTGACGTCAGAGGTGGAGACCTTCCCAGGCATGAACACTGCCACTCTCTCTGGCTGCTGCGCCATAGTCTCGAATTCTGCCATCCGACATGGACAGAACTAACCCTGTCACGGGTCCCTGCTCCTGGGACTGACCCAGAGTTTGACCTTTCACCCCCGCCCTACAACTCTTGCAACAGTATCCCCAAATGTAGTTCCAGGTGGAGCAACAGAAGCAGTAAAGGCGAGTGAGGGTCGGGGGTCCTTTAACCATAATCACATGCAAAGCAGGAGTGACATCATCCCATGACGTCACAGGAAGAGGCGCGCGATTTGGGACCGCTCATATTGGGTCATTGCGTGCTTGCCTAATGAATCGTTTGCAGCAGGATATAAACGATGATTGGCAAACGCAACCCTAGTTATTAAAGCTATGGCCAGGTGACGGCATACATCCTTCAGACATCAAATGAACTAATCCACAGGCACTGTGAAGCAGTCACAAGAGTGTGCATTCAGCAACATAAGGAAAGAGATTGCGTACTTCTCAATAGCCAAATGTGTTTAAAAAAATGAAGAAACCAAGAGATATATTACAGTACACAGACTTGCACACCCCAGAGTGGCAATCAGCAAATGTCATCGGGGTGGGCCGCACAGCCTAGTACCCACGAAGGGGAAGTTTGTTTCTAAAGGAATTTTTCATCTTCAAATAATCCAATGCTGACAGGGACAGGAAATCAAAAAACTCGATATTGTGTCAAATATTCCTTCTTTAATCCAGTGAAAGGAGCCTGGCTGTGGTTCCACATTTGCTGCAAAGAGCGAGAATAGGCCTATGCATTTCGGACATTGGCCATTCGTCAGGGCCTCTTGCCCTAGCTCGCTCTTTGCTGCAAATTTGGAACCACAGCCAGGTTCCTTTCACTGGATTAAAGAAGGATTATTTATCTATCTGAATGACATTTCAGGTGGCTGGCTGAGGACCATCCCATTAAGGAATTGGATCCATTGGGCACATGAAGAGCGGCCATTTTGAAAACGCCGCTTCAGGCATTTTAAATACGGAGATCATGAAATAGTGTCCCCTTTCAGGTAAGCCAGGTTAATTATAAATAAAGCAAAGCTTTTTGAAGCTTTAAAGTATTTTGATACCACTTGCGGTAATATTATAGAAATCCTTTTGAATATATTTTTTCAGGTCTTTGATTGAGGCACATATCCATGAGTGATGGAATTCAGAAAATAGAGATATTGTCAGCATATGTTGAATCACCATGACTGCATGGTAAGAATTGTTGACATTGAAAGATATTTGCCAGTGTGAATAGTACCATCGCTCTGTTCAGTTGAGTGGGAATAACTACAGTGGACTCTATCTTGATCCGTAGGTGGCCAATACAGAGTGACCACCCCAGTTTGACGGATTTTATGTACTCTCTTTAACATAGAGGGTCACACAAGTCCCTACACCACAGAATTAAGGGCGTAAAAAGCTGGATATACAGGTAATTACAAGTACTCTTTTTTATCAGGGATTTTATAAAATAGATTAGATATCTTGATGACCGAGTCACAACCGGCTGGGACTGAACACAGTCTCTTTTATTTCCTTCAGGATTGGCCCTATACGACACACAAGGAATCATCAAAACCAAACGATAGAACCAATGAATGGCACGTCCAGGTGATCACATGTTTGAAGTTTCCCAGACATGACAGAGACACATGAATTAATGTGAAGATTACTAAAAATGTTTATTTACTATATTCCTTTAGATACATTGAGGAGGGAAAATACTGGTAAACATCTTCTGAAGAAGGTTTATTTTTTCCCCGAAACGCGTCAAGTGCACTGCATTTAAGAACAATGTGATCATATATAACTAGGAATAAAGAGCTGACACTTGTATGTTGATCCACAGTGTGCAAATGTTTACTTGAAATTTGAAATCTTATGTTATAGTACCAATTGCAAAACCAAACAAAGAAGGGATGGTAATAATTTGAATTTAGTATGCAAATAATATATTTACACACAATTTTCTTGATTGTTTGTACACAAAAAAATGTTTTCAAGTTCTTGATACAAAATTTCTCTCATAAATTAACATTTTTTAATGTATAAAAATATGTGAGTTTTGGTTGTCATTACAACAATAGGGTGTGCAGGGAACGGGAGTGTTCCACAAAGTTGTGGACATCTGCTGTCTGTACATTAAAGAAGGAATATTTGACACAATATCGAGTTATTTGATTTACTGTATCTCTGAGTATTGGATTATTTGAAGAAGAAAAACGGGCGGCCCACACCGATGGCTCATAAGCCTTGGTCTTTTTTCTCTACGTAAACATTTGGTGCCCAGGCAGGGTGGCACTTGACAGTGGGCTGCACCCCACAAACAACTAACACACAAGGTGAAATACTTTAGAACGGGATCACCGGCTCTAGCAAGCTGTGCCCACTCAACTACCAAGCTACCTCGATCACCAAATGTCAGGATTCTAGAGTAAAATCCCAGGGGGTGAGATGAAGAGCTCAGCCAAGGCAGGATTCTAGAGCAAAGTCCCAGGGGATGAGAGGAAACGCTCAGCAAAGGCAGGATTCTAGAGCAAAGTCCCAGGGGATGAGAGGAAGAGCTCAGCCAAGGCAGGATTCTAGAGCAAAGTCCCAGGGGATGAGAGGAAACGCTCAGCAAAGGCAGGATTCCACAGTACAATCCCAGGGGATGAGATGAAAAGCTCAGCCAAGGCAGGATTCTAGAGTAACATCCCTGGGGATGAGATGAAGAGCTCAGCCAAAGCAGGATTCTAGAGAGAAATCCCTAGGGAAGAAGATGAAAAGCTCAGCCAAGGGAGGATTCTAGAGTAAAATCCCCAGGGATGAGATGAAAAGCTCAGCCAAGGCAGGATTCTAGAGCAAAGTCCCAGGGGATGAGAGGAAACGCTCAGCCAAGGCAGGATTCTAGAGCAAAGTCCCATGGGATGAGAGGAAACGCTCAGCAAAGGCAGGATTCTACAGTACAATCCCAGGGGATGAGATGAAAAGCTCAGCCAAGGCAGGATTCTACAGTAACATCCCTGGGGATGAGATGAAGAGCTCAGCCAAGGCAGGATTCTAGAGCAAAGTCCCAGGGGATGAGAGGAAGAGCTCAGCCAAGGCAGGATTCTAGAGCAAAGTCCCAGGGGATGAGAGGAAACGCTCAGCAAAGGCAGGATTCTAGAGCAAAGTCCCAAGGGATGAGAGGAAGAGCTCAGCCAAGGCAGGATTCTAGAGCAAAGTCACAGGGGATGAGAGGAAACACTCAGCAAAGGCAGGATTCTACAGTACAATCCCAGGGGATGAGATGAAAAGCTCAGCCAAGGCAGGATTCTACAGTAACATCCCTGGGGATGAGATGAAGAGCTCAGCCAAGGCAGGATTTTAGAGCAAAGCCCCAGGGGATGAGAGGAAGAGCTCAGCCAAGGCAGGATTCTAGAGCAAAGTCCCAGGGGATGAGAGGAAACGCTCTGCAAAGGCAGGATTCTACAGTACAATCCCAGGGGATGAGATGAAAAGCTCAGCCAAGGCAGGATTCTACAGTAACATCCCTGGGGGTGAGATGAAGAGCTCAGCCAAGGCAGGATTCTAGAGAAAAGTCCCAGGGGATGAGAGGAAGAGCTCAGCCAAGGCAGGATTCTAGAGCAAAGTCCCAGGGGATGAGAGGAAACGCTCAGCAAAGGCAGGATTCTAGAGCAAAGTCACAAGGGATGAGAGGAAGAACTCAGCCAAGGCAGGATTCTAGAGCAAAGTCACAGGGGATGAGAGGAAACACTCAGCAAAGGCAGGATTCTACAGTACAATCCCAGGGGATGAGATGAAAAGCTCAGCCAAGACAGGATTCTACAGTAACATCCCTGGGGATGAGATGAAGAGCTCAGCCAAGGCAGGATTCTAGAGCAAAGTCCCAGGGGATGAGAGGAAGAGCTCAGCCAAGGCAGGATTCTAGAGCAAAGTCCCAGGGGATGAGAGGAAATGCTCAGCAAAGGCAGGATTCTAGAGCAAAGTCCCAGGGGATGAGAGGAAGAGCTCAGCCAAGGCAGGTTTTTAGAGCAAAGTCCCAGGGGATGAGAGGAAACGCTCAGCAAAGGCAGGATTCTACAGTACAATCCCAGGGGATGAGATGAAAAGCTCAGCCAAGGCAGGATTCTACAGTACAATCCCAGGGGATGAGATGAAAAGCTCAGCCAAGGCAGGATTCTAGAGTAACATCCCTGGGGATGAGATGAAGAGCTCAGCCAAAGCCGGGTTCTAGAGAGAAATCCCTAGGGAAGAAGATGAAAAGCTCAGTCAAGGGAGGATTCTATAGCAAAGTCCCAGGGGATGAGAGGAAACGCTCAGCCAAGGCCGGGTTCTAGAGTGAAATCCCTAGGTAAGAAGATGAAACGCTCTGTCAAGGGAGGATTCTAGAGTAAAATCCCAGGGGATGAGATGAAGAGCCCAGACAAGGAAGAATTCTTAAGTAAAATCCCAGGGGGTGGGATAAAAAGCTCAGCCAATGCAAGATTCTACAGTAAAATCCCTTTGGATGAGATGAAAAGCTCAGTCAAGGCAGGATTCCAGGACACAATCCCAGGGGATGAGATGAAAAGTTCAGCCAACGCAGGATCCTACAGTAAAATCCCAGGGATGAGATGAAAAGCTCACCCAAGGCACAATTCTAGATTAAAATCCCAGGGGATGAAATGAAGAGCCCGGCCAAGGCAGGCTTCTTGAGTAAAATCCCACGGGATGAGATAAAAAGCTCAGTCAAGGCAGGATTCTATAGTAAAAACCCATGGGATGAGTTGAAAAGCTCAGCCAAGGGAGGATTCTAGAGTAGATTCCCAGGGGATGATAGGAGAAGCTCAGCCAAGGCATAATTCTAAAGTAAAATCTCAGGGGATGAGATGAAGAACTCAGCCAATGCAGGATTCTAGAATAAAATCCCAGGGGATGAGATGAAAAGCTCAGCCAAGGCAGGATTCTAGAGTAAAATCGCAGGGGATGAGATGAAGAGCTCAGCCAAGGAAGGATTCTAGAGTAAAATCCCTTTGGATGAGATAAAAAGCTCAGCCAAGGCCGGATTCAAGAGTAAAAACCCTGGGGATGAGACAAAGAGCTCAGCCAAGGCAGGATTCTAGAACAAAATCCCAGGGGATGAGATGGAGGGCTCAGCCAAGGCAGGATTCTAGAGTAAAATTCCAGAGGATGAGATGAAGAGCTCAGCCAAGGCAGGATTCTAGAGTAAAATCCCTTTGGGTGAGATGAAAATCTCAGCCAAGGCAGGATTCTAGAGTGAAATCCCAGGGAATGAGATGAAAAGCTCTGCCAAGGCAGGATTCTACAGTAAAATCCTAGGGGATGAGATGAAGAGCTCAGCCAAGGCAGGATTCTAGAGCAAAATCCTAGGGGATGAGATGAAGAGCTCAGCCAAGGCAGGATTCTAGAGCAAAATCCCTTTGGATGAGATGAAAAGCTCAGTCAAGGCAGGATTGCAGAGCACAATCCCTGGGGATGAGACAAAAAGCTCAATCAAGGCAGGATTCCAGGACACAATCCCAGGGGATGAGATGAAAAGCTCAGCCAACGCAGGATCCTACAGTAAAATCCCAGGGATGAGATGAAAAGCTTAGCCAAGGCACAATTCTAGATTAAAATCCCAGGGGATGAAATGAAGAGCCCGGCCAAGGCAGGCTTCTTGAGTAAAAACCCATGGGATGAGTTGAAAAGCTCAGCCAAGGCAGGATTCTAGAGTAGATTCCCAGGGGATGAGAGGAAGAGCTCAGCCAAGGAAGGATTCTAGAGAAAAATCCCTTTGGATGAGATAAAAAGCTCAGCCAAGGCAGGATTCTAGAGTAAATTCCCGGGGAATGAGATAAAAGCTCAGCCAAGGCCGGATTCAAGAGTAAAATCCGTGGGGATGAGACAAAGAGCTCAGCCAAGGCAGGATTCTAGAACAAAATCCCAGGGGATGAGATGGAGGGCTCAGCCAAGGCAGGATTCTAGAGTAAAATCGCAGGGGATGAGATGAAGAGCTCAGCCAAGGAAGGATTCTAGAGTAAAATCCCTTTGGATGAGATAAAAAGCTCAGCCAAGGCAGGATTCTAGAGTAAATTCCCGGGGAATGAGATGAAAAGCTCAGCCAAGGCCGGATTCAAGAGTAAAATCCCTGGGGATGAGACGAAGAGCTCAGCCAAGGCAGGATTCTAGAACAAAATCCCAGGGGATGAGATGGAGGGCTCAGCCAAGGCAGGATTCTAGAGTAAAATCCCTTTGGATGAGATGGAAATCTCAGCCAAGGCACGATTCTAGAGTGAAATCCCAGGGGATGAGATGAAAAGCTCTACCAAGGCAGGATTCTACAGTAAAATCCTAGGGGATGAGATGAAGACCTCAGCCAAGGCAGGATTCTAGAGCAAAATCCTAGGGGATGAGATGAAGAGCTCAGCCAAGGCAGGATTCTAGAGCAAAATCCCTTTGGATGAGATGAAAAGCTCAGTCAAGGCAGGATTCCAGAGCACAATCCCAGGGGATGAGAGGAAAAGCTCAGTCAAGGCAGGATTCTACAGTACAATCCTAGGGATGAGATGAAAAGCTCAGTCAAGGCAGGATTCCAGAGCACAATCCCAGGGGATGAGAGGAAAAGCTCAGTCAAGGCAGGATTCTACAGTACAATCCTAGGGATGAGATGAAAAGCTCAGCCAAGGCACGATTCTAGAGTAAAATCCCAGGGGATGAGATGAAGGGGCGAGCCAAGGCAGGATTCTTGAGTAAAATCCCAGGGGATGAGATAAAAAGCTCAGCCAAGGCAGGATTCTGGAGTAAAATCCCAGGGAATGAGATGAAAAGCTCAGCCAAGGCCTGATTCTAGAGTAAATTCGCAGGGGATGAGATGAAGAGCTCAGCCAAGGAAGGATTCTAGAGTAAAATCCCTTTGGATGAGATAAAAAGCTCAGCCAAGGCAGGATTCTAGAGTAAATTCCCGGGGGATGAGATAAAAAGCTCAACCAAGGCAGGATTCTGGAGTAAAATCCCAGGGAATGAGATGAAAAGCTCAGCCAAGGCCTGATTCAAGAGTAAAATCCCTGGGGATGAGGCAAAGAGCTCAGCCAAGGCAGGATTCTAGAACAAAATCCTAGGGGATGAGATGGAGGGCTCAGCAAAGACAGGATTCTAGAATAAAATCTCTTTGGGTGAGATGAAAATCTCAGCCAAGGCACGATTCTAGAGTGAAATCCCAGGGGATGAGATGAAAAGCTCTGCCAAGGCAGGATTCTACAATATAATCCTAGGGGATGAGATGAAGAGCTCAGCCAAGGCAGGATTCTCGAGCAGAATCCTAGGGGATGAGATGAAGAGCTCAACCAAGGCAGGATTCTAGAGTAAAATCCCTTTGGATAAGATGAAAAGCTCAGTCAAGGCAGGATTCCAGAGCGCAATCCCAGGGGATGAGAGGAAAAGCTCAGTCAAGGCAGGATTCTACAGTACAATCCTAGGGATGAGATGAAAAGCTCAGCCAAGGCACGATTCTAGAGTAAAATCCCAGGGGATGAGATGAAGAGACGAGCCAAGGCAGGATTCTTGAGTAAAATCCCAGGGGATGATAGGAAGAGCTCAGTCAACGCAGGATTCTGCTGGAGTAAAATCCCAAGGGATGATAGGAAGAGCTCAGCCAAGGCAGGATTCTGGAGTAACATCCCAGCAGGGGGAAGTGGGGGGGTGATGAAGAGATCAACCAAGGCAGGATTCTAGAGCAAAATTCAAGAGGATGAGATGAAGAGCTCAGCCAAGGCAGGATTCTAGAGTAAATCCTGGGGGATGAGAGGAAGAGCTCAGTAGTGAAGGTGAAGGACTAGTTTGATTTGTTTGCCTTGGTGTGTGGAGACGCGAGCTCTAGAAATGAATCGAAAACATTGGGAATTGGAAAAACACCAGAGGGACAGCGTGAAAGAAGTGTTACAGGGTTGGGGAGCAAGTCTATACGCTGTGACACCTGGGCCTAGAGCCGGCTCAGCATCACTCTGTGAAGAAATGGTAAAGGAAGTTGGAGAGAAAACTGGCAGCGATTCTGGTAAACGCCACCTGGCTGGAACCCAAACCGTACCACACAAGGAGAAAGGGTGTTTATTTCCTACCACATGTCTGCTTGGGTGCTGTCAAACACAGTGCGCTGGTTTCATTAAAAATGTAATGCTACCCAAAACCACTACCATTCAATTCATCTCAAGTCAGCGCGCCCCGCCGCCAGGCCACCCACCTGTCTCTGCAGTACAGCAAAATGGCATCCCAGTGATATTCATCACCTGCAAGGTACACTTTTAAGTAACACTCTCCCCACCCCCCTGTGCATTAGGACGCCTTTCCAGCTCTTACTGCCACCTTGTTATACCCCCCTTTATAGAGACGTTCCTAACTGTACATCCCTCTGAAACCCCTTCAAATATTCAATATATTGATATCACTTGGATGAATATCGTGTTTCGTGCTGAAAACAAGATGTAAACAAGACAGCTACAGCTCGTGAATGTCTTATTTGCAGTGACTTTGCCGGTGCACAGAGCTCGCCGGGCCCGGCATCATAGAACTTGCCTGTTTGTATGTTTATGGTGAACGCTGCTTTGGTCTCGCTTTGCTGAGGCTCCCCAGTGCCAGCTTTCATTTCTTGCCATTTCCTTCGTTAGTTTGGTTTCTTTTCTTACATGTCACACTAACCTCCCACTTTGGGTTCAGTAGCATTTTACCCTTTGTTGCACACCGCCTCCCACCTCCACCCCCCTCACACCCCTCCCGCCCCCCCCCCACACACACACACGCACACACACAGGTATCAGCATTAGGGAACCTGCTAATAAATGAACCATTGCATTTATAATTCCTTCAAATGTAAACTATTGTGACACAGTTAGTACCCGAATTCACTACACACATAAGCAGAGTGAGCAGAATGTCTGAAGTGCACCTTGCAGGACACACATTTCTCTTCACTTCCATGTCAATCACCAAGCAGCACTTGGATTGTGTTGGTCGCCCGTATTTAAGGCGACCGCCACCATTAACGAACAAAGAGTGCAGAAACTATAAAGACTTTACAAAAATATAGTTTGACCAATATAGTGCCCATGAGTGAGTCATAGAAAACACAGCGTGTGTCAAATCTCACTCAGGGATACCCAGAGACCCTCATTCCTCTGGCTGGACACATGAAACGCTAAATGGACCCATCATTGCCCACTTTGGGAAGTCAAGAAAGGAAGGCCTGGTTGCCTCACCTTGGCTTTCAGCAGGACCTCGGGTGAGCTACATATTTTGTTAGACATTTGTACAAACCTAGAACCACGTGTTGCAAACATTTGTTTGTTCTGGGTGGAAAACGACTATAGAGTCCCCAAAAAGCTGCATAAATCATCCGAAGGATTTCAAAATGTTAAACTTTTTTTAAAAATGCAAAGTATTTGAATGTGTACTATGGGTAGTAGGTGGCCCCCTGTTCCCTTCTACCAACCCTCCAGCCTCTAGCCAGTAAACCCGGCGTCTTCTGGTGCCAAACTAGAAGAGCCCCTGCTCCCATTCCCGCTAACCTGAACACAAATCTTCAAGGCAATTCTCGCGAGATTAGGAATAGAGGGGCCCGACTATTTCCCTGACACACCAGTCAGACTCTGTGTGTAGTCTGTCAGGGCTTAGATTCCTAGCTTCACATATAAACATTGTACGAGCTCAAATATGGGCCTCCATGACACTTCAGGTGATCTGGAAAGTTAGTTCGGTGAATGCTATCCTTGGACATTTCAGGTTTTTGGGAGTTTCAGCTCCACCTCTTGTCTCAACTCATGCGATTCTCCTACAAAATTCATCAAAACAGGTCTTCCATGAGGCTACTCGAATAGAATGTACATTTCACCATGATGCCATTGTTTCCAATCCAGCAAAACTGTTTCAACTCAAAACACTGCTAAATACAAGGTTTCGGCATCCACCATGAAGTAGAGTGCCAAACACCTTTGCCTCTACTCCTAGAGCCGGCCTGCGATGCGCCTCTGCGTTCCTCGTGTCCTCCTAAAGGCCTGCAATTCTACCCACCCGCTGCTCTCACTTCCACACCCAAGATCCGCATATCATGGCTTCGGTGGCAACGTAGGCTGGCAATGTTGCTTCAATATACTTGATCATGTTAAAAGCCAAGTGGTCCGTGGAGGGGGGTGCATGTGAAATATTGACTCCCACGCCAATATGTCATCGCAAGACTGTAAACTTAATTCCTGGCAATTAAGCCGGGACCTTCTATCAATACTGAAGATATCACATGCTCCACTGTGAACCTCAAACAGAGGATCAGTCGGCATCCCTGGCACGCATTTGGCGATTTCCCAAAGGGTGTATGTTAGATTGGACAGGGCATCATTGAAAAAACCAAGAGTGAAAATTGCTGAAGCATGGAATTGTTATGTGTTTCTGAGAATACATTCTCCCACTCGTGTTGATGTGGTAGAAATCTTCTCCATTTTGGAAGCAATCCTTGCTAAGCCGTTTGGTCTACCTGGGGACCTGCAGGATGAGGGGTCGGCTCCTCACTTAACTCCTCGTCATCGTCAGGAACTGCTTGACGCGCATGCTCGGGCTCTTTACAGTTGGATGTTTCCCGCGCTTCTTCAAATTCTTTGTGGTCTTTGGTGATCGAGAGCTCACGATTATTCCGCACCTCATACGCCTCCCCACTCCCAGCCGCTTCGGTGTCGAATGAGTCAGCAGTTACTTTGATCTCTTCTGTAGGGGTGATTGCCATTCCTGAAAGCAAATCTTTCCCTGGGATTTTTTCATGCTCGTGCAAAAACTGAACCTCTGCTGGGGTTTTGGGGCGCCTCTCCTTGTCAATGGGCGACTCTCCTTCCCATACTTTCTTAATGTTGAAAGTGAGAGGAGATAATTTCAAGGCTGAGCATTTGGTGGATGTTTTTTGGTGAGTTTGCGTTAGGGACTTCATGAACTTCTCCCTCGTTTCTGGTGGCACAATTCTGGTAGTGATCTTACTCATTTTCTTACTGATATTTTCCCGGGAGAAGGCCTTCTTCAGGCCCCCCAAGTTCTGGAGGCTGGATCGCTTGATCTTGTCCGCTCTGGACTCGTCAAGTTTCTCATCCAGACCGTGGACTTCATGGCTGATCTCATCGTCGGACGATAGTTCCGCAGCGCACAAGGTTCCTTCCAAAGTTTTCTTTTCACTATTTGGCTCCTCCTGTTCCTCAGCGGCACTCAGGGTCGATGGCGGCTCTTTCACAAAGACCTTGGTTGGAATTTCATTTCCCTCCTGAAAGTAAAGCATAAAGTTGATGGATTAGGAAAGCTGTGAACATTTAAAGTAAGAAGATTACGAAAGCTGTTATCATTATGTTTTAAAACACTATCAAGTACAGCAGATGAGGAGGTACACATTGTGTTTCATAAACAAACAATTTAGTATCCTAAGCATAGGTTCCAGACTTGCAAAGGTTGCTCCAGGAGGTGGTAAAGACAACACAATTATTGGCAAACATAATTTGAAGTTTGATATGGGTGTCAACTCCTGGGTGTCAAAAATCCCTGTGACGGACCCACAATCGGTAGACAGAGGCGAAACAAAAGTCAACTGACAATGTAACATCCTCGTAAGCATGAGACTTTCGAAAACAGTGAAAATGAAACTTTAATGTTGATAGATAACGTCAATGTTTCCAATGAAGAACACTTTCTAGAGGCTGTAATCTTCCGCAAGGTTGGCATGTGCAGTAGCCAACTCCTCATCGAGAAAGATGTGCAACGAATTGTACCCAGAGGTGCAGGGCCTGGCCCTCTCGACATATAGATTCAAGTCCTAAGCATGTCTTCCCTGTGAAGCCAGCATGAGAAGCAACACTCCTGTCAGGTAGGGTCATAATGGCAGAGTCGCAGGACCTGTTACTCTGCCCCGTTACTAGTCGGAGATCCGGGCAGAAGTCACCCAAGTTAGTTGCAGTAGTGCTCTCTGAGGGGCGCACATTGGGGCCCTGGGTACGGACATCTTTGGGGCCCCCCTCCACCAATCCAAAGAAATGAAGTGATTCAAAATAAGCATGTTTACGCCCTTTTGAGTCCCCTACCCTCTCCATTCCTGCTCTAATCAGAATGATAAACAAGTAGCATTTGAAGGCCAACATCAGCAGTCTGTCTAAGAGGTTACTGTTCTAGTACAGATTCAGGAGACTTTTTATCAATAACATCCAGGAAGGTAAGCAGCCTGTAGTATTAATGCAGGACAGTATGTAAAAGCTACATGTAACCCAAAATAGGCAGAGAGCACACATGAGCTGACTCAGAGAATGCAAAAGTGCTCAAGCATGGATAGAGTAGACCAATTGGAAGGAAGGAGAAAGCTGCACATACCATAGCATGGATAGCAGATGCAGATTAGACCAGGATGGTGTCTGTATCCAGGCAGACTTAAATTAGAAGTGGGACATTGTTTTCAAATAGTGTTGTCATTAGAGATCAAAGGAACGTATGCTTGTAGTGTGCAATGTATCAATGCTCACTATTATAGTGTAAGCAACACTGTAGCCAGTGAAACCATGAGTGAGGGTTTTTTGAAGTCATATCCTGAAAAGGAAATAACTCTGCAGGGCTCACAATATTTAAAGGTTTAGGGACTGGCAATTTTGAGAGGGTAGCCAATACAAGATTAAATTAGATGCCCAGGATCACACATTGGTTAAGAGGTGAAGCTGTGATGTGTGCCTACTCTGCAATTTCTGCTTTTGAACACTTTCTTTTTCAGTTCTTATCATGCACTAAAATAATCTAATGTTATACAACTGGCTTGGAAAGTGCACACATCACATTACCAAACAAGACACATTATACAAAGCTAAATATTTTAGAAGGGTGTTACGCAAAATGGAAATGATTCTAACTTCATTCTCTCCATCATTAAGGGAAGTTTATAAGCACCAACATACCAATTGATGTGATTTATCAGATTTAATCTGGGGTTGTCTTTTGTATTTTAAAGTATGCAATACTCCCAAAACACTGATTTGTGAAAATGTAATTTATAAATGTGGAGAAAAATCATTGACTTTTACTAAAAAGCAAACCATTTTCTGTGTCAAACGAGCAGACCTTAAAATATGCTTGCCCGAGGCATGCAACATCTGGTCCGCTTTGTTCTATCTACCACCCCTTCCACTCCAATGGCAAAAGATCAACTAATGGCCACTAAACAAAGTGGGCAGGTCGAGTGCTGTTCCTCTACTTTTTTTTAATTCATATTTACTGTTCCTATACTTTTTGTTTTAAGAAGAAACCATTCCGGAATGGAAGTGTAGGAAGAAGCTGAAGCTTGCACCGCAGTGCACTGGACATTCCTTTAAACCACAGGCGCATTTGTTTGGGGGGTTATATTGCACATGGGACGGAGCTTGGCGATGGGGTTTGTGGCATGGGGGGCAGGCCAGCAGGGAACCTAGTTCCACGATTTCTTTTCATACACTTCAACCACTGGTAATGGGCTAAACGATGCCACCAGCATGTGAGACGGCAAGCATCACAGAAGGCAGCACAATAATGTAAGAGATATTACATGATTTGACCAGGATCACAGTATCGTCTGCTGGCAAAGCCAGGATAGTCACCACTTGGTCTAAAAGTGTATGCTCATCATTGGCAGTGATTGCCTAGGTTTTACATCACCCCAGCGGAACAAACCAATGTCAAGACCTTCATCAAACAGATGGCATGTTTTTTTTTATAGTAACTCCTATCTGGTGCAGGTACATTGCTGATAATAGCGCCTGCTGTGCTGTAAGACCAAGTACATATGCAGGCAGGTTTATAAACTTCAGATATAGTAAAGGCTCAGCCAGCCTCACAGGAATGTGCTATTCTAATCTTGCATAGGAACACATACCTCTGCAATGACTGCTTGACAAACTGAGCTAACTTCTGAACTATTGTGGCACTCAATTTATCAATATGCATTTCACATTTGGCTATTGCACATGATCAGCCCAATTTCCATAGGAAGTAAAGAATGCTACAGGAGTTGTGCAGTAGGGAACACACACACTATGTATACCACAGTGAACACAGAAAGCAATACATGATGAATTGATCGAGGCAGAATGCACTTGCCAAAACAGACATGCAATAGGTTTAGAGCCCATAAAATATCCTGACCTGTGCTATTTAAGTCTGGTGAACACTGGAATCTTACTTCTTTAGATCAGGCAGCCTTGTGGGGCACCCCTCCAAGGTGAGGGCCCTGGGCAAGTCCCCCTTTTTCCCTCCCATAAAAAGGTCTCTGTGCACAGACCTGACTGCTCAAGGGTCCCACCGGTGGGAAGCAAGGCCCAGCATTCTGGCCAGGAGGCCCCATGGAAGAAACCCCACAGAAACGACGGATTTCACACTACATCAAACACACACAAAGACGATTCAAAGGAGTTGGTATTAGTTTAGATGATTGCGATATTTTGAATAGTGAATACCACTACAAACCATGTATGATGATAAACAATTGAAAAGTAACAAAAAAATCTTCCGAGACAAAGCACACGGCTTCTAAAAGCTCGCTGTGAAGCACTGCTCACCAAAAGTCGACAATGTGCACCGGCCGTCTGGAGAGAAAGCCGTTCCTATGCTTTAGTGCATTTTATGTTTGTGTTTCAATGAATAAACGCAGTAAATTACACGACAATGTCCACTTGAGGATGGCTATGTTTTTAAGCGGACTTAGTTCTTATGGGGCAACATAGTGGAAAGCGAAGCTGATTTGATATTGTTTGTGAGCAGACGGATCACCTCTGCAAGTGCACACAAGTGCACGCAAGTGCATGTCAACTTCTCCCTGAACCTTCTCGAAGGATGACTGCTCAACATAGCGCCTAACATTCCATGTTCTCTTTTCTCCCGTTTCCTGATGCCCCGAGGAGCAGTATCACAGACAGGTATGAAAGCCATCAAGTGTCAATACAACACACTCGGGTGTGGTGATATTTTACTTCATTATTATAGTATCTATTGAGAGCAGATCTAGCTTCGAGAAGCTACGGAGCGCTTTACAGAAGTATAAAACAGTACAAATGCATAACAGAGAACTTTACAGAGGAGTACAGCAATACAGATGCCTAACGGAGCTCATTACAGAGGTATACCACAGTCAGATGCATAACAAAGTGCTTTACAGAGGTATACAACAGTACAGATGCATAACGGAGCACTTTACAAAGTTGTACAACAATACAGATACATAACAGAGCTCATTACAGAGCTATACAACAGTCGGATGCATTACAAAGTGCTTTTCAGAGGTAACAACAGTACAGATGCATAACAAAGCGCTTTACAGAGGTATACAACAGTACAGATGCATAACAGAGTGCTTTACAGAGGTATACAACAGTACAGATGCATAACGAGCGCTTCACAGAGTTGTACAACAATACAGATGCATAACAGAGCTCATTACAGAGGTATACAACAGTCAGATGCATAACAAAGTGCTTTGCATAGGTATACAACAGTACAGATGCATAACGGAGCGCTTTACAGAGGTATACAACAGTACAGATGCATACCGGAGCGCTTTACAGAGGTATACAAAAGTACAGATGCATAACGAGCGCTTCACAGAGTTGTACAACAATACAGATGCATAACAGAGCTCATTACAGAGGTATACAACAGTACAGATGCATAACAGAGCGCTTTACAGAGGTATACAACAGTACAGATGCATAACGAGCGCTTCACAGAGTTGTACAACAATACAGATGCATAACAGAGCTCATTACAGAGCTATACAACAGTCGAATGCATTACAAAGTGCTTTTCAGAGGTAACAACAGTACAGATGCATAACAAAGTGCTTTACAGAGGTATACAACAGTACAGATGCATAACGGAGCACTTTACAAAGTTGTACAACAATACAGATACATAACAGAGCTCATTACAGAGCTATACAACAGTCGAATGCATTACAAAGTGCTTTTCAGAGGTAACAACAGTACAGATGCATAACAAAGTGCTTTACAGAGGTATACAACAGTACAGATGCATAACGAGCGCTTCACAGAGTTGTACAACAATACAGATGCATAACAGAGCTCATTACAGAGGTATACAACAGTCAGATGCATAACAAAGTGCTTTACAGAGGTACACCACAGTACAGATGCATAACGGAGCACTTTACAAAGTTGTACAACAATACAGATACATAACAGAGCTCATTACAGAGCTATACAACAGTCGGATGCATAACAAAGTGCTTTTCAGAGGTAACAACAGTACAGATGCATAACAGAGCACTTTACAAAGGTATACAACAGTACAGAGGCATAACAGAGCGCTTTTCAGAGGTAACAACAGTACAGATGCATAACAGAATGCTTTACAAAGGTATACAACAGTACAGAGGCATAACAGAGCGCTTTTCAGAGGTAACAACAGTACAGATGCATAACAGAGAGCTTTACGGAGGTATAGAACAGTACAGATGCATAACGTAGTGTTAGGAGGACCCCCAGGCAGGCAGATCGTGCTATGAGGCCGCAGACACTCAGCTCACGGAAGGCCCTAAATCCTTCCCTTGTCCCAAAGAACCCGAGGTCCACACAAGGAGAAAGGTCTCCCTGCAGTTTATCACAGTCAACAAACACAGAGGGCTCACATGCGTGGAGGGAAGTCCAGGCACATCTCCTCGACCTCTGGCTTGCAGGCCAGTTTTCATACCTTGTGACATCACATCCTGCATCACTTGCAAGGCTCTTTTCCAAAACCTATTGCCACTCAGGATAGGCCACTGTGTGGTAGTGCCCGCATAGGAACCTATGGAAGAATGATGTTAGTGGATGCGGCGGTGTCAGGTGGTGTGCCCAGATCATCCCCAAAAATTGCTACTCTGAAATCGTTACAGTGAGTGGACCCTGTGATTGGTCAATGACCCCTATTATCCACACATAGGACAAAGGTTCTGATTGGTCAGGCCGCGGGCCCCCCCACGCCTGGGACAAACTCTGTTCCCAGCCCTCAAGACACCTGTTCGCAGTACATGTATATTATGTTACAGCAAGGTGCAACTATGTGCCAGCGTTTACAAAAGTGTGTGGAAAACTAATGCCATGAAAGCATTCCATTCCCAACAGACAAGAGTAGCTGGAGAGTAACAATTTGTTGCGACCATTGTCTGGTCATGAGACGGCTGCTCCTTCCCAGCCTCAGAGTCTTGGCTCTGTATCAGCTTGGCGGGTCACGCTTTGGAAACCGTGCTTGCAAGCTCGATAATTCTGAATTAGTCTGTATTTTGCAGGGAATATTCCTTGCTGCAGCCGGTGTCGCCTTGGCTCTGCGTGTCGAATGTCACTTGCAGCATTGTGGCCTTGGCAGTGTGTTCGTTCTTACCGCAGTAGTTCTGCTTTCACAGCATCTTGTGATGCTTGAGTTTTCTCTGAGACGATCATGGTCTGTTAGAT
Source organism: Ambystoma mexicanum (assembly GCF_040938575.1). Lineage (NCBI taxonomy): Eukaryota > Metazoa > Chordata > Amphibia > Caudata > Ambystomatidae > Ambystoma > Ambystoma mexicanum. The sequence continues at coordinate 26,185,478 of NC_090938.1, forward strand.
TTCCTGAGGCCTAGTCTGGCTTCTAGTATGTGTTCCATATGTCCATAGGTTAGTGTATATCATAGCTTGACGGGTCCCTCGAGTGCTCCTGTCATGCCATAGGGTTAGTCGCATGTAAGCATCTGCAAGCATGTACACAAGCTCTTCTGGCATCTTGCATTCCTGCATTGCTGCGATAAGCGTAAGTGACAAAAAAATTAAACATGCAGACAATATGTATATGTCACACATAGAGCTGTACACCCGTGTTCTTCGTGCAGGTTGGGTTTGTGGGTGTCCTGGAAGTGCGGATTGCATGTGTGCTTCATGTCTAATGTGGCTATGTCATTGTGATGTCTCTAATGACTTGAGGCATGGCTTCTTGGTGCTTTAGTCGATTCTGTCCATGTATCGGTTTCCAGCTCTGCCTTGTGTATCTTCATCCACTCTGGGTAAGGGTCGTATTACTGCAGGGTTGTAGGGCCGGCTGTCAGGGTACCTTTTATGGTAGTTATCCATCGTGGGAGCAGTGGGAATTGATGTGAGCTCATATGATCGGTGGCTATGTTGTCGTTGGTGCTTCTTCCGGTTAGGGGGTCTTTCAGGACGGAAGGCATATTCTGATTTTCCCTCTTCAGGAGCGCTTTACAGAGTATACAACAGTACAGATGCATAACGGAACGCTTTACAGAGGTATACAACAGAACAGATGCATAACAGAGCACTTTACAGAGGTATACAACAGTACAGATGCACAACTGAGCACTTTACAGAGGTAACAACAGTACAGATGCATAACAGAGTGCTTTACAGAGGTAACAACAGTACAGATGCATAACAGAGCACTTTACAGATGTATACAATAGTACAGATGCATAGTGGAGAGCTTTACAAAGGTATACAATAGTACAGATGCATAACAGAGCACTTTACAGAGGTAAGAACAATACAGATGCATAACAGAGCACTTTACAGAGTTAACAACAGTACATATGCATAACAGAGTGCTTTACAGAGGTAACAACAGTACAGATGCATAACAGAGCATGTTACAGACATATACAATAGTACAGATGCATAGTGGAGAGCTTTACAGAGGTATACAATAGTACAGATGCATAACGGAGCACTTTACAGAGGTAACAACAGTACAAATGCAAAACAGAGCGCTTTACAGAGGTAACAACAATACAGAGGCATAACAGAGTGCTTTAAAGAGGTATAAAATAGTACAGATGCATAATGGAGTGCTTTACAGAGGTATACAGCAGTACAGAAGCATAACAGAGTGCTTTACAGAGGTATGCAATAGTACAGATGCATAATGGAGTGCTTTACAGAGGTATACAATAGTACAGATGCATAATGGAGCGCTTTACAGAGGTATACAACAGTACAGATGCATAACAGAGCGCTTTACAGAGGTAGCAACAATACAGATGCATAACAGAGTGCTTTACAGAGGTATACAATAGTACAGATGCATAATGAGCACTTTACAGAGGTATACAACAGTACAGATGCATAATGGAGTGCTTTACAGAGGTAACAACAGTACAGATGCATAACAGAGCACTTTACAAAGGTAACAACAGTACAGATGCATAACAGAACACTGTATAGAGGTAAAAACAGTACAGATGCATAACAGAGCTTTACAGAGGTATACAATAGTACAGATGCATAATGGAGCGCTTTACAGAGGTATACAACAGTACAGATGCATAACAGAGTGCTTTACAGAGGTATACAATAGTACAGATGCATAACGGAGCACTTTACAGAGGTAACAACAGTACAAATGCAAAACAGAGCGCTTTACAAAGGTAACAACAATACAGAGGCATAACAGAGTGTTTTACAGAGGTATACAATAGTATAGATGCATAATGGAGCGCTTTACAGAGGTATACAGCAGGACAGAAGCATAACAGAGTACTTTACAGAGGTATGCAATAGTACAGATGCATAATGGAGTGCTTTACAGAGGTATACAATAGTACAGATGCATAATGGAGCGCTTTACAGAGGTATACAACAGTACAGATGCATAACAGAGCGCTTTACAGAGGTAACAACAATACAGATGCATAACAGAGTGCTTTACAGAGGTATACAATAGTACAGATGCATAATGAGCGCTTTACAGAGGTATACAACAGTACAGATGCATAATGGAATGCTTTACAGAGGTAACAACAGTACAGATGCATAACAGAGCACTTTACAAAGGTAACATCAGTACAGATGCATAACAGAACACTGTATAGAGGTAACAACAGTACAGATGCATAACAGAGCTTTACAGAGGTATACAATAGTACAGATGCATAATGGAGCGCTTAACAGAGGTATACAACAGTACAGATGCATAATGGAGTGCTTTACAGAGGTAACAACAGTACAGATGCATAACAGAGCACTTTACAAAGGTAACAACAGTACAGATGCATAACAGAACACTGTATAGAGGTAACAACAGTACAGATGCATAACAGAGCTTTACAGAAGTATACAATAGTACAGATGCACAACAGAGTGGTTTACAGAGGTAACAACAGTACAGATGCATAACAGAGCGCTTTACAGAGGTAATACCAGGTAACAACAGAACGGATATACAGCAGGGCCCAATCTCAGTCCTCAAGCAGTTGTTAACCTTTGAACTGATGCCTGCCTAGAAACAGGGGTCTTCCAGAGCTTGCAGATTCAGGCAGCCTGGGTATTGCCACAAGTGATGGTGTAGCTCTACCACTTCCCAAGGCCCGGAATTCACCTCTACCCGCTTTACTCCTGTATATGCCATATGCTAGGACAGGGGACTGCAGTCTGCGGCTCCCAGATGTTTCGGACTACGACTCCCACACTGTCTTACTGATGGGATGTGTGGACCCGCAAACATCTGGAGAGCCCAAGGTTGGGCCACCGACAAATTAAAACTGGGGGTGCACCTTCATCTCCCCGATTTGTAACTCTCTGTACCCGTCTCTGCATGGGGTTCCAGCCTCTCCTTCCAGGCGCTTTGTAGTACCCCCTGCCCCTGGTGCAGCGCCCGTTGCTTCACAGCTAGGTGTGTCTGCTGTCATGGAACTTGCCTGATCTATGTTCTCTTTCTATTTGTGTTAGTGGTGCCTTTTATAACCGGGTCTGTGGCTCAGAGGACTAATGCATACCCTAGAGGGGCTTGTGTTTGATCTCACGGTTACAGGTTCGAACCCGGCAGGTCCACTCAGCCCTTCATCCTTCCGAGGTCGATAAAATGAGTGACAGTAAACATCTGTTGCCTGGCACTAGTGCCAAGCAACCCTTCTGGGGGTGATTGTGCACTGTACAAATACATGTTAGGTTACATTGCAAACATGTGCACGACTTATGTATGGTGCCTTTTTTGAGGAGAAGTAGCGCTTTCTCTTGCAGGAAATCGGATAAACACGTGGCTGCTGGACACATTAGTGCAACTGGACTTTTACTCGGGAGGCGCACTGACTGGTTTGGACTGGCCTAGAGGCTTGTGTGGCAAGAGAAGAGGAGGCAAGAGTTGAGCTCGGCCTGAGCCTGGTGGGCTTCCTGGCGCCACTTTATTTTTATTGTAAATGTTTCTAGATTTTCAGGTGATCTTGGTCCCTGCTGTTTGCATGTGTCGAATGACCAAAATAAAAAAATACAAAATCTGAATCACTCTTGCTTTTCTGAGCTTTGTTCACCAATAAGAAACAACTTAACTTATATGTATCGCACACTGTCTATGTTTTCTGTAACCAAGAGACAACTGGTCGCCTGTAACCTTTTCATCAAAGGTTCTTACATAATCCTGTAACAGCGCCTCGATGCCCACGGGCTGCAAGTGCGCTCTACAAATGCAACTAAATAAATAAATAAATGTATACGTCATTCACAAAAAATAAGACACAAGGGGATTCTTATTTTCTTAGCCACAGTTCTAAAAGGGCCACTTTCACCAACATGATTTTCATAACCTGCAATGTGTGGATTGCCCCTGTGCACCCCGCAGAAGAAAACTGCAAATGTTCAGACCTTGAAGTGCTTTCCATGATGCATCCTTTCATGAGGTGGAGTCATGGGTGTGGCAAGGGAACTGTGCACAACCACACACAGTAAGTGCAGACTAACACCCGGTACCAGAATGTGCAAGTAGAGTGTGGTATGAATACAAATACATGAAAAGGGGTGAGAGGGAAAGCACTTAGAAGTTCCTTATGAATACCAGGAAAGTAGGCAAGCCCCTCGCCACCCCCGCCGCCGGGTGCTGTTACAGCTGCTGTCGGTGCTAAACCCACATATATGGCAAACAATGGCAGGGTCTGTGAACCGATATCCTTGATTGTGTTAGATACGCCAACTTAAAGACAATACTCACACAGACGATACTCACACAGCACTTGGAATGTCACAAAGCCTGAAAACCCTGCTGATCAAACAGGGAGCAAGAAAGGCTGCAACAGCAAAGGGAGGATAACTTAATATATACGACTCCTGACAAAGGACGATGATGTGGCAGGATTGCTATGCTATGTTATGCAGGATTGCTATGCTATGCTATGCAGGATTGCTATGCTATGATGTGCAGGATAGCTATGCTATGTTATGCAGGATTCCTAAGCTATGATATGCAGGATTGCTATGCTACGTTATGCAGGATTGCCATGCTTTGCTATGCAGGATTGCTATGCTATGTTATGCAGGATAGCTATGCTATGTTATGCAGTATTCCTATGCTATGCTATGCAGTATTGCTATTCTATGTTGTGCAGGATATTGCTATGCTATGTTATGCAGGATTGCTATGCTATCCTATGCAGGATTGCTATGCTATCTTATGCAGTGCAGGATTGCTTTGCTATGTTATGCCGGATTGCTATGCTATGCTATGCAGGATTGCTATGCTATGTTAGGCAGGATTGCTATGCTATGGTATGCAGGATTTCTATGCTATGTTATGCAGGATTGCTATGCTATGCTATGCAGGACTGCTATGCTATGTTATGCAGGATTGCTATGCTATATTATTCAGGAATCCTATGCTATGCAGGATTGCTATGCTATACAGGATTGCTATGCTACGTTATGCAGGATTGCTATGCTATGCTTTGCAGGATTGCTATGCTATGTTATGCAGGATTCCTATGTTATGCTATGCAGGATTGCTATGCTATGTTATGGAGGATTGCTATGTTATCATATGTAGGATTGCTATGCTATGTTGTGCAGTGCAGGATTGCTATGCTATGTTATGCCGTATTGCTATGCTATGCTATGCAGGATTCCTATGCTATGTTATGCAGGATTGCTATGCTATGGTATGCAGGATTGCTATGCTATGTTATGCATGATTCCTATGCTATGCTATGCAGGGTTGCTATACTATGTTATGCAGGATTGCTGTGCTATGTTATGCAGTATTTCTATGATATTCTATGCAGGATTGCTATGCTATGTTATGCAGGATTGCTATGCTATGCTATGCAGGATTGCTATGCTATGTTATGCAGGATTGCTATGCTATGCTATGCAGGATTGTTATGCTATGTTCTGTTATGCTATGTTATGCAACACTATGCTATGGTATGCTACGTTTGGCTCTCCCCTAGAGTTAGGCCTCAGACCCTCCATATCACCTCCCTCTGCCTCCCTGTGGCTGCTCTACAGGCAGCACCCCGGACAGGCCCAACCCTCCCCCAGGGCAGGGGACACCTCAGACCTTCCCTTCCATTTATTCTCTACAAGTTTAGCATCAGCCCCATATATGGGAGATAACAGAAGGGTTTCTGAAAATGTCGCTTATTCATAATACAACACGATGTCCCTGCAGGGCTTTGTCATGAGGTCACAAGTGAGATGTCAAAGTTCTTGTCCAATGCCTGCAAATCGTGCCAAGTAACACCTCCATTGTGAAAGTACAGAAAAATATTAGTGTTTGCCTATTGTAAGGAAGGCATAGTATCAGGAATAGACAGACACAAGTGATCACAGTACAAGGGTGTTTATTAAACTGTATAGGTAGGGTGGAAAAACACCTAATCTAAACCTAAATCTAAGATGTGAGCAAGCTACGACCATCAAATCATAATAAGGCAGTCCAAGTGGCGTCTTGTCAAAATAAAAAGGGTCTATACTAAAAAAACTGTGTGGGATAGGGTTCACAAGAAAGAAAGAAGCGTTCACAAATGATAAGTCAGGATGTGGTAGCTAGGGGTCTCCCTTCCCCACGTTTTGAGCACAGGGCAAGGTGGGCCTTCTGAGCACAGCACAGGCTCAAGCCTTTTCAGCAGCACGAGAGAACAGTTCCAGCTTTGGTTATCAGGACCTTTGGTGGTTACTTGTCTTTTCAACAAAAAAGTCTCTTGCCTCCGAGAATCAGATAGCCTCCAAAAATAACAAACAAAGAGTTCCTTTCAAAAGTACGTTGGGTGATGGCTTTTCACCCTTCGATCCCCCTCGTCTGGGCTTAGACCCACAAACAGTTCCTATCACTATCAGGACCTTCGGTGCCTGACTTTCTTGCTTCCGAGGGCCTGATAGTTTAAATTATGACCAAACGTTTCTTTCAAATGTACACTTGAGATGATGATTCTTAACCCCTGGGTCCCCCTCTTCTGAGTGAATACCCGTCTCGAATATCAGTCTCCCTCCTGTCGGGATCACTCCGGTTTATATTCAAAATGACTTCTCGCTTGCATTCACGTGTTGTTGGGGTGATGGATTCTCACCTCGGGATCTTCCTCTTCTGGGCTCGTTGGTCTCCCCCCTTCGGGTTCACTCTGGCTTTTGCACAGATGCCTTCTCCTTGGCATTCACAAATCTTAATGTCTTTTTAAACAGTTCCCCGTGGACCTCCCTCTGCCGGATTCACGTTTGTCGACACACTATTTCTTGGGACTGTAGACTTTGCCTGTCTTTATTGGCGTCCTTCCGTCGGGTTTACTCTTGCCACTGTACATTTCCTTTTGCTTTCTCTTGATGCAGGATTCAGTTCCCTTGCATTCTCAAAGGTTTGTCGGTCAAAGACTTTCGACTGTACAGGGGTTTTGCCAGACCTCCTGTATGACCACTTTGACCTTTCTTGGAGGCTCTCCTACGGCCTTCTGGTATCAGTAGTTTCAATCAACATGGGATCAACCAGAGTCTCTCGAGTGAGCACCCACGTGGTGCCGATCCTCTCTGTAGCTGATCGTCCCTTAACAATTTTACGGTTCTAGCGATTTACAGTTCTTTGAACTTTCCTCAATGTGCCACTTTGTGACTTTCATTCAACACAGTCCGGCTTCTTATCGGTTCTCCCCTTAACTCACCAGCTGTGATGAACCGCTTGACTTTCCTTGTATCTGGAGTCAAGGCTGGTACCACGGTAGCAGGCATCTCCCTTGGTCCTGCTTATCAGCGTAGGCACACTCTGTGTACCGTTGACATCTACTGCAACTCACTTGAGCTATCGTTCATGGTCTTAAGTTTCCTTCCACAGAGGTCTTGCGGGTCTGGGTCAGAAAGGGCAAGGTTGCTTCTCTCCATGTCAGTCTTTCGGTTCTCGCCACCTTTCTCCTCCTCTTGAGCTGCCGTGCCTGGATAGCTGTCCTGTCGTGCAGTCTGCCTTGCTCGTCTTGTGCTCTCGTGCTCCAGCTTTTAATCCGGTGGGGAAGGGAAAGGGCCGTCGGGTGTGTGTGATCCCGGTCAATTGCCTGACTTTACCTGACCCTGGTGTTGGGACATGTCAGGTAAACGGCTTTGGTGTTTGTCCATCGTCTTCCGTGGTGTGCGAAAGTGTCAGAAAAGGGGAGGGGTAAAGTGTTTAAGTATCCTATGCGGTAGGTTGGGAAAAGGGTGTTACTAGAAGGGGGATACTGCGTCTCATCCATTGGTGTCCCACCTCCACTCCCTGAGGACCCCAGATCCAGGTGATCCTCCCTCACTAATCCACCTCAGGAACTGGATCCAATAGCGATGGCCGTGTCCTGGCCACCTGGATGACAGACCCCTGGGAATGGCCAGGGAGACACCTTCAGGTTTCTCACACTATGATATGCTATGTAAACCGTCACTTTAAGGGGGGGGCATAGAGACAGAGCTCTCTGTGCAAGCTGCCTGAACGCTTGTCCTGCTGTGTTCCAGCTTCTCTGCTGATAATGTCTCTGTATGCTGTGTATTTGCTGCCTAATAAAAGAAGCTTGATTTACCATCAGTCTGTGTCTTTCCCCTAATTTGCTTATTTTGCTTATTTGCTGAAAGCTGAGGCCGGCCCTTGTCAAGGTGCCTGCTCTTGGCCTCGACAACAAGTAGGAATAGTGCTTGCAGGATAGAAATGATAACCTGGGAATACCCACTGGAGCTAGATACAGCAGCACACTACACCTCACAATCAGTAGGGAACCAAGATAGAAATGCATGGGAAAAATAGGAACAGACTCCAAGGGGGCGGTCAAGGGTCAGGACCAGGGAAAATGAAATTAGATGCCCAACACCTCCCCCAACTCCACCCACGGAAGGAAAAGGTACAAAAACAGGACATCTCTCAGTGTGAGTTGTTGAAAGGATCCAGGTTATACAGCAGGACAGCGCAAGGAAACAGAAATGTCTTTATTTATTTTTACATTTAGAACAGTGCACAAAGCCATGAGGCATAGAGGCGCTAGTTACAGTACAAGTGCGATAGCACAGCCCACACAATGCAGGACCACGCATAAGGTTACAACATAATGGTAGAACGTGAATGCACACTCCCGTAAAGCCGATTCCTAGTCATTTCATTGAAGAAAAAAAAAGCATCAAAATGCCACACCATCGAAAAAAAAGCATTGTTTACCAAAGCACTGACAGGCTATCTTTTACATGTAAAAGTGCCTTTCCATCGAAACCAGTCCCCTGAAAATATAAATGGACTGGTTTCAATGGAAATGCACTTTCAATGCATGTTTTTGTAACGTTAAACGTTACATGGAGCTGTCCAGTGCTGACATTTTGGCACTGGCCATCTCCTTGTAACGTTTAAATGTTTTTTTGTATATTGGGGGGTTCATACCCCCAGCCCCCACAACCCCCACGCCCACCCCCTTCAGCCCTAACCCTAATATAACCCTAACCCTAATCTAACCCTAACCCTAATCTAAACCTTAATCTAACCCTAGCCCCAACCCTAACCCTAACCCCTAACCCTAACCCTAATCTAACCCTTAATCTAACCCTAGCCCTAACCCTAACCCATAATTTTTTCAAAACCCAATAAATGTCAACATTTATTTCGATAACACCATCGAATTATAGTCAATGAAAAGGTAATTTGATGGTAGTGCTTTTCGTTGAATATAATTCGATGGTGTGGCATTAGATGGAACTATTTTCGATGAAGTGACTAGATACCGGTAAAGCCTCACTTCATGGTACAGGGGCTACTTCAGGTATAGAAGCAAGCATGAAACAACATTTATGTGGGTTCACAACCTGGAAAAGCCTCACCTCATGGTACGGGGGCTACGTCAGGTGTGCACATAAACATGATTAGCGACCCTAGGGAGAGAGTATAGGACATGCCCGACCTACTGGTACCAAGTAAAATATGGTGGTGTGGTGGGAGCGCAGCAGGCTCGGGAAGGGAGAGGAAACCGTATGAAGCAGCCGGGGTGGTTACGGAGATGAAGAACAGCACAATCAAGCATAGGATCGGGTGAACAAGGTCCTTATCAATGCTCAGTAAGCGTGTGCGAACGCATCAAGCAGATATACAGTGATCAAAGGCGGGTACAGTGTTATGCTAATGCGCGAATGAATGGCACATACGTGCATCAGTAATATTTCATACCATGGTAAGGCCGCGCCAGGGGAGCTGGACACACGTCAGAGGCCATTTGGTCAGGATAAGGCGGACAGTCATGCCAACAGGATCCACGCTTCAGCAATCGACTTTAAAATAGGAATTAGTCTCCAACGATGTGCGGGCAAAGCCGGGTGTGGGAGGCGCGACAGAACGCATGATCGCCGGAGCATCGCTTGGCTGTAGTATGACGGAGCAGGAGACAATGCAAGTCGGGGGAGGACGTTCAGGAAGGGAGATGCAATAACAGATACTGGGCACATAGTTTTACCGGTTGGAGGAGGAGCTGAAACTTCTTACCTTGTAAGCAGTGAAGAAGGCTTGATGACAGGGCATCCGGTGCGCCTGGCAAGTCTTTATGCAAGTCTACGATCATTGAGGTGGCGGGACATACATGAGGCATGGTGTTGGCAAAGATGGCGTAAATAGCCGGACTGGCCCAGATAGGCTTAGATAGCCTTTCATGTCGGCCTACGATGACGGCCAGTCCGCCTGCCGGCGCACTTCCTAGTGACCATAAAAGTGATGGGTGGAAGGTTTCAAATGAATCTAAACCACTGGCAACTGGGCAACCTTCCACACCACCGTTTTTTAGCCCGTCTGCGCCATTGCAAAAGGGGACCAGCCATGTGCAAATCAGTCAGCAGCTGCCGCCACCGAAGGTAGCAGCCCAGCCCGAACTGCTAGGCCAGGTCCCCTCTGCACAGAAAACCAAGCAACCCCAACATGTTTCGGCCTT